>NC_044306.2:170683237-171028237 GCF_007474595.2 Lynx canadensis
TGAGAAATACCAAGGGGAAAAGAGTATGTTGCTGCTCTAAAATTTACTGTGAACTGTAGGCAAGCTCCTCATTCTCTCTGAAGCTCTGTTTCTTCATCAATCGAAAGAGAAAATGGCATCTCTCACATAGGGTCATGAGAAGGGTAGACATTAAACTGCTAGCTCAGCACCTTATACATTAACCTCACTCCCTCATACCTGCTCAATCTGTTAGTACTGTTGGACAGCCAAGAGAGTAGAGATCAGTGTCCAGAGCAACTGCTTTCTATTGAAGAGAAAAGGCAGGTGGAAAAGAACATAGACACCCCCAGTATGGCTGGCAGAGGAAACTTGGGAGAAAGAAGAGCCAGGCACACGACTGGGAAAAGGCAAGAACAAATGGGCAGAATGACCAGGCCACTGAGGGCTGTTCCAGCCCCACATGTAACACACTTCATTTCAGGAAGATGGATCCAGATGCCTGCTTAGCCACACCCACCCATCCAAATGATGCATCAGCAGCCAGAGGGGCAGAGTTTAGCAGGCAGATGGTGGCCCAGCTACCCAACCCCTGGTCTTGAAGTCTCACATCTGCCACCTACTGGGCAAAGTCCTAAAATGGAGCACCACCTCTGATTCTCTACTCTTGTCCAACTGACCACCTTCATGAAACTGCCATCCATTTCACCATGTCCCTACCCAAACGTGTTTCATTTTCAAATGACACTTCTTGGATTTCATACATCTTCAGCAACACTATCTCATCCAGCCAATTAGCTGATAATTAAAGAATTTCCCAAAGCTCTGGTTCCTTGATGTCAGAAAGCCATTTGCTTTTCTCTGACACGTCTATTAGTCTATTATTTCCATTTAGCCTATTTGTACACAGCACTCTACTGTTCCAGACTCTCAAATTACTGATTTTTATGCTTCTTCCTTAGCGCTTAATGCAGTTCATAAATTTCACTCTAAAAGTTTAAGCATAAATCACACTAAAAGCCCAAGTTGCTAAAGAAAACTAGCAGCAAATCAAGCTTGGTATATCAAGCCACCAGCATCAATTCTACATTCACACACTTCAAATTAAGGGTCCCCCTGCCCTCCCATTATTTAAATGCAGTTTAAACTTTTTCTTACAACTTTCCCTGACTTTATATCAAGCCCCAAACAACAACAACAACAAAAGGAAAATTCAGAATATTCTTTTCGTTGTTGTCATTCAATACTGAACTTCCTGAGGTATATGCATAAACATCACCCCAGGATAGAAACAAACAAATGAAAAAGGAGCCCCCTGAGAAACCCTTTTTCACTTCTGGCCAAGGTGAAAGGTTCTAAGTTCAAACTGTTATGGAAGAAAATTAGATAGATAGATAGATAGATAGATAGATAGATAGACCTGATGCCTACATATGACTTAGGCTGATGTCAGTGGCATTGGAGGTGACATATGGCTGACAAAGGCAAAGCCATGTCATCAGTGCCTGACAAACCCCCAACTGACTTAGGCCTAGACATTGACCTTAACCAGCCTGCCCTGGTTACATTCCATGGGAGTAATTTGGTCATGTCTTTTGGAAACAGATGAATGAGCTTCGGGGAGCTCTCCAACGTGGAGATCTTTTTCTTTATTGGTAAATAAATATTCCACCTGTGAGATGCAAAGCATTCAAATGAAACATCAGTGACCATTCTGTGACTCCCTTTAAAAGGCAGAGTTTCTCTTAGACAACATAATAATAATAATAATCGGCACTTTTCATCCTCAAAGCAATTTTCACACATTAAATAATCAATCTGTCCAACATCTGTGTGAGGTGGAGGAATAAGGATTATTATTTCCGCTGGGGAGAGAGAAACGATGAAAAAGCTGAGTGGCTGGGGCTCAGCTGAGGTCAAGAAAATCGTAGACTGAAAATCAGGAGACCACACTCCAAGATGGGTCCCGCTTGGGACTTGAGGCAAGAGAAGAGAGGCTGCAGGATTGGTGAGGAGGATATTACAATATTTCAGGTGAGACTTCTGCTTTCCGAGTGATGGAGACAGGAGTAGGCATTAAAAAGAGAAGCCAGAATGCTATGGGAGACCATCAGACCCTATCAAGAGTCACTTAATTTATTAATTCTTTCACTGATTCATTACTTGATCCATTCACTCAGCACCTCGCTGAAGATGTGCTAGCTGAACAATGGAATTTATCCATTTACCATGTATTGGGTGGCTGCCAGCAACCGTGTAAGGTTTGGGAGACACTAAATGGAAAAGGCACAGCCCCTGATCTTAATTTCCTAATGTACGACATGGAGATAAAAAGTGCTGACCTCTCCATCGCAGAGATCACTAACTCCTATCAATTCCATTTCGCAGGCATCCCTGCAGATGATCCCATCCTCTTTATTGTCATAACTGCAGTGGCCCTTGCTCCGGTTCTCATTATCTCTGGCTACAGGTCTCTATCCTCAGATCCTGCTTCTGTTTTGTTTCTAGAGCACTTTTTTATGTGATGCTAACACTCTCTTGCTTAAAGGTGTTCAGTTATGGTCCATGTCTTCCAGAATAAATTCCAAACAAGGGCCTCCCCATTCAGGCTAATGTGTCTTTCTCCAGTCTCATTGCCCTTATGCCGTATACTTCAGCAATACAAAAATACTCTTGGTTCCCTGAGCACAGTATCATGGGATGTTTTGTTTTGTTTTTGCCTCTCTGACTTTGCTCATGTTTTCTTTCTGCCTAAAACGCACTCCACTTGACCACTCAACCTGGCCTGTCTGCTGAGCCTTCATCCTGCAGCTATTCCTTGGTCCTGCTCCCCTTCTGGGCATTCCCTGACCTTCCCAGGCAGGATTTATCACTCTTCTGTGTGACCACATTATCTTCTACACACCCCTCTTGAAATTATGGGTGTCCCTAGTTTTCTGGGAATTCATAGCATGAATATTTGCTGTAATGAATTGCAAAAATTTTCACCCAGCAGCCTCTCCCCAAGTCAGAAACCCATCATAACAAATTTGTATGCTTAGGTGGCGTGCAAACACAGGCAAGGGGGAGCAGCATGCCCCGTCAGTTGTTCTCCCCAAAGGATCTCAGTACAAGCGCCTGTCGTTCTGTATTGTGCATTACTGTTCTCACATACCCCGCAACCTTCAGAAAAAATGTCACCGAAGATGCATCCGAGAAAGCAGTTAAGTGTAACGTGTCTGGGAAAGTCCACACATTAGAAGGGACAACGTGTGCTCAGAGAGGTACACACACAAAGGACCCACATTTGGCCATGTATGCATCCCCATCTACTGTGCATACTATTTTTTCTATGCATGAGAAAATGCAAAAGGAAATGTTAATAGTGTCGTTGGTTCTGAAAAGCTTCAATAGACGTGGCATGGTATCTTTTATTTTTTTTAAGTTTTTATTTAAATTCCAGTTAATGGAGGGTATATTAGTTTCAGGTGTATAATACAGTGATTCAACACTTCCATCAACATCCAGTGCTCATCTTAACAAGTGCATGCCTTAATTCCCATCATCTATTTAACCCATCCCACCACCCACCTCCCCTCTGCTAACGATGTTTGTTCTGTATAGCTAAAAGTCTGTTTCTTGGTTTGCTTCTTTCTTTTTCCCCTTTGCTCATTTGTTTTGTTTCTTAAATTCCACATATGAGTGATACCATATGGTATCTGTCTTTCTCTAACTTATTTTGCTTATCATAATACTCTCTAGCTCCATCCATCATTGCAAATGGCAAGATTTCATTCTTTTTTATGGCTGAGTAATATTCCATTGTATACATATACCATATCTTCTTTATCCATTCATCAGTTGATGGACATTTGGACTGTTTCTATAATTTGGCTATTGTAGATAATGCTGCTATAAATGTCGGGGTGCACGTGTCCCTTTGAATGCGTATTTTTGTATTCTTTGGGTAAAGAATTGCACCTAGTAGTGCAATTGCTGGATCATACAGTAGTGCTAATTTTTAACTTTTTGAGGAACCTCCATACTGTTTTCCAGAGTAGCTGCACCAGTTTGAATTGCCACTAAAAACAACAGTGGGTTCCCCTTTGTCCACATCCTCACCAACACTTGTTTCTTGTGTTACTGATTTCAGCCACTATGGCTGGCGTGAGGTGATATCTTACTGTCATTTTGATTTGCATTTCCCTGGTGATCAGTGACATTGAGCATCTTTTCATGTGTCTGCTGGTCATGGCATATCTTTTAAATCTAGAGAAATACTATATTCAGTGGACCAGTGGTCACAATCAGGATGGGATGCACTGAGGGTACGTTCTTATCGAAGGGTATTTTCTAGATATAAAAGTAAAACATGATTCCTATCTAGTGCTCTTCAGTATCATCGTATACTGCAAAAAACAATAAGGAGTTCATTAAGTGCTAAACATTAGATGATTGGTGTTTAAGATGTTTTATATTAAACCAGAAATGTTTATTGGATAATTGTATAGATGTTTACAAGTGTTTTGATAGATTCTTGGAGAAACTGATTGGGATTTTGGGATGGGATAGGGACACATTATTTTTCCAATTTAAAACAAAAAGGCGTAGGTTCTCCTATTGAAAATAGGCAATCCAACAACTTATCTAAAATTAAATTTGGATGAAGATAGCTATATTTGCTTGCACAGCTATCTTCCCCACAAGACTGAGTGGTCCTGAACTAGGGACTTATGTTTTGTTTACCCATGTATCTCCAGGCAGAAACACAATGCCTGATACTCAGCAAATACATAATGGATGGATGGACAGATGGACGGGTGAATGGATGTTCTAACTGTAATATTACTAGGTGTCTGTTTCCCTGGAATCCACCAACGGACTCTCAGCCTTGTTCTGCTCTCATGCAGTGGCTAGAAATATGACTTCTCTGTCTCCCTCATGCTATGAGAGTGACGTGAAAAAAAAAAAAAAGATCTTGGAAGCCCGTTTTGAGAGCATGAGACTTTAAATAAATGCAAGTGACTTAATCGTGGACGACTGAATAGAAGTAGAAGCACAACCCCAGAGCCCATCACATTCACTCTTGCCCTTGGTTCTTGCACTTTATTTAGTTTAGAGTGAGGTATAAATTCCTAGAATGGCATCTCCCTCCTTCCAGAAGAAAAATCAACCTAGTTCCTTTCTGATAGGTACCTTCTGCAGGAGAATTTCTCTTTGCCTTATCAATTTCCTAACAGGGAATCATGTTTGCTCTGTGCTCAGGACTGTCTCTGTAGCTACCTGTAGGCTCTTTTAATCATGCCTAAAGATCAATAACCACCAAGCCACAGGCCACACTGCATTCTCCATCAACTGAGTATTTATAAAGAAAAAAAAGATCCCCCAGGGTTTATTGAGTTAAAAAAAAAAAGTTTTCTATAGCCTTATTTGTAAGTGACCCTTCCCACCTATTATATGAGCTAAGAATCCAGGCACCAGCTCCCAGGAATCAATACCTACTCAAACTGCTCCATCAATATGCACGTTCATTTATTCCCTTCAAGGTTATCTTGGCTCCTTCAGGGCAGACACTCATTTTCTCCATTATAGCCATGCCCTTTAGGTTAGGTAAAACTAGTCAAAGGGAGAAACCTCTCGTACAAGGACATCAGCTTGTGTATTTGCAGCCATAAGAAGCAGGCAGACCTCACTAGCACAGGGATGAGAATGTGTGTCCAGTATCTCCACTTGCTTTTCTTGTTTATCCAGGGAATTTGCTGCCTAAACATAGCCTCTCCAGGATTTCCCTGGATAGACATCAAGGTCACCAACTCTGCAGGTAAAGTACAAGCATAACATCTTAAACATCTTAAGCTATTTTGTATCAAAGATCTTTGTACTTAGGTACCTAATAAATGTTCACTGCATGAATAAAACATACTATCCTCCAATTTTGAGGATAACCACTTGCCCTGTGACCTCACTTCTCTGACAGATCTAAAAGGAGTTATTGTTTTCCAGTTTATTTGGCTGTTGTTATTTGGCTGTTTATTTGCTTGTTGTTAGAATGGAGTGAGTGGTAACTTCTCAACTCCTTATGTGCCAAAGCGGAAACCAGAAGTTGTAGGCATAATTTCTACCTTATAAATTTGGACATATAGGAAACATCTCATTACTTTACATATATATATATATATATATATATATATATTTATATATATATATATATTTATATACTTATATATATTTTTTATATATATATATGTCACACACACACACACACATCGCTAACTATTATGCAAGGCACTGTTTTAAGTGCTTTATTTTCTTTTCAAAGCAACCCCAAGGAAACATCAAAGGGAGGTTCTTTTATTATCCCCATTTTATAGGTAAGCAAACTGAGGTTGAAAAAAATTAACAGGATCCTTGCTCCAGCCACTTACGTAGGTAGCCCTTTCAGATTGAACTTAATCAAGCCCTCATGCTCCTAAATGGGAGGCTCTTGCTTCTGCTTGGGTTGTGGGGTGTCGTATTCAGAGCAGACCACGACTGGGGGTGGGAGTGGGGAGGGCAGCAGCGTTCCTGCCCATGAGCTCCCTGTCCTTGTCTACTCATTCCCCCAAGATGAGCAGCTCTCTCATGTGTGTCCCTGGGTTCACCTGGAGTTTGCGAAGGACACTCGGTAGCAGTATAAATATGAAAACATTCCGTATCTTCCCATCACTACTTCTAGCTGCGCTGCATCTAAGCCCCTTCCTTGTTCTTCCACAACATCTTGGACAGATTTTATACTTTCCAATCGCTCTTGATTATTACAAGTCCAGTCCCGTTTCAAACTTACCTCAAAGGTGCTCTGAGTCTCGTTTCTTGCCCTTTCTTCCAGCAGAGGCCGAGGGGAGAGCACCGTGGTGCACCGGGGCTGATGCTGTGGCCACTTGCGAGCCCAGGGAAGGGGGGCTGGCAGCTGGATCGTTGTGAACTTTCTTTAGCACCGGGATACACTTAGCTCCTCTTGTTTTTAACTCTTAGTCCCAATTACAGGACAAAAGGAAAAGTCCCCAGGGACCTCCCTCGAGAGTGCGGCAGCGGCCAGGGCTGCTTTCTCTGCCTACTTTGGAAGGGACCATCAGAGTTGCTCTGCCTGCCTGTGGCACCGGTATCCCCTAACTCCACCGAGGACATGGCCTTCCCAAAGAGGCGGAGTAGAGGGGAAGACGAGGCGTGTTCTTCCTCCTCTCCGAGGCTTGGGGAAGAACGGGCACAAGAACTGAGTGTTCTGTGTCACCACTTTGACACACTTCCACGTTTACGCTTCTCAATCATTCCAGGCACAGTAGACACAGGTTAAGCAACTGAGTCTAGTAACTTGCCCTGTTTTCAAACATTAGCCTATGTCTGAAACCTCTTTCATTCTAGCACAACCCTGCTTGCTGTGAGGGTAAACCCTGCAGGCAGGGAGAACCGACCATGAGGGAATTCATCACGGGACGTATCTCAGAGTATCGGCTCATGTTGATGTTAAATATGGTATGCCTGCGTATCTTATCTCACTAATTATAATTTCTCTGAAATCAGGAATGCATTGATCTCCACCCCGCCCCTCAGCCAATAGCATTTGGAGCAGTGCCTTTACGTGAAAGCTTTATAATATTTGTTGAGTGAAGAAATGAAAGAATAAGAAACAAAAAATATGGAATACAAATACCCTGACTCCGTGAACTTATCTCAATAATGGCACAATGTGAGTAGTAAGTATTCATTAACTTATGTGGAATTGAACAAATTACATAGAGTTTTATGTGTGTGGCAGGTTAATGTCCACAAGGAGAGAGTCCAAGGACAATGGTATAGGTTTCACTGAGAAATAGAATTTGAAGATTGGGATATAGGAACGAACCAGGTAAAGTTTTGACAGAAATGAAATAAAACACTATTTGCAAATCTTCTCCTGGCCAGATGATGTCTTTCTGACATTTTCAGTTGAAACTGTTTTGTACTAGCAAACAAAGTTAAGATTCTTGAAGCATGTGTTCAAGTCTGACTGCAACTCAGTCATCTCAAATTTTCTTAGTCACTTGTGAAGGATAATCATAAAATAATGAGACTGATATTTATGTGTGGCTTGTAGGAACAGTTTTGTTTTTCTACAATTGCACATCCTATTTTCAAAAGGTCTTTTTTTTTTCTTTTCAACCTGAAGCAATGGCAAGGGATCAATATTCAATCAGTTTGTGCAGAATATGATGATGGATTTGAGATCACCAGGGTCTGGAATAGTTTGACGCCAAAAAGTCAATAATTCTCATTCATTCACTCAACAAACATCTACTGCATATTTACGGGGCACTAGACATCAAAATATCAAGACGAAAGACGTAGTTCCTCTCTTCCAGACACCACAGACTTCCTGGGAACTGAGATGAATGGACACCTGGTTTTAAGACAGTGGAGTAAGTGTCATGGTGGAGGCAGGCAGGGCTGCCACAGAAGCACACGGGGCGGGACTTAATCCAGACTCTGGGGGTGTCAGGAGAAGCTTCCTTGACACCATGAGGAGTGAGGAGTGTTCTGAAGGATGAAGGGTTAGCCAGATGAAGAAGAGGGAAAGTGCACCCCAGACGGAAGAGAAAGACACACGAGAGCAGGCCAGTGTGCTGTGCGATGACGAGCTTTTTCCCTGGAGTCCAGGCAGAGCACCCGGGAAAGTGCTGAGCAAGTGGCGTCTGTTGCTTATTATCAGGAGCAGAAGTCTGGATCTCAAGGAGTCAAACTGCATTCTTGGCATTTTTTAAACAGTGTGTACCTATAACATATAAAAAATTCAAGTGTTAAACTGTGAGCAAGACAGGTGCATAGACCATGTGTAATCACAGGAACCCTGAACACAGGAGTGCTGGGTATCCACAGAGTAGTCTGCTTCTGCCCCTCGCAATACTCAGAGAAGTGCCACCACCACCACCCTCATGGGGTCATCAGCCGCCAGGGGGCAGGCCCACAGCCTGGGGCCCAGCCTCGGCCCTCAGCATCCTGGGCAGACGGCTCCTCCCAACCTTGGTCCTCCTGTGCCTGTGCGCGTGCCTGTACCTGTCCACATAAGCCTTAGAAAGGAACAGTTTTGGTTTACCGTTGCAACGGGCCTTCGGAACATACAGCTTGGGTCCAGGTGGGTCCTGCTTCATCTTTCTCAGTGCCCAGCTTCAGGGATTGATGTGAGGAGAGCGGTGACGGGCTCCATCAGGAAACCCGTGACAACCCACCCGGTTGTAGGAGAGATCCTACAACCTTGATAGTACCCATTGAGAAAAAGGGAAGTGTCCAAGCTTGGGAGGCAAGCTTCATCTCAGGTTTGCTTTCTACGGGGAGAGCAAAAGGCACTGTTTCATCTCCGTGTCCAAGATTGCACTGAACTCAGGCACTCCATCCAAGTGCTGGATGGATCTGGAGACTGGGAGGGGAGCAAAGCCTCTGGGCAGGAGGGTAGCAGCTCTCCAGGCCGTGCATTCGGAATGGAACAGGACCCCAGGCCGGGGCTGTAGGAATGGGCAGTAGGAATAGGAGAAGAATTGGCAGGTCTGGGCCAAAGGATCTAGAGCATGACCGTAGTGCCAGGGAGTAATATTTTCAGAAGAGAGTCCTCCTGAGGACTTCCTTCTCTCCCCTTTTTTTTTAAGTTTATTTATTTCAAGAGAGAGAGAGAGGGCATGAGCAGGGGAGGGGCAGAGAGGGAATCCCAAGCAGGCTCCATACTGTCAACACAGAGCCCGACTTGGGGCCCGATCCCACAAACCATCAGACTGTGACCTGAGCAGAAACCAAGAGTCAGACACTTAAGCAACTAAGCCACCCAGATTCCCCAACAACTTCCTCCTCTTGCACAAGTCTGCATCAAGGTCGTAAATACAATCCCTGCTGACAGGCTGCCTCCATCACCAAGTTGCCATATAAGCTCTGATTTCCCTTTATTGATAAGCTACACACAGAAAGGACTGGAAGGATGCCTTTTATCACACCATTTGTGCAAATCAGAGTTCATACTAGGTGCCAACCCATTGGTAAAGTTCTCTTGGCCAGAAAGCAGGTCTGGGGAAGGGAGCTATACTCATAAATACGCTGGGGCCATTCAGCTATCTCAATACTATGAAACCCAAACCCCGGTACTTGGCCCCAAGTCTGGGAGCAGATGAGTCGACTGCTGCACCTAAAATGAGACCCTTTGACTTCTTTCCAGTCCACCCCCAAGCCCCCTGTGCCAACTCGCCTAGTGTCAGGACGTGACAATCTAGGACCAGGGATAGAACAGCGATATGAACATGTTCTGGAGCACCCAGCGCTAGCTAGCAGACTGTGGCTAGTGGCAGAAAAACAAGATTGAAAATATAACGAGACTGTGGAGAATTCTTCCAATTATCAAACATGCAGAATTTAAGTGGAGGTTTCAATTGTCAACAATGCCTAGTCAAAACAGGAGTTCTATTCTGTTAGGCATATGCTCAGTAATGCAGCATGTATAATTATAAACATGCCATGTATTATTTCTGTCTTCTGATGGGAATCTCATGAAATGGAATTTATAGAGTCCCTGTGTCCGTAGGATACAAACCTATAGTGGTACAATCAACAGTGAGTGCATCTGTGTGGGAAGTCACATGTTTTATGCATCCCAGTGTATACTGAATCACGCCTTACCATATCTGAAACGTCTTGTCCCAATGGTCTGGCAGCTCCAGATAAAGGTATGCAAATTTGCCACCAA
The DNA here is from genome assembly GCF_007474595.2 of Lynx canadensis. Classification (NCBI taxonomy): domain Eukaryota; kingdom Metazoa; phylum Chordata; class Mammalia; order Carnivora; family Felidae; genus Lynx; species Lynx canadensis. The sequence goes on from NC_044306.2 coordinate 170,693,910, forward strand.
CACAGCAAAATGGCCTGAAAAACAAATATTCCGATGACAAAATTCCTCAGTCGCTACATGTAATCTGAGTAATTTGATTACATAATTATGTAGCTCCATGGAAGCCTTCTAAAAAATGCATTTGTATTCTTCTTTTGTATGCCTTAATTTCAGATTCATTTTGTATATTTTTGCAGATTATTGATTAAATATGACAAAATGAAACATTCTGGTAGAAGCCAAAAATGTGAAAAGAACCCCTTTTTACAACTGTCTGTCCTTTAAAGTATTATAATTTGTGGTGATTTATTTTCTCATTCTAAATAGATATTCACTTTCATGCCTAATTTTATATGTATGATTTTGAATTCTGTTTTTTAAAGAGGGCTCCCAAAATTGCATATGCTTCCGATTCCACAAAACTGGAACTGCCCCTACTACCTAATTATCATGATGCTAACTTGTCATACCCAATTTGCCTGCTCATGTCTGCAGATATTTAATGAGTACTTACTATGTGCCAAGTACTGTGTAAAGTGCTCAGAATTTTTATTTGATTTTCAGGACTATTCCTTTACAGAAAACTATCAGAATATCTTCCTGGTCCATCTGAGAAACAATGCAAACATCTAGAATTCAGTATATTAGAAATATTAATTTTTTAATTTGTATTCCTTGGATATACTTTTAACTATAAGAAGATATAAAGTGGAACTACATGGAGTTTGAGTTTTCCTCAAAGCTGAAATTCTCCCAGGTTACATATGCTAAAACCACTTTTTTATGAGTTTTCATTTGGCCGATCATCAATAATGGCCTAAATTTTCTGTAAAAACTAGATGAACGGAATTCTGGGATTGTGCAATAGTTAAAGATTACAGTTTTAAAAAAGAAGCCCGTGCAATCCTCTGGCAAAACATGTATTAGTCAAATATAACTTCCATGCAAAAGAAATGTTAATGAGAAGTTTGACTGTATTTATATGACATCCAGTAACATTTAATAGTAACAACGTAGTTAGATACCCCTTCTTCATAAAAATGTATGCTGTTTTTTTTATATACGGTCAACCCAGCTTTCACATAAAACTATTATCTCATTCTCTGTGCCTTTGCTGGACTCTTAGCCCAGTGACTAAGCTTGTTCACTAGTGTATCTGTCGTGCCTGGAATGGTGCCTGGCACACAGTACACGCTCAATAAATATTTGTTGGACAAACGAATGAGCCATTTCATAACTTTCTATTCAGGAAATAGGAGTGTGTTTCACCTTCCCATCCAGAAACCTTTGGTTGTTCCAAAATACTAACTACCAGATCTTTTAGACTATTTGTTTCCTTTCTTCATGCCTAATGTCAGATTTACAAGCATTATCCCAACGCAGAGTGCCTGGATAATGTATGTGGCATTATGATGTTTTATTATCTGTTGATGTTCAGTTCAGAAAAGACAGCCTTACAGTTTTGTAATCATCCAGCCAATTTGCCCCTCCAAATTTGAGATTTTCAGCAGGCCTCCTAACACAGCATGATCAGTTCTGAGTGTGAAATTCCAGGCATACAAACAATGATGATGGAGTGACAGTGGTCAATTGCTTTAACAATGCCTAATAGCCCTTTCCTGGGGCTCAGCGGTTCTGGTTAAAGTACTTACAGGTTGATCATAGTCAGTGATTATTACCTTATCAAGAATCATCTTATGTCTGCTATGTTTTCCTTCTGGACAGAAAAAAGGCCCCATTAATCCTTAAATCACTCACACTTCATCTTTTGCTCATGTACATCCACTCTGTGACTCCTTTGCTTCATTCTTTCCGGCTCACAAGACTCTTTCTGGTCCAGAACACTCGTATGGTGACCATATTGACAGATCCCCAAATTTAAATTCATGTTCTGACAAACGGTGTTTTCTTTTTGTGAATTTATTGTTAGAAAGCCTCAAAAATTAGAAAAAATAAATTTTATGAATTCTACATTTAACCAACAACAGTAAACGTAGGTAAGAATTAATACAAAATTCTGCAAAAAATTACAAATGGATTAATACAATTTTTGTCATTTTCATCACCTCTGTGGAAGCTGATGACAGGGTTTGTGCTCATTTGTAGAATTCAACTTGTGAAGTTAAAAACTGTTCTTATTTTTTTTCAAACATCTCTTAGAAAATCTGAGTAATTCATTTGATTATCAAGAGAGATCTTGTATCAATTACTTTAATAATCCTCCAAAAGCTGTCAGCAAAAATGAACTGATGAACTGGAATCACATATCACGTGGTATAAAATCTTGGAATAGTAATGTTTTTCCATGAAAAGCTTTCTGGAGAATTTTGTTTTCTTCTGCTTCTACTCAGCAAACAAGTATTGAGGTAATAATTTAAGGATTCCATTTTGAACAGTCTTCCCAGCAACAGAAAACAAAATATCCTAGAAATTATTCCATGCCTTCTTCAGATAATCCTTTTTAGGGCCTTTTAACAACTTTTTGTTGGTTTTTACCAAATAGAACAAAACCGTTCAAGGCTCTGTAATATATCCCTTCTCAAGGTGGGTAATTCTCCTCCCAGCCTGTGGTCCCTTTCACCAAATCCACATCACAATGAATAGTTAACACTATTAGCAATTTTCTTCTGAAATTCTTTTATTTTTAGAATGAAACCATTCACATTTTTATCCTGTTCTTCAATTTTGATTAAAATGCAAAGATTCACATGGAGAAACACTTGTCTCTCCATTAAAAAAAAAAAGTGTCATGGAAAATTGCAATGCCTTGTTTTGATTTAGGGTCTTTGGAAAATGTCTTGACAATGGAACTTTTTCAGCTGATAAAAACTAAGCACGTGATGATTGTAACATTATTAGCATTCTTCTGAGAACAGGCATCTGTATCAGAAATCTTATGTTTGAATAGGACCAAATTTGTCTTTGATAAAATCACACAATTATTTCAATGTCTTCACTCGTATTATAGAAATGTAACAAATTTTGAATAATTTTACAATAACAACTTCTACATCAATTGAAAAAATCTGATGAATTATTAATACAACCGTTGCAAATGTGTGCCATGTAGCCAATCCTTCCCAAGATTCTGATATTGCCATTATTGGAAAAGAATCTCAAAGCCGGCATGAGAAATACTGGATGACACATTGACGAACTAATCAACAAGGCTGCTGATGCTGAACCCAGAGGAAAGATGGTCATTTAATTGGCCACTTCAGTCACCTGGCAGGATGTCACTTTCATGAATTTTTGCACTAATTTCAGTGTTTTCATTAAAATATCTTATTAATTAGTTGTGCATCATAAATTACATCCACATATTCAGAAAAACATTTTAAAATTATTATTATATGCTGGAGAAGTAGTACAGGTAGTGGTTGAAAGAACAGACTCTAGGGAAAACTGCTGGGGTTCAAATCCTATATCGGTCACTTGTTAGTCAGGAGATACTGGTCAAGTTACTTAACTGTGCTTTGCACCTCAGTATGCTTATAATGATACTAATAATACTGTCTTTGAAAAACTACTATGAGGATTAAACAAATTAATATTTGTATAGTGCTCAGAACAGTGCTTGACACATAGTAAGCACCATATAAACACTTAAGTACATTTGTGGCTAGATGAGTGTATCATGATTCTAAGACCCAATGTTTCACGTGATATACCACATTAATAAAAGAAAGGATAAGAACTATACAATCCTTTCAATACATGCAGAAAATGCATTTGACACAATACAGCATCCTTTTTTGATAAAAAAAAAAAAAAAACTTCAACAAAGTAGGGACAGAAGGAACCTATGTCAACATCATAAAGGCCATATATGAAAGGCCCACAGCTAATATGATCCTCAGTTGGGAAAAACTGAGAGCTTTCTCCCTAAGGTCAGGAACACAAAAGGGATGTCCACTCTCACCACTGTTGCTCAACAGAGTTTTGAAAGTCCTAGCCTCAGATCAGACACCAAAAAGAAATAAAAGGGATACAAACTGGCAAAGAAGTCCAACTTTCACTCTTTGCAGATGACATGATACACTACATGAAAAACCCAAAGACTCCGTCAAAAAAACTGCTAGAACTGATATGTGAATTCAGCAAAGTCACAGGATATAAAATCAACATACAGAAATCGGTTGCATTTCTAGATACCAATAATGAGGCAGGAGAAAGAGAAATCGAGGAATCAAACCCATTTACAATTGCAACGAACACCATAAGATACATAGGAATAAACATAACCAGAGAGGTTAAAGATACATATGCTAAAAACTACCGGAAGCTTCTGAAAGAAATTGAAGAAGACACAAAATAAATGGAAAAACATTCCATGCTCATGGATTGGAAGAACAAATATTGTTAAAATTTCTATACCACCCAAAGCAATCTACACATTAATTGCAACCCCTATCAAAATAACACCAGCATTCTTCACACAGCTAGAACAAACAATCCTAAAATTTGTACAGAACCACAAAATACCCCAAATAGCCAAAGCAATCCTGAAAAAGAAAAGCAAAGCTGGAGGCATCACAATTCTGGACTTCAAGCTGTATTACAAAGCTGTAATCATCAAGACAGTATGCTGGCACAAGAACATAGATCACTGGAACAGAATACAGAACCCAGAAATGGACCCACAAATATATGGCCAACTAATCTGTGCCAAAGCAGGAAAGAATATCCAATGGAAAAAAGTATGTTCAGCAAATGGTGTTGGGAAAACTGGACAGCAACATGCAGAAGAATGAACCTGGACCACTTTCTTACACCATACACAAAAATAAATTCAAAACGGATGAAAGACCTAAATGTGAGATAGGCAGGAAACCATCAAAATCATATAGGAGAAAACAGACAGCAACCTCTTTGACCCTGGCTGCAGCCCCTTCTTACTAGACACGTCTCTGGAGGCACGAGAAATAAGAACAAAAACGAACTACTGGGACCTAATCAAGATAAAGAGCTTCTGCACAGGGAAGGAAACAATCAGCAAAACTTAAAAGGCAACTGACGGAATGGAAGAAGATATTTGCAAATGACAGATAAAGGGTTTGTATCCAAAATCCATAAAGAACTTACCAAAATCAACACCTAAAAAACAAATAATCCAGTGAAGAAATGGGCAGAAGACATAAATAGACACTTTTCAAAAGAGGACATCCACATGGCTAACAGATACATGAAAAGATGCTCAACATCACTCATTATCAGAAAACTACAAATCAAAACCACAATGAGATACCACCCCATACCTGTCAGAATGGCTAAAATTACCAACTCAGGTAACCACAGATGTTGGGGAGAATGCAGAGAAAGAGGAACCCTTTTGCACTGTTGTTGGGAATGCAAACTGGTGCAGCTACTCTGGAGAACAGTATGGAGGTTCCTCAAAAAATTAGAAATAAAACTATCCTACAACCCAGCAACTGCACTACTAGGTATTTATCCAAAGGATACAAAAATGCTGATTCGAAGGGGCACAGGCACCCCAATGTTGATAGTAGTGCTATCAACAATAGCCAGGTATGGGAAGAGCCCAAGTGTCCATTGACTGATGAATGGATAAGAAGATGTGGTATGCATATATGCAATGGAATATTACTCAGCAATCAAAAAGAATGAAATCTTGCCATTTGCAACAATGTGGATGGAACTAGAGTGTTTTATGCTAACTGAAATAAGTCAGAGACTGACAGAGAAAGACAAGTATCATATTATTTCACTCATATGTGGAATTTAAGAAACAAAACAGATGAACATAAGGGAAGGGAAGCAAAAATAAGGCAAAAACAGAGAGGGAGGCAAACCATAAGAGACTCTTGAATACAGAGAACAAACTGAGGGTTGCTGGAGGGGAGGTGGGTGGGGTGGATGGGCTAAATGGGTGATGGACATTAAGGAGGGCACTTGTTGGGATGAGCCCTGGGTGTTATATGGAAGTGATGAATCACTGGGTTCTAATGAAACCAATACTACACTGTGTGTTAACTAACTTGAATTTAAATAAATAAATAATAATAAGATCACACAATACTATTATAGTTTCCTTGAGCTCCCAGAACAAGGATGTTTTTTGCAGTTGCTAATCTTTTTGTTTGTGCAGATGAAAATTTGGTTTTAAACAATATGAAAATTAGCCTAGATGTACAATCCACATCTCTGAAACTATGATTGTGCCTTGTGATATGAAAAGCAATGCCTTTTTTGTTGGTTTTTTTTTTGCTATAAATTCCATTTCAGCAGAATTATATTTTCAGTAAAACTAAAGAGCAAGCTGATCTTTGATTGACTATGTGAAGTTGCAATAGCCCCACAGAAGATTCCATTGAAGTCTTAAAGAAAATAAGCACATGAACAGATAAATGCAAGGAAGCTACAATTTGCATCAATAAGCACAAAGAACATGTCTTCACGAAGTAACAGGGAGAGAACGGGCTAGGGACAGCCTGTTTTGAGCACAGCTTCTCAGATTCCCCTGTGTCCTCATGTGGGAGTTATGATTAGGGCCGTGGCTCTGCTCTTCTGTTAGATCCTGCCAGGCCACAGGAAGCAACCTCTGCAGAAGGGATTTAGTGTCCCCTACCCCAACAGGTCACCCTTGAACTCCAGCACTGCTCTCCATATTGCAAAACCATAACATCTGGATCTAGCATCTGGTTCTGGGAACCATCTCTCCCTAAGCCACAAGAGCTACCTTACTCCATTCCACAGCTTGTATCAAGGGATAACAAAGTACAGGCCACCAGCCAAGTCTAGCCAGTGCCTGATGTTTGTTTTCTCCAGCCCACCAGAATGATTTTTAACACTTTTAAAGGGTTGAAAAAATAATCAAGAGAAGAGTACTATTTTTGTGACAGGGGAAAAAAATATCTGATAGTCACATTTCAGTGTATCTCTGCTGTTTTATTTGAACACAGATGTGGTAGACAGAATTCTAAGATAGCCCCCAATATTCCCACTCCCTGGTATACATGCCCTGTGTAATCTCTCCTCCCCTCAAGTGTGTGTGGGACCTGTGAATATGATGAGGTGTCACTCCCATGATCGTGTTACCCTGGATAGCAAAGCTGAAGTGATTTTGCAGATATAATTAAGTCCTTAAATCAGTTCAGTGTGAGGTAACCAAAGGAACACTACCTTGGGTGGGCCTGCCCTAATGAGGTGAGCCCTTAAAAGATGGCTTAGGACTCTCCCCAGTCTCCTGCTGAGATGAGTAAGATGAGATAGCTCATCTATCCTTAACACACTGCTCTGAGTTAGCTGCAAGGAAAGGCATTCTACCAACATGCACTTGAACTGAGAAGAAGATCCTAAGCCTCAGATGAGGCTTAGAACACCTTGACTGTAGCCTGAGCAGAGGACCCAGCTAAGCTGACTCCTGACCTATAGAAACTGTAAGTCAATAGATGTGTTTTGGGCTTTGGGTTTTTTTTTTTAATTTTTTAAATTTATTTTTATTTTATTGTATTTATTTGTTTATTTATTTATTTTTGAGAGAGAGAGAGAGAGAGAGGGAGGGAGGGAGAGAGAATCTTAAGCAGGCTCCACACTGAGTGTGGAGCCCAATGTGGGGCTTGATCCCACAACTCTGGGATTGTGACCTGAGCCAAAATCAAGAGTTGGACACAACCAACTGAGCCACCCAGATGCTCCTAAACGTGTATTGTTTTAAGCCACTAAGTTTGTGATAGCTTATTACACAGCAATAAAAGCAACATGACAGCCATGTCCATTTGTGTAAGTGTTGCCTGTAGCTGCTTTGGGGGCTACAACAGTGGAGTTGAGTGGCTGCGACAGAGACTGTAAAGCCCACAAAACATATATTTACAGAAAAAGTTTGCAAACTCCTGGGTTATATACAATTATGACCCAGCATCACACATACCAACCACATCACAACCATGATACAGGGATGAGTCTGTGGTTACACCTAAGAGATGAAGGCTGAAAAAAGAACAGATACCCCATCAGATCTCCAGGTTGTATACCTGAAACTAATGGAACATTGTACATCTATCAACTCCAATAGTAATAAAAAGACATAATAAATAAATAATAAAATAAAGTCTTATGGGTGGGATGATTAGGAAAAACCTGTCTCAAAAGGGTTGTTGGGTCCATGATTTTCTGATTCCTCATTTTCCATACTATGAGCTCCTCATTCATATATACTATGAGTTCATATATGATTAAACCATTATAGATGAAAGAAAAGAAATAACAGATGTCTTGCTATAAGCAGAGTTGATCTTCTGGATGAAGGCACAAAAACTTACATGTGGATTGCAATGCTTCCTTAAGGAGTTTTATTCTTTTGAATAGTCTCATGAAAAAGGCTCCTTTCTTTTCTAGTCCCTGTATTTGTATTTGGAAACAAACCAGAATTTTATAATTAAGTAATTTTAAACTTCAAACAGCTTTAAACTACAGACAAAGTAAAACTATGCTTGATTATACAAGAAATGCTCAATATTGTTACCACCTTATACTGCAGTCAACTTTGTCTGCCAGCTACAATTACATAGGCTTTTACATTAATGCTGTTTGGGTGAGTTCTCCATCTAGAGGCACCAGCATGCATGCTGTTCCCACACTGCCATGGCTGGACACAATTGTAGACCCTGTGCGCACAGTTGTCTGGTTCACCAGTGTTCCTTCAACCTGTACCCTCTCCTGCCACACCACGGTATGACTGATGCATTTGTTCCGAAGACGCAAAATGTCTGCTCTGCCAGCTGGAGACTCAGGAGTAACGCGGGCAGATGGGAGCCACTGCTGCATGCTTAAGGTCTAGTGAGGAAGACCTGCACTAAATAAGAAATTAAAAGTGAAGGAAGGGAGCAAAGTACACTCTGTGGGAACATACATCCAGGGTCCTAGATTAATAGCTGTCCTGGAAGCCTTCTCTAGGGAAGTGCCGTCTAAGCCTTGGACCTAAGGATCTGTAAGAACCTTAATAAACATGCCTGTTTCTACTCCAGTGAAAACCTGGAAGTTTTAGTGGTGCATTAGAGTCAGCTGGGAGAGTCTGTTTAAAATCCTGGAGCCCAAGCTGTACAGGACACTAATCAGAGCAGAATCTCAGGGCTGGGACAAGGGCAGCAGCACACCGTCTAGGTGATTCCGATGAAGGCCCAAGGCTGACATCCATCTTTCCCTCTCTCCCTCCTGTTCCAAAGGAGTGTTCCCTCTGCCAAGCTAAGGCAAGTCTCTCCTACCCATTCTTCAGTGCCCCATCCCCCCAACCCTCTCAGAAACTCTAGTGAAGATCTCCCATCTCCTATTTTGCCAAGTTAATCCAGTGTCACTATTGGCTCCCTCCTCTTAGCATTTGGTCGTGTTCAAGTCTGACCCATATTTTTTTTAATTCACTCCATCCCACCCACTCACTTCACCTGCCACCCTCTCTCCTGCTTTTTGCAACCCAACTTCCTCAAAAAGTAGTCCACATGATTTCTCTATTAGCACTCGCTGTTCAACAAACACAGATCTGGTGTCAACCTCCAGCTCTAGCTCCTTGTCACTAAACTTAAGGAACCCTTTCAGCCTTCATCCCATACCATCTCCCAGTAGCACCTGACATAAATGGGTGCCCCCACCCTGCCTTCTCAAAACAGTCTCTCCCCTTGGTATTTCTTGGGGTTTGGGGCTGGATCTTTTTCTCTTTTTTACCCCCTACCCTCCTCAATTCTTTCCATAGGTGATCTCATCTCCCCCCACAGCAGCCAAGTACCATCCCTATGCTGCTGAACTTTTAAAGTTCCATACCAGTGTTTATCAAATTATGATCTCTGCAGAAGCTAAAAGTTCAGATTCCATAGCCTAACTCCAGACCTACCAAAGTCGTCTCTGAAAGCAGGATCCAAGAATCTGAATTTTTAACAATCTCCTCCAGATGATTCTTTTGCACACAGTCAAGTTTGAGACTTGCAGTTCCAGACCCATGTACCTAACTGCCTATAGCATATTTCCACTTGGAAATTTCAGAGGTACTTTAAGTGCATCAAGTGGGTATGGACATTCTTAATGTTCACTAACATCTAGTTGTCCTCCTTCTTGGGTACACAGAAGATAACATATCGTAGACCTCTTTGCAGTTAGGGAATATCATGGGACTAGCTCTGTTCTGCACAATGGACTGTGAACAAAAGTGATGTATGTCACTTCCAAATTGAGGCAGTGAACGCTGGATTTCTCTTCCACTGCCCTGGCAATCTAGAAGTCACCTGGAAATCTGGAAGTTGGGATGAGACAACAGAGCCACAAGATGAAAGTGACTGCATTTCTTTCACTGCTTGGAGGTGAGCTACTCTAGAGAGCCACCAAATGCACAACATTGTGTGAGCAAGAGGTAAAACCATGTTGGGTTAAGTCACTGAGATTTTGTGATGAGCTTATTATAGGGGCATTATTTAGCTCATCCAAAATGGAGACACCTGTTCTCTCTGCATCCTCCCATCTCCAACCTGCTCCTCTCTCTAGTGTTCTCACTCCACTCAATTGATGGGACCAGAAACTTCATGTCGGTAGTGAGTAGATATTCTTATCTATTTTTTCATGTTTTCTTAGAAGAGGAACAGTCATCCACTGTCCAGAGGGGAGCAATATTGGAAAACTCTTCAACTCAGCTTCTCCACCATCCCCTAATAGGTAGATGGCAAGGATGAGTTACTTACCTTACGGATGAGATTCACTGAACCACCTTTACTGTCACTTATTTTACGTACCTGGACACTGTACTTTAATCCTAACCTAGTTTTCAGGTCTGAGCTCAGTTGATATAGAACTGAAAAGGAAGGAAGGAAGAAATGAATGTCATCCCTAAACCTAAAGAAAAAAAGACCAAGCTGCCTTGCTTTCCACAATATTCCCAGCACACAGCTTATGGAAAATAAAAATACTTGTTGACTCATTGACCAACTTCATTTAATTACTATTTGCTGAGATACTTGAATTTCCATGATATTTCAATTGTTTACAGAGAAAATAGTACAGGACTATCATAGAAAATCTGGGTACAAAGGCCCCATACTTCCTTTACCACCAATATTCCCTCATGCCCAACTCATACTTAATTTTTCAGGCATATGAGAAGTAAAACCTGGCTTACAATATTCCTTCCTGTTCCTCATCTCCTTTTCTCCTCTTATTTATAGGCTGATTTTATATGCTCAGGGTGGTTAAGGACATAGTCTGCTCATGTCTTTGTCTTATGTCAGTCTAAATGTTGGTATTTCCACGTTTGTGAAGTTTTCTGAATCTTATTACATGGTGCGTTATTCTACTCTAGAATCCCTCTGTTCTTATCCTTAAGAATTTAAATTAAACTAAAAGCTGACCTTGTATCATTTTCCTCCTTGTTTGAAATTCCCTTCATTCTGTTTTTGTAGGGTTCTGTAGGGTAATATTTGCATATCTAGTTATCTCAAATAGTGTATTTAAACATATTTCACAAGGGCCCACGAGGTGCCAGGCATTGGGGTAGATGTAAGGGACAAAATGGTGAACAAAAACTGATGTAGTACCTGCCCTGAAAGAACTCGTGGTCTACTCGGGGCAGTAGACAGGTTAATTAATTTATTGCACTAATGAAAGCAAAATTACAAACAAAGAAAAGAGCCTTGGAAAAAGAACATGATTCTATGCCTGCATCTTAATAAAGTCATTTGACAGAGACTGGAAGCTACTAGAAAGGGGTTCCCCAAAGATCTAAAGGAGGGAGGAAGTATAAGGAGGAAGTATAAGGAGGGGTACAAATGGGAGTGCATGTCTGAGGACTCAGCAAGGAACTGAACAGTCCAAGGAACTGAACAAGGTTAGTGGCTAAGGCAAAGAGGAGCAGAAATGTGGTAGAGAGAGGGTTCAGGGGCAATGGAGCAGGGGTATGGTCAGATACATATTTTGAAAGCATGCCTTGAACTTCAGTATGAAGTACAGGTAGCTTAGAGAATACAGGGAGGCCAGGTTGGGAGGCTAATCCATCTTTCCTGGCAAAAATGATGACAAACTGGCCTTATGCATGTCAGTGGAGAATGAGAAAAGTGATCCATCTGAAAAATGTTTGGAAGGTAAAAGAACTTATAAACTTTGACAGCTTCCATGCACCTGACACTGTTCTAAGCACTCTACAGTGGCACTGTCGGACACAGTAGCCACCAGGCACTCATGGCTATAAGCACATTGAATGAGGCTAGTCCAAACTGAATTGTGCTGTAAGTGTAAAATACAGATTCCAAAGAGCCAGAACAACAAAAAAAACCACGTAAAATATCTCATTAATAATTTCACATCGAAATGGTAATATTTTGGATATATTGGGTTAAGTGGAATATATTATTACAATTAATTTCACCTGTTCCCCTTTCCTTTTGTTTTAATGGGGCTACTGGAAAATTTTTAATTAAATATATGGCTCTTGTACTACTTCTACTTGATGGTGCAGCTCTAGACGTACTAACTCTCCTAATTCTGCCAACAACCCCTTTAGGCTAAATACCACTTATTGGAAACTGAGGCATGGGGACCCCAGTTCTAAATGCCTACCAAGCAAGTAGAAGGAGAGCTAAAATTTGAACTCATACAATTGGGTTCTGAAATCTACACTCTTAACAACTACACTTGTACGGCCTCTTGAAAGGATATGAAGATAACACCTCAAATTTCTAGATTTTGCTATAGTAGCCTAAACACTGTTTTCATAATTGGTGCACATGGAATGCTAATTATAAAAATTAGCCCGATATCTTTTTAATATATTTGCTACTGAGGCACTCTTTTGTGTCTAAGGACAGATTATGTCTCTATGCCTCCGTTTTCTCATCTATAAAGAGCTAATAATAAAAGAATTTATCTCTTATCATTGTTGCAAAGACTAAATGAGATGATACATGTAAATTTGGAACAGTGCTTGACACACAGTAAGCGATATAAAAATTATTATTAAAATGAGTTTATGATGTTTGTACCAAATATCTTGCTTTATACTTTAAACTTGCCTCATTTTATTCTTTATTTACCTTTTGCCTTTTATTTTAGTTCTTATCTTGTACTCTGTTAGTTTAAAGGTAAGCACAGTCTGGCTATAAAGAGTTAGAATGCTCATCTGAAGTCTATGCAAAAATATACTAGAACTTTTCTTAATGTCCTAGGATTGCAGCTAAGGCCCAGTATACCACATGGTAAATGTGCCATTATTTAGGGATAGTTTCCTCCCTCCAGGGCTTACAAGAATTTCCCAGAAATATCTTTGGATTAGTCCTACAACCTTCCTTTGCATCACCCCAGTCAATATAAAGCGGGGGTTAAGAGTGGGAGGTGGCATTAGGGGGAGTGAAGTGTCTGAGACTGTTCCCTCCACTCATCCTAACAGGGGCCTCAAGAGACTCACTGGTCATGAAAGGATGTCCTGAAGGAAGAGGGGACCAGCCTTTCATTTACCAGTTATGACTGCTTAGCTAGGAGACTTGCTGACTTGTCCCAAGTGCTTGTGACCATGTAAAAGATAATTATGGGGAAGCAATGTGGCAGGGTGGGAGAAGCAGGCATGAGACTGCCAGGGTGGAGGAAGCCAGGACCACTCTCTTGAGTTTGAGAAGAAGGTATGCAAGGTAGATCTTGCACTGCTGAAGAATTAGCTCTGGGAGCAGAGACTGGGGACTGTCACAGCATTAAGGCCAATAAGGTGCATGCATCAGAGAAATTCAGTGGAATGCACCAGCCCAGGGTCCTCTGAAAGATGCAGCTGTATCTTGGAAGGACCTGCTAAGTCTCAGGGAACTACTTGGGAGTGAGTCCCAGGTCAGGGGACAATGATGACTGACCAACATCCACGTCATTCCTCTATGGACACTGAGCAAGAAGAACACTCACAACCAACCAAGAGGAGGATGTGAACTTGCCCAGGATGGCAGGAAGATGTCTGTCCTTTCCTCCACTCCCCCATCACCTTAGAGAAGTTGAGTTTTTAGAAGGAGGAGGAGACATCCAAGAGCAAAACATCCTTACTACAGGTTTTTGCTCTGTGGTTACCATAAGGCTTACATATGACAACTTACAACAGTCTATTTTATGTTGGTAACAAGTTTGATCTCATTGTAAAGCTCAACATTATTACTCTGCCCCCAGCGTTTTGCATCTTTTTTATCTTGTATATCCCTTAACTAATTATTATAATTATAGTTACTTTTACTACTTTTTACCTTCATACTACTTTATAAGAGATTAATCCACTACCTTTACTATATTTACCATTCCCGTGAGATTTATTCTTTTACATTTATTCCTGTTACTAATTAGAACCCTTACTTTTCAGCTTAAAGAAGTCCTTTCAACATCTCTTGTAAGGTCAGTTTAGTGGTGATGAAGTCCTTTGGCTTTTGCTTGTCTGGGAAACTTTATCTCTTCCTCACTTTTGAGTGGTAACTTCGCCAGGGAGAAGATTCTTGGTAGGAAAGGTTTTTTTTCCTTTTAGCACATTGAATATATCATGCCACTCTCCTGTGACCTGCAAAGTTTCTGCTGAAAAATCTGTTGTTAGGCTTACAGGGATTCCCTTATATGTAACAAGTTGTTTTTCTCTGGTTGCTTTTAAGATTCTGTCCTTGTCTGTAACTTTTGACATTTTAATTATGTGTCTTCCTGTGGGTCTCTTAGGATTCATCTTATTTCAAACTCTCTGGGATTCCTAGATCTGGATGTCTATTTCCTTCCCCAGGTTAGGGAAGTTTTCAGCCATATTTCTTCAAATGGGATTTGTGCCTCTCTCCTCTCCCTTCTCCTGGGAGCCCTGTGATGGGAAGGTTAATCCATCTGATGTCCCATATGTCCCTTGAGCTATTTTCACCTTTCCTTGGCCTTTTAGCTTTTTGCTGCTCTAATTAGCTGAGTACCACTGCCTTGTCTTTGAGTTGATGGATTCTTTCTTCTGTTTCATCTGGTCTACGGTTGAGCCCCTCTAGTGTATTTTTCACTCCCGTTATTGTATTCTTCAGCTCTGTGACTTCTTTTATTTGGTATTACCTTATATTTCACATCTCTTTGATGAAGTTCTCACTGTGTTCATCCTTTCTGCTCCCCAGTTTGGTCAGCATCTCTATGACCATTATTTTGAACTCTTTATTAGATTAATTGCTTATCTCTATTTCATTAACTTTTCTTCCCCCTTGAGGTTTTATCTTGTTCTTTCATTTGGAACATATTCCTCTGTTCCTTAATTTTGCTTGGTTCTCTGTGGTGGTTTCTATATGATAGACTGAAACAACCACTTCTCCCAGTCTTGGAAGAGTGGCTTGTGTAGGAGATGACACCTGTTCAACCCTGCCTCAGCTCTTGGTGTTCTCTTAAACCTCTGCGCTCATCCAAATAAGCAGCCTATTATATTTTCAATAGCTCCCAGTAGTTGAGGATGTGCCAAAACCTGTCATGTCCCAAAGGGGAGGATTTCAGCATTTAGATTCATGATGACTAAAGCCAGACCCTCAGGCATCAGCTTTTTAAAGTGTGCAAATATATATATAGTCCTATAGGACTGCAAGTGTAAGCCCCACTGGCCACCAGAGCCAGGGATCTGGAGGCGTCCCCTGAGTGTCAGCCACACAAATCAAGATGAGTATATAACTCTTTCCTGGGTGATACTGGTGAGTTGGGACAAATCACAGGAAAAGTACCAAGATGGCATCCACAGCCCATGCTTCTTTATTTGTTATTTATTTAATGTTTATTTATTTTTGAGACAGAGAGATAGACAGAGCATGAGTGGGATAGGGGCAGAGAGAGAGGAAGACACAGAATCCAAAGTAGGCTCCCAGCTCCAAGCTGTTAGCACAGAGCCCAACGTGGGGCTCGAACTCACGAACCACGAGATCATGACCTGAGCTGAAGTTGGATACTTAACTGACTGAGCCACCCAGGCGCTCCTTCAGCCAATGTTTCTTGAGAGCATTTCCACAGGTCACTAAATATTTGCCAGACTTGAGTACTACCCCTCAGACCAAAACTCCAAGACAAGCCTCCTTTACAGAAGGACTGGGGAATGTATCCCAGTCTGCTGTCTGTGCAGTGCCCTGGGGATGACAGCCTGCCAAGAACCATCTCTCTGATTGTTACAGTCTCTTGGGTCCCAAGAATGCAAGCGCCCCTGGCCACCAGAGCCAGACAATCAAGGGGCATCCCTGAGGTGACAGCTGCAAAAACTGGAGCTCCAGACACAAAATGCAGGACACCAGAATCATGTAACGCTCCCTCCAGGAGACATGGGCACTCTGGAGTGCAACAGAGGGTGAGAATGAAGACAGCACCTGCCCTATGAGGTCTCTGGAAAGAATTATTGTTGCCCCAAGATGCGTTCCTAATCAGAAACCCACCCCTCAGGCCGCACTCATGATGATCAGCTAATAGGCTTCCAGCACAGACAAACCCAGTTCCTGGGCTTGTTGCCTCTTGTGGTGCCCTAGGGGTGGTAAATGTTTAAGAACTGTTTCTCTGTTGGGGTGCCTGGGTGCTCAGTCAAACATCTAACTCTTGGTTTCAGCTCAGATCACCATCTCACAGTTCATGAGTTCAAGCCCCGTGATCCAGCTCTGCACTGACAGCATGGAGCCTGCTTGGGATTCTCTGTTCCCCTCTCTCTCTGCGCTCCTCCCCCCTCAAAATACATAAATAAGCATTAAAAAAAAAAAAAGAACTGTTTCTCGTTGGTTATAGTCCTGTAGAATTCACGGGCATAAGCTCTACTGGCAACAAAATCCAGGCAATATAGAAGTGCCTCCTGGCAGAAGTCAGAAAAATCAGGGTGCTAGACAGGGGTAGGAGCTCCTTCGTGGGGGACATGGATTATTACAATCCTATGGGACCAGGAACACAAGGTCCTCTGGCCTCCAGAGACGGGTGACCAAGAGGCATTCCTTAGACTACTTTGTAATAGCTTTGGTTTTAAGTCAGAATAAAAGCAACCTTGAACTAAGTCCATGCTGTCCTTTTTGGCCATTTTTACTGCTAGTCAGACCTCACCCACATACATGCCATTCTTCCTCTCCCTCTCCCTAGGCAGAGACGTTGCTAATGCATCACAGCACTCTTTCCTGCCAAGTCCAAATGTGCCCCCATGACTCTTAATACCACACTTAGACAGCCACTGCCATCCAACCAGAGTTAGCAAGATTGGACCTAACTTGCCAACTCTGAGACTGAATTTTTATGCAGAAGACAGAAATATTAAACAACTCCAAGCTAAAGGAAGTAGGAAACCAAAACCTGTCTGTGCTATTGCTATTTTTTCAAACCAGAGAAGGCACGCAATAAAGAGTATGGCTATGTGTCGGCTATCTCACTTCAGATTTTGATTGTTCTCACGGCTTTTCAATCTCACATCTATTTTAAAGTTTCCTCTCCATTTCCAAGGTGCTTCTGATTCATTCCCTTCTCATATCCCCTTAAACATGGTGGCCACTCAGTGGCTCTATCTGGCCTCTCCACCTAAGAGCACTTCTCCATTTTAGACCTTCCAACATTTAATACCCTCTCAGTGTCACCATCAATAGAGCTGTGAGTGAGCTCAACCTTTCCCTGGAAGTGGTGATTTAATGTGTGAATTATACAGTTATTAGAATGGGTGTCAGGGAAACAGTGTAATATATGTAATGTGGAGGCTGATGGACCGGAGGAGCTGGAACCGTCTGGATGATTTCTGGCACTTCTTTTAATGCTATGTCAGTTATTCTTATGACCAATCATTCAAAGCTGTCTATTACCTTCTAATAATAATAATAATATTTTTCACTTAACGTTGCACCTTTCACCAGAGGATTTCAAAGAGCTTTGCAAACATTCATTAGCACTTTATGAAGTGGGCAGGTAATATATAAATACCAAGTCACATGTCCCTGAATAGCAGCCATTAATAGTTCCCTTGACACCACATTCAGGTTAGTGCAGAAACAAAATAAGACCATATAAATGAAAAGTCAGGCGTCATCATTATTGGCATTTACTGAGAATCCACAGAATCCTACCAGAGATAGGCTTCATTTTCTTGTCTCTTAGTGTGGCAGGAAGGGTGGTCTGTTTCCCCCTCTTGCTACCTCTCCCCATACACAAAAACACCTCTTCCTGAGACACAGGCAGAACAATGTACACACAATCCAGAGCACTGGATTCTTTTAGCCTCATGACTCTATGAATCCCTGCCTGACAGGGGAAAATTCTCACTGCCCTGAAGATTATCCATACACAAGAATCCTAAATACCTTGAGCCCTACCCGCAGAACAAAACAGAATGATTGAAATGCATACCAGAGACTAGGAAGGGGATGCTGCCAGACCCCGGGAGGGAGTGAGGGGAGTCAGGACAAGTAGCTTGGGTATGAGCGATGACCACCTGAGAAGCAAGCACAAGAGGTGACCCTGAGAGCCAAGGTTCCCAGTACCCCGGGTGAGGAGCTGGAGGCAACAGGGAGAGGAGAGGAGTCATCTCTAACCCCCATCCTCTGTGTAATTTGTGAGAATTAGAAGATATGATTAGAAATAGAACCAAGAGCTGGCTCTGCACATTCTTCTTGGTGTGTGTGTGTGTGTGTGTGTGTGTGTGTGTGTGTGTGTGTGTATACACCTACCAGGATATTAGACTAGGCCAGATTAGGCTATGGTAATAAACATCCTCCCAAATCTTCAGGCAGGCATTAACACAACGAAAGTTTTGTTCCAACTAAATCCACTACAGGTCCAGGGGGCTCATCAGGACATCTGTTCCCCATGTAGTGGCTCACCATTCCAGGCTCCAGTCTTGGGTTTCTCCAACTCAACGTGATACTTCTTAGTTGACCATGCTAGGAGAAAGACAGAAAATAACACACCAGCATTTAATTCCTTTCCCCAGAAGGGACACGTGTCATTTTTATTTCCAGCCTATTAGCTAGAACTAGTCACTCTGTTCCACCCAATGAATGGAAGGGAAGGAAAACATACTCTTTCATAAGTCTGAGGAGGGGAGGAAAATTGGAAATATCAGTGAGCATTAGTGACGTGTATTACAGCTAGTAGGTACACACTACTGGTTTGGTTTGGTACCGAGGCAGCAGAATCTTCTCTAAACCTCAAAAACAACGTCATTGACGATAGCACAAGAGTGTACCATACCTGGGTTGGTTTGCCTTGCCTCATGCTCTGTGGACTTGGTCAGTTTGAAGGTAAATAAAACCTCAACATGATATAGCCGATACAGGTAGGGGTGGCTTTGCTTCTTCCTGCACAAACCTTTCTTCCAAAAATTATTCCTGTCATGCTTTCTCTCTTATTTTTACCCAGTAATAAAGGAAAGTCTAGGTTAACATAGTTCTCCTTCCCCAATCCCCAATTTCCTTTACACAAAGAGTGTTCTCTGACTACAAAAACAGCATGCAATGGGGCAAATCCATTGAGCCAATATTTCCATGCTTTCTAAGAAAGTTCTGTCCTCTCCTTGAAATTCAAGAAATGATGATCATTACTCTGACTTATGTGATATTCAATCTTGATTACCCACCAATGCATTATCCATATGCATTGTTAATCATTGTTGATATTATTCGGTTAGGAAGATATTTTTCATATTAATTCACACACTATCTCTTCTTTTAAAAAAAGGGACTTTTCTTATGGAAGGTTTTTTTCTTAAACCAAAACAGATTTTGTATGCTCCCTATCAGAAAAAGTATGAAACACCAATGTACTAACTCCCTTCCTCCCACCCCTTTTGAGCCCCCTCAACTCTTCATTCTCGCTTAGAAGCTCATATAGAGCAGAGTCTACTGTGTCAGAAATATGCCAAGGCAAAGAGGAAGAAAAGGAGAATTCCTCAGGTCGCAACCGAATTCCCAGCAATCTTTCATTCTAATTCTTTCTAAAGGTGGACAGAATGGATTCAAGAAGTATAAGACTAAACGCAGGGGACTGTTTCCATACTTCCTGTCTATGTGACTTTGAAAAGAACAGCTTTAAATCCAAATGACAGCCCTGCCTTAAAGCTAAAGTTCTCTTTTCTGCTTATTATGGATCTTTGATAAGAAATACAATTGCTGAGAAGTCTGTTTTGCTTGCTGTTTGCTACGAGCATTGTGAGGCCTTTCCTGAATGTAACCCGCTGTGTAGTAGAATGGGTTGTAAACCTTCCTAAATGTAGTCTGATATGTAATGGAATGAGTGATTGTACATAAACTAACCGGCATTTCTCGCTTCTGTAAACCTGCTTGCTTAGCACATTCCTCACCTACCCTACCCCCTTCCCCCTTCCCCCTTTTTTTCCTCCCGCCACAAGTAACGGACAAAGCCTTCCCGCCAAAGGACAGACAAAGGACGCCCAATCAGAGAACAACAAATGTCCTTACTTTAAAATCAACTAATCAGGCCCCTCATAATTTGAAACCTCCCCTGTGCTATTTGTCTCTGTCTATAAAAACGCTGTACCAACCCTGATCGTGGCCTCTTGCGTCACCGGCGACGAGTGCGCAGAGGACCAGGTTCGAACCTGCAATAAACGACCCTTGCCGCTTGGCTTTGACTTACGACTCTGGTGGACTTTTGTGGGAGGTTTCGGAACTTCGGGCATTACAACTTTGGGCAACTTAATTTCTTGACTAATCTGTTTACCTATCTGTAGAAATGAAACAATAATACTGCTGACATCATAGTATTGTCATAATGAATACATGAAATTATGTATCTGTGACATGGCACAAAGAAGGTATTAAAATTTATCTCCACTTTCTGAAAAGTTTGCTCCATTTACCTCTCCCTCTCCTTTTCTCAATTTCTCCCTCCTTCTCTCTTTTTCTCCTCCTCCTTTCTCTCTTCCCACCCCTAACCTTTCCCAAGGCAAAAATTGAGAGGCCCACAATGAACTTCCTCTCCCCAAGGCCTAATCCCATTAGGCCTTTTTTCAAGACAAAGCTCCATTAGATCTTGGCCAGGTGAAATTCCATTAGGCCTTAAACAAAGGAACAAGTCTCTCATTATATATATATTAGGAGGTGTCAAGAGAGGAGCACTGCTGATAACAAATCTACATATACTATTCGTTATTCCTTAATACAAGAACATGTGCAGTGATCCTTTAGCGTATCTTCCTTAAGAAAAATGGTCTTTATATTAATATTCTCTCTTCCAAGTTGAAGGAGAACGATTGCATAACAGACAGCTAAGAGGTTTCAGGTGCCACACACAGAAGGTAACAAGTTAAATCCTTCTCGAGGAACTTCTACCCTCAGATTTGCACACCCTTATTAAAGTACCTCCCTCGTGCTTCCCCATGAATCTCAACCCATCTTTTGGGAAACCTCAGCCTCTCCTTCTGGAGATTTGCCTCAGTTTCAAATCCATCCCCCACCACACCCTAATCCAAGGTATGTTTCTCCAAGTCTGAGTAGTGAAGCATACAGCAGCACCTTGACCAGGGCTTCAGAGGGAGGGTTAGTAGGGGCAGACTCCCAGCTGCATAGCACTGCTCAGCATCGGGGGGACACACATCTACCAGTCAATCCATTCCTGACTTCCTGCTCTATCACTGTGAACTGAAAGCACATCTATTTATTCTTCCTAATTTTATAAGCTAATAACAGTTGGGCTAAGCAGACACATCCTCCAAAGACAAGGAATTCTCATTCATTCATTCTACAGATATCTGTTGGGCACCTACGTGTGCCAGAAACTCTCCTAGATTTGGGGGACAGTTGCTTCTCCCATGAAGCTTGCATTCCAGTAAAGGGGTGTGGTGTATATCTCCTGTTTGCCCTACCATATCCTCTCTCCCCTCTTTTCAAGCCAACTTTATGTCATGGAGACTGACCTTTATGGATTGCATCAATTGGTAGTCTTGCCCTTAAGCTTCTGGTTGGGTTAGGCCAATGAGGAGCACCAGCAGAAGTCTGGACGGAAGCAGGAGAGTTAGGTCTGAGTGTTTATTTCCCTTGACACCTTGTCTGCTGGGCCACAGTCCTGCCAAATGGCCTCTCCTGTAAATTACAGCTATTCTCTCCAGGCTCAAGTAGCTGCTTCCAGCCCAGCGCCATTCAGGCCTTGGGGTATTAACAGCTCTCTATTATTATTGCTGCAAGTAGTACTACCTTCCCTGGTTGGTTCCCCTTCACCTCCCTAAATCTTTGGAAATGGTGCTTTTATTAACCTCTCTTCAACTGCCTCACGCGAACGGGACGTTCTTTGTGGGACTTTGTTGATGCAAGACACACAATCAAAATCATTCCTGATACTGCTTATAAAACCTAGATGATTATAGGAGGAGATAGAGTGGGGGTGGAAAGGCATTATACAGGGTAGTCAAGAAGGGCTCTTTGAGTAGGTGACCTGACTAAGGAACAGAGTGCAGCAATGCTCTGGGACAGAGCTTTCCAGACAAAGGGAAAAGCAAGTGCAAAAGATCCAAAGCAGGAATGAGCTCTGTATATTCAAAGAAGGAAAATGAGGCCAATGTAGGGAAGGAGAAGTGGGACGGTGATGCAGAAGCAGGCAAGGGCCAGATCAGGTGGAGCCCCGGCCAGGTTAAGGAGTTTAGATTCCATTTGAAGTAAAATTGAATGAGATTAAAAGGGTTTAAACAGGAGGGTGGCATAATCGGAGTTACATCTTTGACAGAATTCCCTCAATTGATCTGTGAGAAGAGGTACTTGGGGACAAGGGAGAAAGCAGGAAGACTCCATTGGAGTTGCTGGCCAACAGTTCAGAGAAGTGATGGTGAACCTGGACTAGCGTGATGTGGTAGAAATGGACAGTCAACAGTGTTGGGATATAATACCTTTTGGAGGAAAAACTCACAGGACTTCCCAATGAATGAGATGTCAAGAGTGAGGAAAAAAGGAATCACGGGTGACCAGGTGGTTTGGGGCTGAAGCCACTATGTATGTGATGGAGCCATTAACGGAGGTGGTAAAGACTGGGAGCTGAGAGAGGGGGGCAGGTTTTTTTTTAATTTTTTTTAACATTTATTTATTTTTGAGAGAGAGAAAGAGAAACAGAGACAAAGACGGAGTGCAAGTGGGGGAGGGACAGAGAGAGAGGGAGACACGGAATGCGAGGCAGGCTCCAGGCTCTGAGCTGTCAGCACAGAGCCCAATGAGGGGCTCGAACTTACAGACCGTGTGATCACGACCCGAGCCAAAGTCAGAGGCTTAACCAACTGAGCCACCCAGGTGCCCTGGGAGGGGGGCAATTTAGATCAGACATGCAAACGCAGATGTCAGGCTAAGAGATGTAAGTGTCGGTGTTGTCAGCATATAGAGGGGGATTTAACGCAGAGGGGCTGGACAAGCTGACTGAGGGAGGGAATGCAGTTCTTCAACACCATCTAAACCTGGAGAGATGAAGAAAAATCATTTTCTAACTGCTCATAAATTTCAAGGTGCTGTTCTCTCAAGAGCGTCACTGTGTCACATTAATATGCAGAACAATGTTTAGTTTCCTCCCTTCATTTTCTATTTCCAAATTGTGTATCTTCAGGCCTGCAGAAAATAAGAAAGAGGCCCAGCCATGAGCCATATACTTTCAATAACTGTCCCTTAGAAATGCAAAGAGATCTTGCGCTCACAGGGATGACCTGATTAAGTTTTTTCCCATGAACTCTCTCTCCCCTCAATTTCTATGTGGGGGAAAGGAAGGGATAGCTCTATTCATTCTTGTATTCAACAAACATTTACTGATTGCCTATGATGGGCCAGTTTCTAGCTGCTTAAGTTAGCAGAAAACAGGGAAGAAAACAAAACCTCTGCTTTACAGTACTTACCTTCTAGTGGGAGTAGACAGAAAATAAATAATACAATTTAAAATTTTCTTTTTAATGTTTATTTATTTTTGAGAGAGAGAGAGAGGGAGAGTGGCAGAGAGAGTGGGAGACACAGAATCTGAAGCGGGCTCCAGGCTCTGAGCTGTCAGCACAGAGCCCAACGTTGGGCTCGAACTCACAGACCGCAAGATCATGACCAGAGCTGAAGTCAGACGCTCAACTGACTGAGCCACCCAGGCACCCCAACCAATACAATTTTAACAATTAAATGGTACAATGTCTTACAAACTGATAATAGCTATGGAAAAATGACATCAGAATAAGGGGCATTCAGATCATGGAGGGGGGTTCCAATTTTAAATAGGGTGGCCAGGGGGGTCTCATTGGGTAGGTGACATTAGAGCAGTGAGTTGGAGTTGAGAAATTAGCTAAGTTGATTAGGAGATAGTGTTTCAGGCAGAGGAAACAGTAAGGGTCTAAGTCAGCAATGAGCCTGGCATGTTGAAGGAATGGCAAAGAGGTCGGTGTGACTTAAGTAGTCAGGCCTAGAATGCCCTCCTCCCCAACACCCACTGAGTCCTGTCCTCCAAAGCTCCATTCAAATCCTATCTCCTCCATTTAGCTCTCCCCAGAGCCCACCATTCACACTAGTCTTCTCTCCAGAAGACCTCAGTACCCACAAATGAGATCACACAGCTTAGAAGTTGTCTGCAGGTATCTTTATTAATTTTGCTTCCACAAATAAACTCCGAAGCTTTCTGAATTCAGGGGACCATTCTTTGTACTCTTTGTGTCATCCACAGCACATGATAACTAAATAATAAATATGATTTGATTTATTGACTAAATGAGCAATTCTTAAATCATTTTTATTTGACTTTGAAATGCAGGCACATAAATATGCATACACATATGTCTAGAATCTTCTCCCTGTCTAGCACTGACCCCTTTCCAGGATCTGGCATTAATATCAAAAGACTGGGAACCAAGATGGACAGGAGGGATGGAAGGGTAAGGAAGCTTCATGTGATAATGATTTGTCTGAAAAATGAATGCCTGAGCCACAGAATTCAAGAATAGATTTTAAGGGGCACCTGGGTGGCTCAGTCGGTTAAGCATCTGACTTCGCTCGGGTCATGATCTCACAGTTCATGAGTTCGAGCCCCGTGTCGGGCTCTGTGCTGAGAGCTCAGAGCCTGGAGCCTGCTTTGGATTCTGGGTCTCCCTCTCTCTCTACCTCTCCCCTGCTCGCACTCTGTCACTCTCTCTCAAAAAATAAATAAACATTAAAAAAATTTAAAAAAAAGAATAGATTTTAAGAATGATACAAGAGAAGTAGAGGGAAAGGTGAAAAGGAGATTTTGTAAATTTAAAAATTTTAACCATGTGAATGTATTATTTCTTTAAAAAGGGGGATGGGGAACAGTGTGGGAGAGACTAGTCTAGGTTGGCAAAGTTGACAAATGTTTTGCTCTTCAATGGGTTTTCCAAAGTTGAAAAAGAAAGCTGATGTCCCTGGCAGTCTACAGCATTAATTAGAAAGATGAGATTTCACTTTGCAATTAGACTTCACATTTTTCCATTCCACTTGGTGCAACCCAAGAAATAACTGTTATAGGAAGGGCCCTTTTCCATCTATCCTCACGTTGTCACTCTACACCAGAGTCAAGACTTCATCTCTTGTCGTCTAGGGGAGCGTTAGGGAAAACACCTACACTTTGTCTCTCTCCTCTATCACTGGCTCCTCTTCACAGAAGAGGATGAGACCGGAAAGACCAGGGCAGTCATGGGCACATTAGTCAGGTACATTCCAGGCAGTGGGGGCCAGCTATGTCCCACACTTTCCCTTTCCCTTTGCACTTGGCCTCTCAGATCTGCATGTACTCAACAACATGGATAGCTATGTTTCCTCTCCCAACCAGTTTGTGGCAGGTCTGGCCAGGTCTCAACCTTTGTAAATGTGGGTTGAGAATGGTTAGGTCAGGACTGGGAAAGTATCAAAGGTTCTGCCTTGTAGAAGAAGGAAAAGGCTTTGCCACATCTTCCAGCTCTCCTAGTAATAAAGCTGATCATCATTTTGCTCCTTGTGTTCTCAATTGGTTAAGAACCTACAGAAAGGGAAGAGGGATTAATTAGCACCCTCAGACTTCCAACATAGTTTAAATCTCCTGATAATAAGGCATCTTAGGGAAGTCCCTAAGATTTCAAAATTCAAACACATCAGCACCGTTCTATCTAGTGATAAAGTAAGTGATAAAGCAAGATGATTCCATAACCATTGTTCCAAGAAACAGTGGCAAATGTTTCATGTAGTAAGATTGTCAAGGAGATTTTTCCAACTAAGAAATCCTCCAGAGTATTCATTTTAACAAATAAGAAGTAAGACTATTAAAGATATATTTTAGTGCTGATGAAAATTTTCTAATCAGCACCGCACGTCACCTGCACTAAGGCACTGAGAAGGACACAACATCACTTCAGTGGTATTCCTAACAAAGATGCAAAACTTGAAATAGGCCATAAGGAAACAATCAGACAAACCCAAATTGGGGGTCATTTAAAAAATAAGGGACCAGTCCTATTAAAAAATGTCAATGTCAGGAAATACAAAGAAAAGACCAAGGAATGCCTGCAGCCTCCAGTAGGAGGCTAAGGAAACATTGACATCTGAATACAATGAATGATCCTGGAGTGAAAAAAAATAATTGCCAGAAAGGACACTTTGGGGATAAAGGACAAATTTGAATATGGACTGCATGTTAGATAATGGCCTTGTATCAACGTGAAACTTACTAGATTTAATAAGTTCATGATGTTGATGCACTTAATGTTCTTAGAAATTGTTTGCTGGCAAACCATAAGAGACTCTTTATTTATTTATTTTTTAATGTTTATTTATTTTTGAGACAGAGACAGAGCATGAACGGGGGAGGGTCAGAGAGAGAGGGAGACACAGAATCGGAAACAGGCTCCAGGCTCTGAGCTCTCAGCACAGAGCCTGGCGTGGGGCTTGAACTCACGGACCACGAGATCATGACCTGAGCCGAGGTCGGACACTTAACCAACTGAGCCACCCAGGTGCCCCATAATAAGAGACTCTTAAGTACAGAGAACAAACAGGGTTGCTGGAGGGGTGTTGTGTGGGGGGATGGGCTAAATAGGTGATAGGCATTAAGGAGGGCACATGTTGGGATGAGTACTGGGTGTTATATGTAACTGATGAATCACTAAATTCTACTCCCGAAACCATTATTACACTGCAGGCTAACTAACTTGGATTTAAATTCAAAAAAAAAAATAAAATGTTCACTGATACCATCATGATCTCTGCAATTTACTCCCAAAGGTTCAGCAAAAGATAAGTAAATAAAATACGTTATATACCATACATCATATCATAGATAGGCATAGATACAATGAAAGTGGCAAAATAGTAATAATAGGTAGATCTAGGTGAACATACATGGCAATTCATTATATTGCTATTGCGACTTTTCAGCAGATAGGAAACTTTTCAAATTAAAAGGTGAAATTAAAAAAAAAAAAAAAAAAAAGATACTCCCAACAAGATACCATAATTCTTACGTATTCTTCACACTTTGAGAGAGGATTAAATAAGTCTTGAGGATACCGTAAGAGATAGAAAATCATTTTGTAACAAATCCCCCGTGTCTCAGTGTACGGAGGCTGTAATTTAGGTCACCTCACATGGGGATCTGTCTGAGCCACTGCTTTCCAATCTGCATGTCAAAAACAGACCCAGGGTAGAAAGTGGTGGCCCATAAATTAAGACTTGATCCAACTTGTTCCACCTGGGGGCCATTTGTCAGCCCTCTTTATTTTCCATCCTTCCCTGGGCTTGCTTCCTTCCATCTTCCCCACCCCTCCTTCAGTTTGTCACTATGTTTTAAAAATACAACTGTGCCTTCATAAGGGCATTAAAAAAAAAAAATCAAAAAATTACCCAACAGTCAGACTCAGCAACATTGCAGATTGTGTTTTTAAAACATATTCACACTGCCCTCAGGCCTTTGCCAAGGAAATAGATGTGTATAAATGCACTTTATGAGAGGTTTTTTTGTGATACCAGTTTTTATAAATTTCCTTGAAAAGGGTCCAAGACAGACATGCCTTATGCCAAAGAGCATTAATATATATTTATATTTATATAATATATATATTATATAATATATATATATTATATATAATTATGACTACTTCATACAATCCATTTCCATCATAAATATCAGGTGATTTGCAACTTTCAATTTTGGTTACAGAGTCAGGAAATCTCCCCCTCCTCTTCAGCAGCCCCTCCCCAAAGTGATGCAACACTTATGGTCCCCTCAATATGTGTCAGGCACTGTGCTCCAGAAACATTATCTTATTGGATATTCATTACATTATTAAGTATATGGTATTATCTCTATTTTACAGACAAAAAATTGAGGCTCAAGTGCTTAAGTCCCTTGCCCAAAGACACACAACGTGTGCCCAACACAACGTGCTGATAGGGTAACAGAGCCAGACCCAAGGCCAGAGCTACCTGACTCCATAGTCCAGATCTTAACTACATACCTATTTCCCATTGTCTGCAAAGCACCATCCTGGCTTCCTTTGACCAACATAAGGCCATGAGACTCCACAATCTTGAGAAAATTCTAGGAGATGCCAAGTAGGAAAACAAAGACATTCCGTACCACAGGAAGAATAAAAAGTCATTTCTGTTTAAACCCTCACTTTTTTGAATTGCTTGAACTTCACATTCACAGGGGGAAAAAAGCCACTACATTTTACTGCCATTTGTTCTCTTATTGAGATCTTCCTGGACAGTTCACGATGGTTTTTTGAGCCAGAATCAAGTTCTTCTGCCATCTAACCAAAACTTCAAAATGCCAGTTTTGTACAGACTATACCAAAAGCTTCAGGGCATAACTCACACGTAAAAAAGTACAAGACTGAATATGAAAATCTGAAATACACACTGCATAAGTAATGACAGTAAAAAGCCAATGATATTTTAAAGATATTTTAAAGATTTAGTATTTATCATTGTAACACAGCTTTTCTGTTTGATGTTATACAAAGCAATGAGCTCACTTCTGAATCAATGCTATTTTATTGCTTGCTGTTATATTTATGGAATGTTACTGTGAACAAAGCAGAGCAGGCCAAGTCTATTCCCAACATAACCTATAAATAATGTAAGTAAATAAACTAAGCAAATCTTCATGAAGCAATGCATTATTTACTATTCCTTGTTGCTGAAATATGAGTTTAAATTTTGGTTACATATTAATGTGAGATCTTAGCCATTTCTAGGTCTCCCAGGGGAGTCAAATCCTGAAGTTTAACTCAGAATTAACCTTGCATGCCTTCCCGACTCTGTAACTAAAAGCCACATTCCTCTCCATAGCCAGAAGCTAGCCTATGTAAGCACTGTGGCCATCATAGGCCAATGACCTCAAATTAGCCCAACAAAGACTATATTAGCATCACAGTGTAACTGTCCCAAGTGGGTGTTCTATAGTCTTTGGCCAGTCGGGTTTTTGCAAGACAAAATCACGTGGAGGACCGATTGAGACTATTTTACTTTCATACATTATACTCTGAATGGGAGTCACTCAAACTTTCTTCAAGTTTCAGAGTGTTTTTAAAGATTCATTCATTCATTCACTCAAAAATTATGAGTTGAGTGCTACCATAGTGCCAAGTTCTGTTCACATTAGGATATCACAGCAAACAAGACTGGTAAGGGACTCTTTACAGTCATACAGGAGTAGAGAATTTGATAGCAAACAAGTAAACAAACGAACAAGATAATTTCAGTAGTAAGGAAGAAAATAAAAGAGAGTAACATGATAGAAAATGATGAGGTCACTTTAGAAAGGGAAGTTAGAGAAGGTTTCTGTAAGGAAGTAACATTTGAACTGAAGCACCCTAAAGACTGGTAACTTTAATCGGAGTTTCTCCTTATTTCTCCTTCTCCCCCCTCTTTTTTTATGTGTTCACTGGCAGCTAAGAGCCACTGATCCATGAGGAAGGGATAGTTCAAGCGCTGGTGAGAAAACATTCATTCCAAGGTAAGCTCAGGTGGAGTCCCCTTGCAGAGAGGAGATGAGATAATGGTAGGCAATTGCCAAGGAGTGGACAGCCATCCCTCACAGAGAGGGATGATGCCTGGGAACACAACCCAGCGGCAAGAGACAGATGAGCGCGGGGTATGGGTACCAAGGGATCACAACAGAAGTAGAGGCAGGACAGCAGAGTTGCAAACAAACCGAAGGTGAGTGCAGCCATTGGCAGCTTGGGTGGACTCAGGAGGAAGGGTCTGGGGTATGGTCTGAAAAGACACTGCTGAGCTGAAGGCAGGAGGTCCTGACCTAGAGGCCAACCAGACTCCATCACCTCCTTCATTCATTCTTAAGTGACCCTTACTTGGGATCACTCACAGCAGAAGTCATCTCACAGCCCCAGGATGCTGGAGGTTTTACTTTCATGACGGGGTTGTCCTCATCTCTTACCATGCTCCCTGATAGACTTAATTACTTGAAATGAAACAACCAGAAAACATCTCCAGAGGTTTCCCAATCGATGCCCCACCTCTAGACAGAATAAATTAACAAACTACCCAGGACAGGGATTAAAAGCTTTGTTAGATGACCATGCCCTAAGTAAATTTGTGAATGGAGTGCAAGCTGCCTTTCTACCTACGATTGTAGTACCCTTCACTGTGTGAGGTTAATGGGCCATCTTTCCCTCATGTCTAACATTTATTTCAAGCTGTCTGCACCTGTTTTATTAGTCTGCCCCCCTCAGTAAAGTATCAGGTGGAAAAGACTATAATAAATGAACTCATTCTAAGTAGTCAAGGACTAAAAAAATGGTTTAATGTTAATCAATTGTAAGCATTATTAAAGATTTATCCATAGAATGAAAGTGAGACAAAGGAGGAAGAATGGTTGCCATCTACCAAGGATGCTAAATAAGCCAATTAAAGAAAGAGCACGTAAGAAAGACACGAGAAATTATTTTTATTTATTTATTTTTTAAAGTTTATTTATTTATTTTGAGAGAGAGGGAGAGCACACAAGCAGGGGAGAGAGAAAGGGAGAAAGAATCCCAAGCAGGCTCCATGCTGTCAGCACAGAGCCTGACACAGGGCTCGATCCCACAACCGTGAGATCATGATGGGAGCCAAAATCAAGAGTTGGACACTTAACTGACTGAGCCACCCAGGCGCCCCTGATTATTTTTATTTTTTATTGACATATACATAAGAAAAGTATGCTTATCATAATCATACAGGTCAATGAAATTTGAAATTTCTTGTACTGAGCACCTAGATCAAGAAATTGAGCATGACAAGCACCTCCCCTCATGCTCCTTCCTGTTACTCCTGCCCCCAGGGGCAGCCACTTTCCTGACTTTCAGCCCCATTGATGAGTTTTGCCAGCTTTTGAGCTTTATGTAAATGGAATCATAGAGTATACTCTTTGGTGCCTGGCTTCTTGTGCTTAACATTATGTTGTGAGATTTGTTCATAATGTTTCATGTACTTACAATTCTTCATTATCATTGCTGTATAGGATAAGAAGTTGTCTTATAAATGTCAATATTTGACCCTCAAGACTGAATCCTAAGCACACTTAAAGGGGAAAAATATAAACTCATCCCCAGAGTAAAATTAGCTCCCTTGGCGGAAATCATTTTTATTTTGTTCATTGAGCACTGAGCTCATAATGCATTCTCTTAGACTTTCTTATTTAATTTGAAATTTACATCTGAGCTACTCTTAACATCAGGATACAGACAAATGACTTCAAGTCACAACCCTTTCTCACTATGAAAGAAATGAAGCCAAGCTGTTCTCTTGCTCCAATTTTATTTCTTCTCTCACAAGTAACTATGCTTGAAGATACACCAAGAACAGCTGCCAACAACCCATCCTCTGGGACACTCATCCAGCTCAGCCAGTCAGTCATTTGTTGGCATGCATTCATAGGTTGCAAACATCAAAAAGTGCTTGTGATCATTAGTGAGGCAATTCTAAGCCTTGCAAACACACACACACACACACACACACACACACACACACCCCCCAAAGGCCTGGGCTACTATGCTAATTCCCCAGCGTGTGCTTTGTCCATGCCACCAGCTTGCCTCTCCTAAATAACTCGCCCCACATCAGACACCAGGGGCATAGTGAATATGGGGAATGGTGGCGTTGTACTAAGAGATGCCCAGTTCTTACTGGATACCAAACCAACTCTAATTTTTACTAGGACAGCAGTAACATGAAAAATGAGACAGGTAGAAGTTGGCATCAATTTGATTTTAGTTGTCATGCCAACTCTGGCAGGAAATGGTCAGGGCCAGCCTATGAAAATTTCTAATCATTGAGTATCTTGAAAACCAGAGATTTCAAAACAGCAGAACATTTTGATACTTACAGCTATATGATACTTATGGTTCAGGACAACAGCCTGTAAAGCCCTCAAAGGTCTTCTAAATTGGTGGGAGAAAAGAACATTTCCATTTGGGATAGGTTTAGTGCCCTTTGCCCATATTGACAGGCAATGTTGTGGAGCAGTAGGAAGAATACCATATTCCAAGTCAGATATGAGAGTTGGAGCATAGCATTACTGGCTGTGAGACTGGTGTCCTTTGAGAACTTTCAGGCCGTAGGCCTCTTCTTTTTGGAGGCTGACCCCATATAATTTCCCAGCCAAAGGACTTTTTATTCTAACTTTTATAAATTGTTCTCACTGTCCAATGTAATTGGTTTTAACATTGGTAATTTGAGTAGAAAGGAAAGTGCTTGGGATTTGGGGATCTGGATTTTTGGGATCTTTGGGAAGGCTTACTTCCCAGAGTATATTTGGAAAAATATTACCTAATTAGATGAGAATTGACCCATTCTTTTTTTTTTTTTTTTTTTTTTCAACGTTTATTTATTTTTGGGACAGAGAGAGACAGAGCATGAACGGGCGAGGGGCAGAGAGAGAGGGAGACACAGAATCGGAAACAGGCTCCAGGCTCCGAGCCATCAGCCCAGAGCCCGACGCGGGGCTCGAACTCACGGACCGCGAGATCGTGACCTGGCTGAAGTCGGACGCTTAACCGACTGCGCCACCCAGGCGCCCCTGAGAATTGACCCATTCTCAATAAGCTGGTTTTCTAAGGGCGCCTGAGTGGCTCAATTGATTAAGGGTCAGACTTCGGCTCAGGTCATGATCTCATGGCTCCTGAGTTCAAGCCCCATATTGGGCTCTGTGCTGACAGCTCAGACCCTGGAGCCTGCTTTGGATTCTGTGTCTCCCTCTCTCTCTGCCCCTCCCCTGCTCACACTCTGTCTCTGTCTCTCTCTCTCTCAAAAATAAATGTTAAGGGGCGCCTGGGTGGCGCAGTCGGTTAAGCGTCCGACTTCAGCCAGGTCACGATCTCGCGGTCCGTGAGTTCGAGCCCCGTGTCAGGCTCTGGGCTGATGGCTCAGAGCCTGGAGCCTGCTTCCGATTCTGTGTCTCCCTCTCTCTCTGCCCCTCGCCCGTTCATGCTCTGTCTCTCTCTGTCCCAAAAATAAATAAACGTTGAAAAAAAAAATTTAACAAAAAAAAAAAAAAAAAAAAAAAAAAATAAATAAATAAATGTTAAAAAAAAATTTTTTTTAAAAGGTGGTTTTCTATTCTCAGGCAAAAAAAAAAATTAGGCAGAAGCAAGAAGTAATGCCAATCTGACAGTGCACTAACTTATTTGGTCTTTCAACATTTTAAATAATTTGTTTTAATTTAAAGGAGTAAGTGCTCACTGTAACAAGTGACACAATCTACAATATATTTTTTAAAATTATGCATCTCCCTCTTCATTTCCCTCTATCCTTACCTTCTTCACAGAGAAATCCAATAGTAACAGCCAGCTGAGCCCTTTTATTCCTTTTTTGGTTTATATAAAATATAGATACAGAAATTGGATCATACTCTTCACATAATTTTGCAGCTTGCTTTTCCTTCTTGAATTACATTATGGACATCCTTCCAAACCAATAAATAGAGGTGGAATTCATTCTTTTAAATGGTTGCATAAAATTCCAATATATGGATCTCCTTATTCAATAGTCCTATTGATGAAAAGTGATGTTGTTTCCAGTTTTCTTGTTTGTTTGCCAATAAAAGCAATGCTGTAATAAATATTAGTATACATGTCCTTATATACCAGTGCTTTATTTCTATTGGCTAGAAGCCCACTCACTTTGCAAGGTCAAAGCTTAAGTGCATTACTCATTTTAATAAAGATCGTATTACTTTCTTTAATACATCCAGACTTGATTTCTTATATGACGAGGTAGGGATTATAAATTTTGTTGTCTTCCACATGGGCAGTCACTTTTGCCAGGACCTTTTATTAAATAAACCATGCTTTTAATAAGCTGCAATGCCACTTTTGATACATGGTAAATTCTCATCAACACCTGGATCTTTTTCTGGTGTTTTTAACTATGTTTCTCTGATCTATTTATCTGATTTGATGCTGATACCAAACAATATTTTATCATCATGGCTCTGAAATTAGTTCTAATATCTAGTAAGTATGTCTTATTATTCTTTTGCACAATTTTTCTTGACTATTTTTTTTTAAATTTTTTTTTCAACGTTTTTATTTATTTTTGGGACAGAGAGAGACAGAGCATGAACGGGGGAGGGGCAGAGAGAGAGGGAGACACAGAATCGGAAATAGGCTCCAGGCTCTGAGCCATCAGCCCAGAGCCTGACGCGGGGCTCGAACTCACGGACCGCGAGATCGTGACCTGGCTGAAGTCGGACGCTTAACCGACTGCGCCACCCAGGCGCCCCTTGACTATTTTAAGATACTTATTCTGCCATTTGAACTTAATTATTCTCTTTTTAAAAATCCCATTAGGTTTTTGAATGAAATTGCAAATATGTGTTCAATGATTTCCAAAGAATTAAAAATTTGGGGCACCTGGGTGGCTCAGTCTATTGAGCATCCGACTCTTGAGTTTGGCTCAGGTCATGACCCCAGGGTCATGGGATCAAGCCCTGTGTTGGGCTCTGTGCTGAATGTGGAGCCTGCTTAAGACTCACTCTCTCTCTCTCTCTCTCTCTCTCCCCCTCTGCCCCTCCCCCCTGCTCGTGCTCTCCAAAAATAAAATAAAAAAGAAAGAATTGAAAATTTTACAGTTTGAAGTATGCCTCTCCATTTATTCAATAAGATTTTTTAGGTTTTTTTTTAAGGGGGGTACAAATCTTATAAAATTATTCCTATGTAGTCTGAATTTTTGTTGCTATTATCAATGGAAGATTTTTTCAAAGTCTATTTCTAGTTGACTAATACGAATTAAAGGAAAAAATATATATTGTGTATATTCATCAAATAACAAAACACCTCACCAAAAGCTCCCATATAACATAGTATTTTTTTTAGTACCATGGGTTTGCTAAATATCTAGTCATACCATCTCCAAATACAGCAATCTCATCTCTTCTAATATTTATACTTATCATTTACTTCTCCCATCTTATTTCATTTGCTACTACCTCCAAATCAATGTAAATAACTATGGTCATAGATGGGAGCCCTATTTTGTCCCTGATTTTAAGCAAAATAACTTCATCACTGGAATATTACATTTGCTAAAAGAATGTGATAATCTTTTCATGTGTAAGTTTTCCTATATTCTTATTTTGCTTGTAGTTTTATCAAGAATGGCTATTTAATCTTATAAAATTATATTATAGTATCTAATGATTGAATAATCCTCTGATTTTTTTCCCTCTTTTAGTTTGTTGATTTAAAGAACTATCATGTAGATTTTCTGATATTAAAACACATTTACATTACAGAAATAAATCCTACTCAGTCATGGTGTGTTATTCATTTTATACAGGACTAGATTCAGTAAACTAAGGTTTAGTTAGACTTTTTGCAACCATATTTCTAAGTGAAACCAATACATAAATATCAGATTACAATGGCTTTGTAAAATGAACTAAGGAACGGTCCACTTTCTTTCTATGGCCTGAAATTATTAAATAACATAGAAAATTTCACTTTATAATAACTTGGAAAAGCATTGTCAGATATTATTAGGGAGGATATTATTGTTACACGGTTTTTAAACATGACAAGGAGTAGATGTTTGGAAAAATCTGTAAGTTGACTAAAGTCAAGAAACCAGTAAGGGGTAAAGCTAGGAATGGAACACCAGGCTTCTGATACCAGAACTGGATCTTGATCTACCTTGTACCACCTTATGTCTCCAGGTAAGACCCTCAATTTTAGACCTAAACAAAGGTTAGCAGAAATCCCATAGCAGGCCCAAGAAAAGAAAGCCACCCTTTGGACTCAATAGAGCAGTAATAAGCTTTGCAAAGGCTTCTGAGAAGCCACAACCAAAGAGCAATCCTCTTGGTATTTGGTTCTTTGAAACGGGATCGCCCAGATGGACCACTAACAGTGATTCAAGATGGCAGATTCACTGAGGCAACCAGTAGGACTGTACATAACTGGGTGATGATAATTCATGTATATACAGTCCTTTATAATTTACAAAGAGTATATTCAAAAAGGTTAGGCCACTTGTTAAAGATTATATCTACCACCCCGTAACTCCTTAAATCATGCTCCTTGTATGTTTCCTTCACAGCATTTATCATTCTTACTGCAATTATTGTACTCATTTGTGCTATTTGTTCTTTGCCTTCCCATTCCTCCCTAACCACAACAGAGGTAATACAAAAGCAGAGGCCATACTGTATTACTGTTTTATCCGCAGGTCTGAACACAGCAAAAAGACATTTAAGACATATTTGTGATGTGATTGAAAAAATAAATACCATCTACCATTTATACCTGAAGATCCCTGTTTAAATCCTATATAGAAAGAACACCAGCTTTCCCTCCAGATATGGTGGCACCGCTACACACACGCTTAGGAATAACACTGCTCCTGCCTCTCTAAATATAAATTGTGCTATACATCCAAGTCAGGGCTCTCCATATCAATCTTATACAATCACCTTATTTGACAGTGACATTCTTTTTAAAGGCAAATCAGTGTGAACTCTCAATATCCCAAATTAGATCAAGCACACAAGTTCAAATGAGTTGGCCATTAATTACTCACCACCACTGGCCCAAGTTTGAAACCACCAGATCTCATTTTTCATTGGGCTGACATCCTGAAAGGCACCATTTATCAGGAGACCTCCCTTGTATTTTTTTTCTTTTTCCTCCATTGTTTCCCTGAATTAACCAAAGCAATATTAAATAAGTTGCTAAATACAGATATTAGCTCATTTGTAGCTAATTATTATAGGTAAATGGTGCAGTAAATGAAGTACCCTACACCCTCCCCTGGCCTTTTTTTTTAAGCTTTTGTGATGTTCTCCAGGTAAATCCCATGCATAATGTAAGAGTGGCAATGTTGTTTGCATAATAAGCTATTTTCTACCACAGAAGCAGAAACATTTTATCGCTATAGAGAAAGCTCAAATTATGAATACATTTTCATATAAGTTGATTTATGTGAAAATTACAAATAAATGCAGAGCTGAGCTGCAAGTGAATTGTTTGTTCCCAGTTCAAGGAGTGGTGTTATTTGAAATTAAAAAAGAAAACAACTCCACCACATCCTGCTAAGAGAAATATTTTTAATGTTATTCAGACTGAAGCACATACTATATGATCCAAGAAGAAAAGCATTACCTGGTCTGGCAGTAGGACCTGAGACTGCAAAAGCTAAGATAAATATGTTCAATGATTTTGGAAGCCATCTTTTCATGAATAAAAATATACATGACATATATATATAGATATATAGATATAGATATAGATATAGATATAGATATAGATATAGATATAGATACACTTCCATGATATATGTATTCTTACGTGCACTTGGGGTGCAAAGATTCTCAGCAAACTCTCTACTTCTTTCAATAGTCAAAAGAAGTTGAAGGAATGAATGGAAGCCCATTATCATCTTGGCACAAGTAAAAGCTAAATGTGTACTGAAGACATGAAAATGGTTTTGTGTAAGCCCCAAAGCTTCTCAGACACCTGCAGGACTCTCAAAGTGGGATGCACATTTCTAATACCAGGCAAATCACTTATCTTACTAGAAGCCCCCTTAACCATTTTAACCAGTACAGTGTTTGGCATCTAACTAGTTGATCTGTAATAGGGATATAAAGCTCGCCACAAAGCTAACATCTAAGATGTGGAGGAGTTGGGTTTTACGGAAAAGAGACATCAACATGGCACACTGGACACATCCACACAGTAAAATAAATGTGACCTGTTTAACAATTCAGGCAATATGTCTGTACTTTTCCTAGCCCTTTAAACTTCCCTGTATTATCCTCATGATGGACCATGATCACAGAAAACACTCCAGGCTATTGCCGAACACCTCAGTCCACATATGCTTTTTTAAATGCTAACTAATTCCTTATCTTTCAAGTTCTTAGTTCTGATAATGATCTCTGACTCCCTTCACATTTTGCAGCCCTTCCTAGCTCCCAAATGGGCTTACTGGTGTCTTATTCAGTTCTTGGCTCCGTGAGCTCCCCAGAATCTGATTGATGTCCAAAGCCTCGAGAGAATCCTATTTCCTGCCCCAGCCAAATACTCAGCCCCACCAAACACCACTGCCCCTTCCTGTCTTCATCTCTGAACCAGAGAGGCCACTCAGAATAGAATATACAGATAGCTGGCCTAAACATGGACCTCAGAAGTCTCATCTTTACTTTCTATTTGCTGTCAATTCACTGGCTGGTCAAGAGATGTTGCATATGTAGATGTGACTTTTTGCAAGCCCTCTGTGTCATCTCTAAACCATTGATGTGTGTGTGTGTGTGTGTGTGTGTGTGTGTGTGTGTGTGTGTGTGTGTTGTGTGGTAAGTGTATTCCAGTCAAAGCACAGGCAGGCATCATGTAACTTGCTTGGCCTTGTTAGATCAAAAAGACCAGAGCCAGTCCCTTCTCCATGCCCCAGATTCAGGTATTAAATTACTACCCAAGGATCTCTGCTACATCTGTTCTGTTTTATTTCGTATCTGTTTTATTTCATATTTATTTCATATCTTCTCTTCAATATTATGTCGGGAGTCTGGGTCAGATGTGAAAATAAGTAATGATGGGGAAATGCTATCTTAATTACACTGCCTTGGATTCTCACATTCAATAGGTCAACAGACAGGGAGGAAATACTTGATCCCCTATTCCCACTTCCCTGAATTTTAGGCTAGCAACTTATACTTGAAGCTTAACAGTAAGAAGCCTAGAGAGGATGATCTGTCCACATCTCTTCCTCTTCTACTATCCTCTGATTCTTTCAATATGAATAGGCCAAGAATAAGCATATTTCTTTTTAAGTCAGATGAAGGGAAGACTCACTCCAATAAACACTACCACAGAGTTTGCGCCCTCTTATAACTCAGAAAGAAAAAAGTAAAAAAGTCTTTAAAGGACAAATACTGCATGAGCCCACTCGTATGAAGTACCTAAAATAGTCACATTCACAGAGGCAGAAATTATTCCAGGGAAAGGGAGGAGGAGAAAACAGGGAGTTAGTGTTAAATGGGCACAGAGTTTCATTTTGACATCCATCTGCGGATGGATAGTAACGATGGTTGTATAATAATCTGAATGTACTTTACGCCACTGAACTGTATGCTTAAAATGGTCGGAAGGTAAATTTATGTTACGTGTATTTTGCCACACACAAGAAAATAAAGGATATTTATTGAGCTACATTTTTTAAAGTAAAAAGGACTTTTAAAAATACCAGCTTTTCAAATTTTAATAGAACAACTATTGAGTCATTGATTTATCACCTACTATTTGCTTTGCACTCTGCAAGATCCTGGGGATAGTGTATTTATTGCAAGAGACAAATACTCTACCCTCATGGAGCTGAGAACTTGTGGAAAGAAATAGATATTAAAAAAAAAATTACAATCCGGGGTGCCTGGGTGGCTCAGTCGGTTAAGCGTCCGACTTTAGCTCAGGTCGTGATCTCACAGTTCGTGAGTTTGAGCCCCACATCAGGCTCTGTGCTGACAGCTCGGAGCCTGGAGCCTGCTTCAGATTCTGTGTCTCCCTCCCTCTCTGCCCCTTCCCCACTCACTCGCTCTCTGTCTCTCTCTCTCTCTGTCTCTCTCTCTCTCAAAAATAAATAAACATTTTTAAAGTTACAATTTGATGGGTGCCTGGGTGGCTCAGTTGGTTGGGCACCTGACTTCAGCTCAGGTCATGATCTCACAGTTCGTGAGTTGAAGCCCCATGTCAGCCTCTGTGCTGACAGCTCAGAGCCTGGAGCCTGCTTCAGATTCTGTGTCTCCCTCTCTCTCTGCCCCTCCCTGCCTCATGTTCTGCCTCTCTCTGTCTCTGAAAAATGAATAAACCTTAAAAAAAATTTTTTTTTAAATTACAATTTGATGAGAACTTTAAAGCAAAAGGTAACGCTGTGCAGGACCATCTGGCAGATATCACCCTCCTAACCACGTCGGCAGGATCAGAAACTTGAGGGATAAAGGACAGTTCACTAGGAAAAAAGCTTCTAAAAAGATGCTCAGCCCTCCATGTGTCAATGTACCATCTCCCCACTAAGGACTCTTGAATTCTGGATTTTCCATAATGCTTATCATCCGGCAGTTTTCTGGAGACCAGGCTCACATGGAGGACAAACATCCCTCTCTTAGTTCAGTCTCAAATACCAAAAGGCATTGGGACCCAGACACTAGGCCAAGGTCAGCAATGCAAGAGATGGCATGTTAGTCTCCTCCATCACCTTTCCTTTCCAGAGTTCTCACTGGCATTCACTGGATCACGGATTTCTCTAAGGGCCCAACAAGGTTCCTTACAAAGTTGGAAGAAATCCTTAAAAAGCAAAATGGTTAGTTAAAATTTGTCATTAATAACTCAATAGTCTGTTACGTATTTTAATGTTTCCATACCCCCATGTTTACCATTCATCCAGTTAACCTTATATTTAAAGCAATTTTCCATCATTCTTGATATCTGCATTATCCCAACAAATAGCACAAGTTTGGAAGCAATATCCCCAAACTATTCCTACTTTAAACACACACACACACACACACACACACACACACACACACACACATACTCCCATCTCTACTAGATTATAAACTTCACAAAGGCAGGGCCCAGGTCTGTTTCATTCCTTAATGAATACTCTCAGTGGTTCCTACAATATCATAGATGCTCAATAAACAGTTCTCAGATGAATCCCCCTCTCTGTGTCAGCGTCTGAAACCCCTGTCACACATAGCCATGACATAGTCTCTGTCATACATAGATATGAAATAGCAAGGTTTGGGAGTCAGACAGACCAAGGTTTAAATCCTGGCTCTGGCTCTGCCATTTACTAAAAATATGAATTTAGGCCAATTATACATATATCATTTTTTATTCTATTTATTGGTTATTTATTTTTGAGAGAGAGAACATGCATGAGAGAGGGAGAACGCAAGCTGGGGAGGGGCAGGGGGGTGGGCAGAGGATCCAAGTCCGGCTCTGTGCAGACAGCAGCGAACCCAATGTGGGGCTCGAACTCAGGAACTGCGAGATCATGGCCTGAGCTGAAGTCAGACACTTAACCAACTGAGTCGCCCAGGTGCCCCAAAGCCATTAATATTAACACTCCAAACATCAGAGTCCACACCTGTGAAATGAGAATAGTAAGACATTTCTCAATGATGTTAAAGGATGGAAACAGATGGTGTACATGTGTAGCACACAGAAACACTGTGAGGAGGCACAGGTAGTTAATGCCACTTTACAGAAGTCAGTGTGACCCACTAAAATAACCGCCCCCATGATAGAACTCCGTCAGCTTCATATAGTAGCGTGCTTAATGTTTATTTTTGAGAGAGTGCAAGCAGGGGAGGGGCAGAGAGAGAGAGAGAGAGAGAGAGGGACAGAGGATCTGCAGCGGGCTCTGTGCTGACAGCAGACAGCCCAATGCAGGGCTTGAACTCACGGATCACAAGATCATGACCTGAACCGAAGTCGGACGCTTAACTGACTGAGCCACCCAAGTGCCCCCATAAGCTTGCTTTTAAGCAAAGCAAAAAGGGCAAAAAGTGGAATTACTGAGACTGGGGCTTAGTCCCATTTATGAGATCAACACAATGTCTTGCGCCTCTGAGAAGGGTCTAAAAATCAAATCACAAAGGACAATACGAAACAAGCCCAGCAGTGCTTCTCAAACCAATGTGCACGCGAACATCACCTGGGGATTTTTTGTTAAAATGCAGATTTGGATTCACTGGGGTGGGAGATTCTACATTTCTAACAAGCTCCCAGATCCTGACAGCTCTGCGGGCTCCCGCTGTCTACAGACCACACTTTGAGGAGCAAGGGTTTAAAGCACTATGCAAAACACTGAGTGCTATCACTCCGAGGGCCATACCATCATAATGGTAATAGAGAACCATCTCATTTGTGTGTTCCATGCAATGACTTCCCCCAAGTGCTGTGATTTTCTCTCAATGTCTTTTAAATGCCACAAAATCATACTTTGACCCCGATAATGATCATGATAAACACATCTGAATAAAAAGACCCCCCCAAGCTCCTGCTAGGCAATATCTTTAGGCTTAGGGCCATCTTGTTTGTAGTTGCCTTGGCTTTTCCCCTTTTCAATCTGCTGTCAAGTCGGTGAACCAGACTCATATCAAAGTCAATTTGAATTCATTTTGAACAATTTCAACAGATACTATTTCAAAGGGTTCTGCTAACTTCAAAAATAATATTCATTACCTGGTCGTTGAAGGAAACTGCTCTCAGGATATTGTACCCCGCCATCCCCTAATTTGGTAATTCTATCAGGAAAAGCAATTAAGTTTGTCTGACATGACTTGTTTTTATAAATCCATGATGCTTACTGTTCTTAATTTAATTCTCCTCTTACCACTTATAATTTCATTCTCATCTGACAGTTCGTATTTTCTCTCTGAGTGATTTTTCCCCCTTTATATTACTAATCATAGAAAATTCCGTGAATAACATCAGCCTTTGGGTTGGGGGGGGGGACAGGAAAATGGTGGGCAGTGCACAGGCTTTCCTCAGGGAAGGCAGGAATTCTGTTCCTTATGATCTCTACAGCCCCTACAGCAGTGCTTGGCACACAGACAGCGCTCAATAAATACCTGGTATGATGCACCATGCCAGGCAGTGTGAAGGTAAAGGAGACTGTAACCCAGGCCTTTCCCCTTGTTTTACATTAGTCAGGAGGCAGACATTTTTCAAGAAATCATTACAAAGTTAGCTGGGGGAAAAATGGTACTATGACAGGATTTCCAGTGGAGACTAGACCTCGACATTTCATTTTATTTTCAAAGCTGGAAAAACTTCCATCTAAGATGCTGTCAGCAGTTTCTGTCCTATTCATTGGAGTCCTGAATTGCCTTGACAATGTATACGTTACAATAGCACAAAGGAGAGGGTAGTCAACCATCCTGGAAAACCTGAGCTCAGGGAAGACAACAGGTAAGAAAAGTCACCTGGTGAGGTTTTAAGGGATGAACTGTGGTTGAGGAAAAGGAGGTAAGAACATGTTTTGTACATGGGGAGGAGTGTGTGCAAAGTCATAAACTTGCGCAGCAGTGTGGTATGTTCAGGGCAGCATAGGCATTTGCTCTGGGCAGAACATAGGGCTCTGTGAGGAAGCAGCCAAATATGGATCCAA
Organism: Lynx canadensis; assembly: GCF_007474595.2. Classification (NCBI taxonomy): domain Eukaryota; kingdom Metazoa; phylum Chordata; class Mammalia; order Carnivora; family Felidae; genus Lynx; species Lynx canadensis. Next base: position 170,737,394 of record NC_044306.2, read on the forward strand.
CTTTACCCAGGAGCCAGATGCTGGAGGACCTTGTACACTGAGCTTACAAATGTAATTGCAATAGGGAGTCACTAAAGCATTTTTAAGCAGGGAAGTGAGATGACAAGATGTGTGCTGTGAAAAAAAATTAATAATGACTGAGAGAATTTAAGGGATGGATTTGATGGAGACAAGACCAGAAGCAGAAGAAGAGGTGAGAATTGCAATAGCCTAAGTAAATGGTAACAAGGGTTTGAAGCAAGTACTACTAGTAGGAAAAGCTACAGTGTGCAGGGCACAGAGCCAACACATTGTAAGCATTATCTTACTGAATTCAGAGACCTAGGGCAAGAAAAACCACAGGGGGGGGGGGGGATGGGGGGGGGGGGGGGGGGGGGGGGGGGGGGGGGGAGGTGTTGAAAGACTATAGGTGGGAGGATCAGCAGTGATGTACTGGATGTGGGGAGGTAAAGGAGAGGGGAACGTAGAATGATTTCCCTGTTTTGTGACTTGTTGATGGCAGTGTCTTTCATCCATTTAGGGAAGATTCAAGGAAGAATATTATTTCAGGAAAATACCATGGGTTCCATTTTCAATATGTAGAGTTTGAGGTGCTCATGGAACTTTTGTGTAGAAATGGACAGTTGAATAAATGAGTCTGGAGCTCAGAGTTTTAGGCAAGAGACATGTTTGGGAATTTCCCCATATATAAATGGAAGTACAAATGGTGGGTAAAGAAGGAAGACCACACAGATGAAAAAAAAAAAAAAAACAAAGCAGAAATGGAAAACACCAATATTTAATGACAGGCAGAGAACAAAGAAAAGGGAGGAAGACTTAGAAGGAGTGGTAGAGAGACAGGCTGAGAACCAGAGAGGATGCTGTTAAGATGGCCACAGAAGACAGGTTCAAAAAGGACAGAGTGGTCAACATTGTCAAGGCTGCTCAGATATATTCATTACATTTATTTGGATATGAGAGGCATCATTTATTCTTTCAATGGGCTTTACCTGCACACTGACATAATACCTACTGAAAACTTTCTTGCCCATTGGAATAAGGCAAAAGATGGATGAAAAAGCACCCTCTGAAACTGATGGCAGAAAAGATCAATGCCTAGCATTTGAGATTAGCCATCTATTGCAAGTAAGTCAGCCTACAATGGCCCAGCAATGTGCTTAGTAGGAGGACACTGAAGTATGAAAACATGAAACAACCACCTACTGTATTGTATGGCGACTTGCCTGGCATGAATTCATGGACTGTCAGAGTTGAGTGGGTGTGTGTGCTTTTCGTTAAGAATAACAATGGGTTGGGGCGCCTGGTGGCTCAGTCGGTTAAGCGTCCGACTTCAGCCCAGGTCATGATCTCGTGGTCTGTGAGTTCGAGCCCCGCATCGGGCTCTGTGCTGACAGCTCAGAGCCTGGAGCCTGCTTCTAATTCTGTGTCTCCCTCTCTTTCTGCCCCTCCCTTACTCATGCTCTGTCTCTCTCTGTCTCAGAAATAAATAAACATTAAAAAAAAATTTTTTAAAAAAAGAATAACAATGGGTATTGGGGAAAAAATGGCCAATAAGCACATGAAAACATGATCAACATCACCAATCATTAGGGAAATTCAAATCAAAACGACAATGAGATACCACTTCACACCCATTAGGGTGGCTGTTATTAAAAAATAAAAACAAAAACAAAAACAAAATACAGAAACTAAGAAGTATTGGTGAGGATGTAGAGAAACTGGGACCCAAGCCATTACTGATGGGTATATAAAATGGTGCAACCACTGTGGCAAAAAAAATTTTGTCTTCAAAAAATTAAATATGGAATTAACATATGATTCAACAATTCCACTTTTAAGTATATGCCAAAAATAATTGAATGCAGGGACTCAAACAGGTATTTGTATACTCATACTCTTAGTAGCATCATTGACAATAGCCAAAAGGCTAAAGCAACCACTTGACAAATGAATGGATAAAGAAACTGTGGTGTGTGTGTATACACACACACACACACACACACACACACACACACACACACACAATGGAATATTATTCAGCCTTAAAAAGGAAGGACATGCTGGCATGTGCTACAACATGGATGAACCCTGAAAACTTTATGCTAAATGAAATAAACCAGTCACAAAAGGACAAATATTGTATGATTCCACTTACACCAGGCTGCAAGGGTAGTCAAATTCATAGACAGAGAAAATAGAATGGTGTTTGCCAATAGCCTGGGGAAAGGAGGAATGGGGAGTTATTATCCAGTGGGTACTGAGTTTCTGTTTGGGAAGAAGCAAAAGTTTCTAGAGATGAATGGTGGTGGTGACTATGCAATATATTTCCTGCCTGAGAACTGTATATTAAAAAATGGCTACAATGGTAAATTTTATGTTGTGTATACTTTGCCACAATACAACAATGAGTATTGGAGAAGGAGATGGAGTCTATTTTCTTCTAAGATTGTCTGAGAGAGAAAAGGTTCTGGTTGTAGAGGGCTAGAGATGAACAGTTTTTCAGAAAAGAAACATCCCTAGAAAGAAAAGACCCGTTGTCATGCCATAGCTTATAACACTAATAGAAATACTAATACTACCAGTATTACTACCATTTATCGAGTGTTTATTATTGTTTTAGTAATGCTAAGTATTCTATGTAATTTTTTCATTTTCAAAAAAAAAAATTTAAGTGAAAGTGACTATGTCTAATTTGTAGATAAGGAAACTGGGGCTCAGAGATGTTATGTCAATTGTCAAAGTCACAAGGAATAAGAGGCAGAGTAAGGATTCAAATCCATCTGACAGCCCATGCTCACCATGGTTTGGGACTCTACCCAACTATCATGCAAGGCTTCCATTTAGAATATGTTTTAATTTATCCAGAGAACTATTAGCATAGGAACTTGTCTTGTTCCTTAAGGTGAGAATAATCTCCACCAAAAACTAATCAATAGGTACTTGTCTTATGCATCTCTTGGTAGACGCAACATTGAGGAATGGTTGTCATATGGGGTCTGCAGCCAGGCAGCCTGGGTTCCCATCCTGTTTTTGTCCTTCTATTTGGTTAACTTTAGGTAAGTTACTTAACCTGTTGGAGCCTTAACTTCCTCACCTGCAAACAGGCATGATATGCTAGGATCAAGTGAGTCCACAAATGTAAAACAGATAGAATGGTGCCTGGTCACTAGAAAGATTCAATCAGCATTAACTACATTATCTTTTATTATTTTAAACCATTTTGTGCCTCTGGTGCTAATAGTGGATCATCCACACTGAAGAACAAATTTGAAAAATCTGGAGGTACCTGAAAAGCTCTGGTGTGTTCTCAGGACCAATCTGCAGCCTCCTCTCTGCAGCTCTCCAGTGCTAACCCTGAGGAAAGAATTCAAGCAGAGAATCTATTGTGTGCAAGCACTGTGCCAGAAGCTAAAAAGATTTCATCTGGATCCTTGAGGAGACCCTACTAAGAGAGATGGGCATGAACAAATAACTGAGATACGATATGCTACAGGGTAAGAAAGGGCTGTGCTTCAATTGCCATGGAGACAGATCTAGAAATAATAAAGTTGCCTGGGTTCTTACTGCTTCCTTTAAAATATCTCATTAGTTTATAGGCTCTCAGAGTGGGAAGTCACCTCCAATGTCACCAGTGGAGTCCAACCTTTACTTTGTGGAAGTCCCATGGGCTGTACCTTAAGAAACTCACTCACAACTCAATCTTTTGTTTTCTTCTCTTGCATGGATGTGGACTGCACACTTGGAATTCAAAGAAAGGAAAGTACCTTAAAAAAGAGGAGGGGTTTAAGAGTACACTCATCTTGATGAGCCCTGAGTAATATATGGAGCTGCTGAATTGCTATACTGTACACCTGAAACTATTATAATACTGTATGTTAACTATACTGAAATTACAATACATAGATACATACATACTTCATCAAGAAAAAAACCCAGAAATTCAAAGTTATTATTTCACAGAGGACAACTTTGGGATATGTATCAGGAAGGATATCTTTCATCAGTGGCTTGAGAAGGAATCTCTACTACTTGCTTTTGTGCCCAGAGAGAAGAATGCCTAGGCTCCCCTGCAGGGCAGATCGGTTCCAAGTGGCTACAGAGCATGATCATCCCTTAAAATCATAAATATGGGCCACTGACACATACACAAATGCTCTTAGTAGCCTTATTCATGAGAGCCAAATACTAGAAGCAACCCAAATATCCAAATAATAATAGACTGATAAATAAAATGTGGCATATTCATACACTGAAATACTACAGAATGATGAAAAAGAACAAACTATGGATACACTCAACAATGGGGATAAACCTCACAGACACAATGCTGAACAACATTGGCCAAACACAAAAGAATATATACCACATAAGTCCATTTATAAAGTCCAAAAACAGGCAAAACTAATCTTATACATTAGAAGTAAAGGCAGTGGTTACCTCTGGACAAGAAGGAGGGGAAGTGGTTGGTAAGTGGAAGTAAGAAATCTTCTGGGTTCTTGGTAATGTTCTATTTCTTGACTTGAGTGTTTATTTTATAATAATTCATTCAGGTGTACATTTATGATTGATGTACTTTTCTTTATACGTATTTCAATATAATTGGCTTATTTAAAAAGAGGAAGAGGGAGCACCTGGATGGCTCATTTGGTTGAGCGTCCGGCTTCGGCTTAGGTCACAATCTCATTGTTTGTGGGTTTGAGCCCCACATCTGGCTCTGTGCTGACAGCTCAGAGCCTGGAGCCTGCTTCGGATTCTGTGTCTCCCTCTCTCTCTGCCCTTCCCCTGCTCACACTCCGTCTCTCTCTCAAAATAAACATTTTTTAAAAAATAAATAATAAAAAGAGGAAGAGAAATTACAAAAAGAAAAATCCTAACCTAACGCAAAGGGTACAACTAGATTAGGCTACTTGCCTTCTCAAATACTTAAAATGACCACCATTGCCTATAGGAGTAACATGCCTTCTCATTTAACTAGCATTTGCACTCACTGTCCTTTACCAAAGCAAGCAGACATGCCACCATTTATGTGGCAGAGTTTTGTCACCTTAGAGGCAGCTAGTCTCCCTATACTCAAACAAGGTTTTGCCTTTGACTCACACAAAAATTACCTTTGTGGCCAGGGAGCAGGCTTTTTTTGCAGACAAGTTTAGCCATTTAAAGGTTAAAATATCCAAGAAACATAATACAAGACGGCATGACGTAGATACCAGGGATGTGACACAGAAGCACTGTATCTATGTCTCAAGAGGCGAAAATCCTTGGGGGGGGTCTTCTTTGCTGATTAGATTGCATCTGGGGTTCAGGTCTGGTCATCATGCTGTGAAAAGGATAGAAATCAATCAGACATGACCTCAGAGAAAGATCATCATGATGAAAGAACTTGAATGCACATCATGGAAGCAATGACTGAAAGATCTTCCCAGTCCATGTGCCTTGGCATTGTGCTGTGCTCTGAATTCTCTAAAGCTGTGCCCGGAGCTGGATCACTCAGCTCTTGAGCAGGACCTGGACAGCTGAAGACCCATGCCAGCCAGCTCTGGCCCAGGCAGCTCTGGTAGGTTCTGTGCAAGAACTGTCCAAGCATTGTGGGGTCTGTGGATGCCTTTCACGGTCCCCCAGGAGGAAGACATGAAAAGTGACATTGGCACCTGCTACTCGGCCTGGATATACTGAGCTTAAACAAGATCTATCACCTCTACCTCTACCTTGGCAGCCAGAGGCAGAGCACATCTCCCCATCCTGAAAGTGGGGTGGAGAAGCTGCTGCTGAAGTAGTCAGTCCCTATTCCAGGTGCCCAAAGGGCACAGTTACCCTAAGGATGCCAGGTGGAGGCGGGGAGTAGAAGGAGTGCTCCAGTGGGTGTGACCACTGTGCTGTCCAGAGCCTCTTTCTTCACATGTAACAACCACTTCCCTCTGCGTATAGCTGATATACCCCTCCAGGAGATATCCGTACTGCTGAGCGTCTGCTCTAACAATGCACATGCATTCTGCAAAATAGAGCTTCAGCATATTTTGAAATACTTAACATGAAAACATTCAATTGGATTAGTAGTCCTTTCTCACCAACATTAGAAATTTCAACATTTGTCAATGAAAGTGAAGAAAGAGCTATTAGAGCCTATAATTATAATTTCAACTGCTGTATGTCTTTTACAGGCTGAAAAAATGGTATTAAATTTTTAATCACAGCTTCTTGTCCATCACAACTATTGAGAATTTGAAGAATTCATCATTAACAAGTCTTGATCAGGAATTATAAGTAGCCATTTCAAACATAAAACCTGATACTAAAGGTTATGTTCATGGAATCAAACTAAGCTTTCATTTTCAAACCTTTGAAAAGGTTTTATTTGGAAGCTTTCTACAGTTTCAATATTTAATATGTTCCCTAGTATTTTATATTTTATTTTCCTCTCATAATTATATATTATAAAGAAAAAAATGTAATGAATTTTTCACCAATCCCCAGACAGACATTCCTAATTCCTCTCAGGTTCACCCTAGGATACTCTGCAAATATCATCTTCAGTATCTGCCTTAGATTTCAAAAGGTTGGGAGACACAGGTAGAAAAAAAAAAACGTTAATGTAGAAAGAGAAACATCACGGAGAACCAAATTGGAAGAACTGATATGGAGGCCATAAATTCAGTTGTTCTGAGCATCCTCAAAGGGGTAGACTTGGTCCTCAAGTGAAGGCTCCAGGGAGATGGCTTTCAGTCAAACCCCAAGAGTCAGCTCTTTCCAGAGAGAGACCAGGAATGTTCTGACAGAGTCTAGCTGACCACTTGGCAGAATGGTATAGATGGAGACTAAAATTTTAGAGCATGACTGACCTAGGGAACCTGTACAACCTCTTTTGACCTTTATATTCTATGACTCCATACCAGCCAGTTCAGGAAGACTTCCAGGCTCTCTCTCCCTGGCATTTCTTAAATTCTTGGTATGGAAAGACATGAAATCATCAAGGAATAAATAAAAAGCCACTGGCATGCCAGGCCTGGCATAAACATGTTGAAATTAAGATCAATATGATGGGGTGCCTGGGTAGCTCAGTCAGTTGAGTGTCCAACTCTTGGTTTCAGCTCAGGTCATGATATTGTGGTTCGTGAGATCGAGCTCTGTGTCAGTGCTGATACCACAGAGCCTGCTTGGGATTCTCTCTCTCTCTCTCTCTCTCTCTCTGTCTCTCTCTCTCTCTCTCCTCCCCCCCTTCTCAACTCATGCTTGCTCTCAATCTCTCTCAAAATAAACTAAAAAAATTTTTTTTAAAAGATCAATATGATGCACACAGGAGTATCTCTGTGTCTACCGTCTTTAACCTTGAGAAGACATATGGGGACACAGACATTGACCACAGCCCAGGATTCTAGCCTTTATTAAACCACCCACTAACTACTAGATACTGGGAAAGTCAATTTCCTTCTAATTTAATTTTCTTATCAATACAAACAATGGGGATAAGATGGAAAAGCTTAATTGATTTCCAAGGGGGTTCGCAGCTGTAAATTTTTATCTAAGATTGTAGATATAACTTCTCTTGGTTTAACTGTTCTTATATATACAATGAATACAAAAGGGCCTCTCTCACACAGGGTAGTTCAATTCAACATTACTAAATAAACATACACTGTATGTCAGGCTCTATGCTGAACACATATCAAACCTCAATAGAAAGGAGAGACTACAAAAAAGCAGGTTAAAAGCCAGCATACACAATGAGGCCCTTAAAAGACCTTAAGGCACTGAAATAACTCAGGTAATATGGAAAATGAGGATGTGGAAGAACAAAACCAAGATGGTGGCCATCGGGGAAACGATGTAAGTTCTCCCAACGATTGTGTCCCCTATAGCAGCACAGCAACATTGTGTGTGCCTTGAACAAAAGACAGTCCATAACTATTTTAGGACCTAGGGCTTCCCGAGAGGGACAGGAAATAGAAGACTGGAGATTGAACAACAAATAAGCATGAGTGGCACCAGCAGGAGAGGCACCAGCTGGTTTACCCGAGACAAAATGGAGACAAATTCCTAAAAAGTTACTGATGGAGTTCTAGAAAGCCAGAAGGTTCTATAAAGAGCACACATGCTCAGCAAAACCTTATTAGCCTGCTTGGGAAAGAGAATATACCTACAGCAGCTGTGGATGAGTTTTGCAGACTGAAGTTACCCAAGAATTCCACCCATGCAAACGCAAGCCACCCATGTTAATGTTCCATGGTGTCTTCCATTCATTTATCAACTTAATGCCATTATGTAATATAACTTTGCCACAACAGCATTTGTTCTATATGCCAGATAATCCCAGAATGCTGGGAAAGGGAGATTTTCTACGAGGCAGTGTTCTTTGAAACAAATTACTTCAGACAATTAAATGGAAAGAGGAGAAGCCTCATAGAATGAATATGATCCGGTTCCTGTCATGGCATTCCAAAGCTAACTGGGTGCACAGACATGCATTCAACTATCAGTGTGCAAACACTGTGAGGACGGGACCGGATAACAAGTGTTAACAGTGCCATGAACCACAAACCACGATGTCCATCACATATAAGGTGCAGCAGTAGTGGTATTGTCACAGGGCAGTTCCTCATTTAGACCAACTTCCCTACAATAAAAAGGCAGAATTTTTCTCTCTGATCATTTGAGTAGCATCTAAACAATGTCTGTTTCTAAAAATCATTATTCTAGGCAAGGCTATGTTTGTCACTCAGCTGCGCTGTGTCATTTCAACCAAGCGTTCTAACACCACTTCAGTCCATTATATAATCCCCAGTTTTCCCCCATTCTGAATGTCTTTGTTGTTTATTGCTCTGCTCTCGCACAGAACTTGTCTGAAAGGTCTGGGTGCTTTCAATCGGGCCTTATCAGAGATCCTGGTTATTGGAACTCTCTGTATTTTACAGCCTCCATCTCATTAATGCCAGCACTAATTTGTGGTCCCATCCAATACCACCCCCATAAGATCTGCATGAATACTCACTGGATTTCAATCTGCCATTCAACAAGCATGAAGTCCTTTATGTTCATTATTAGCCAATCAAACAGCTCCAGTTCCTTTTCTCTGCATTTTTTTTCCATAGTGAAATCATTTTGTTATTATCCCAAAGCAGTTGCTTGGTAGGAAATATTAGAGAAAAAACAATGACAACGGTTAACAGCCCTTCCTCCTCTTCCTTTTCTCCAGCAAATGCAACTGTTTTAACCTGTTCCTGAGACCTTCAACAGCAACTCCAGTTCCAATTGAGTTGCCAATTTGTTTGTGAAAATCCTCCTTCCCTAAGATAGCTCTTACCCTGAGATACCTTGCAGTATATTATAAAATGGGCCTATTTTTTACCCTCCGAGAAGCAGAAGGGCTGTTGAGATGAAAACTAATCCATGCTCCAGCAGAGAATTAAACCAGGTTGCCAAACCCAAGTGGACGGATGGACTCAGTGCCACGTGTGCTAGGGTGACCTCATTCTGAGACCTACCACCTTCTTGTTCTGAAAACTGGAGCCTGGGGTCATTCTCATGGAATGCTCCTTCATTCAATTTACATGGTTAAATGACCTCCCTTTCACATCATTTCAACCCCATGCATCATTACCAAAAGTACTCCATTCTGCTATAATGTTCTGCATTTCTTGTTCCAACAAATGCCTTGTCCTTCAAGGTCCTCCTGTCATTTTCTGTTCTGCAACAAATTACACTTGCAAAAATGGGCTCAAGAAGGTTTGGCTTTTCTTATTTTGAGATAAATTAAAATCAGGGTGAAAGTTAGTAAATAAAGGGAAACAATATAGAGCAGAGTGTCTGGTTCAGCAGAAAGACTGAGCAAATTTCCAAAAGGGTCATTTTTTTCTCTTTCCTTTTTAATGATCAAAGGCAGAAAATCTCAAAAGTGAGTATTTTCTCACACAATAAGGATCTGAGAACTATTTTTTTTTCACCTCCTACTGAGACCTGGTTTCGCAGGCTGTGTTCCCCAGGAAGCAGACTCTGAGATGCTGATTTGGGTACAGAGGTGTATTTGGGAGTGCCCTTGGTTCAATGCCCATGGGAGAAAGGGAACAGAGCAGGATAGGGCAGAGGGGGAAGCTGGGCTATGGAGCAGGTACAACAAGTCTCAGCCAACCCCAGAGGGAAGTCTGGACCAAGAATGGCCCTTCCGAGTTCTCCCCAGCCAGGAGAGGGGGAGGGGCTTTTATATTTTAGCACCATGGGATGAAGGCTGCCCCTAGTCGGGGGGGTGTAACCTTGGGCTCCACCAGGTGGCAATTCCCAAAGACAGATATTAGCCAACAACCTTCTCAGTAGCTAGAAGACTGAGCCCTTTAATCCTTAAGCAGGGGTCTGGGCAATGCATTACATTCTCCAAAGAAGGGTAAGCCCTTATAATATAAAATTTCTGATTAACCACCTTAAGCTGAAATAGGTTCCATGGAAGATGTTTTGCCAAAGCTATTTTTTTTAAGTTTACTTATTTATTTTGAGACACAGAGAGGGAGAGAGACAATCCCAAGCAGGCTCCACACTGTCTGTGCAGAGCCCGATGCTGGGCTCAAACTCACAGAACTGTGAGATCGTGACTTGAGCTGAATTCAGTTTAACCAACCAAGCCACCCAGGTGCCCCCAAAGCTATTTTTTAAGAATGTTTATTTATTTTTGAGAGAGAGAGAGAGTGTGAGTGGGGGAGGGGCAGAGAGAGGCTGCTGGGGGAGAGAGGACCCCAAGCAGGCTCTATGCTGACAACAGCGAGCCTGATGTGGGGCTCAAACTCACAAACCTTGAGATCATGACCTGAACCAAAGTCGGTCGCTCAACCAACTGAGACACCCAGGCGCCCCATCACCAAAGCTATTTAAATCCTGATTTGATGGCTGGCATCAACAACTGCTCAACAGTCTGATCCTTATGGGTTCAAACATGTCTATACACTAAAGATGTTGTGGTTCATGATGGCCACGAAGGACAATTCACTAAAGATGCTGTGGTTCATGATGGCCACGAAGAAAAATCCTGAATTCTTCTCCTCCCGTGGACACACCGAATCTACAACTACATGTGGCACAATTTCCTCTGGAAAAAAAACAAACAAAGCCAAAACTAGCTGAGAGACTCCTACATATCCAGCAAATGAGAAGAAACCCACATCCAAGCAGGGAGGAGAAGTGAAGACAGTCTCACCATAAACCACACCCTGGGGTGGCAACTCACAATGGTGAGGGAGCTCAAAATACTAAGCTTCTCTCTGAGGAGCAAAAGGTATGAAACCAATATTGGGAACCCCAAATCTTTTTTTTTTTAATTTATTTTTGAGAGAGAGCCAGCCAGACAGAGCACAAGCAGGGAAGGGGCAGAGAGAGAGGGAGACACAGAATCTAAAGCCAGTACAGAGCCCGATGCAGGGCCCGAATTCATGAACTGTGAGATCATGACCTGAGCTGAACTTGAATGCTCAACTGACTGAGCCACGCATGCACCCCATTGGAACACCAAATCTTAAGACCTGCATCTGAAGGATAAGCCCCCAAAACATTGTGTTTTCAAAGTCAACAGGGCTCGTGTCCAGAGATCCAAAAGGCTTTAGTACAAACTGAGAAACATTTCTAAAGGACTCACCCTCACCAGGGTCCAGATTAAAAAGTGCCCAGACTTGGAGGGAGCCAAGATGGCGGAACAGCATGGAAGTTTTTTGTGTGTCTTGCATCAATGAAATACAGCCAGACCAACACTAAACCATCCTGCACACCTATAAAACTGATCTGATGGTTAACAAAACAATCTGCACAACCTGAACCACAGAATTCAGCAAAAAAAAAGAGAAAAAATTCATTTTTATTTTCAATTTTTATTAAAAATATTTTTCTTTAATTTTTTACTATATTTTTTATTTTTGTGTAAATTTTTCAAATTCCATTTTACTCCCATCATTTTATTTTAGTCTACTTCAGTGTATTGACTTTTCAAATTTTCAAACAATTTCTTTTTTTTCATTTTTCTCTTTTTCATTTCTTTTCTTTTTCTTGAATAAAGAGAAAAAATTCATTTTTATTTTTAATTTTTATTAAAAATATTTTTCTTTAATTTTTTTCTACTATATTCTTTACTTTTGTGCATATTTTTCAAATTCTATTTTACTTCCATCATTTCAATTTAGTCTACTTCAGTGCATTCATTTTTTTCAAATTTTCAAACTATTTCCTTTTTTTTTCTTTTTTCTCCCTTTTTTCTCTAATCTATCAAGCCACTTTCTTTTTTTTTTTTAATTTTTTTTAATGTTTATTTATTTTTTGAGACAGAGAGAGACAGAGCATGAACAGGGGAGGGTCAGAGAGAGAGGGAGACACAGAATCCGAAACAGGCTCCACGCTCTGAGCTGTCAGCACAGAGCCCCACGCAGGGCTCAAACTCACGGACCGTGAGATCATGACCTGAGCCAAAGTCAGACGTTCAACCCACTGAGCCACCCAGGTGCCCCTTTCAAGCCACTTTCAACACCCAGACCAAAACACACCTAGGATCTAGCATCATTTATTCGATTTTGTGTGTGTGTGTGTGTGTGTGTGTGTGTGTTAAATTTTTTAATTTTAATATTTTTTTATTTTAATTTTTTCTACCTCATTAATTCCTTTTCTTCCTTCAAAATGATGAAATGAAGGAATTCACCCCAAAAGAAAGAGCAGGAAGAAACGACAGTCAGGGACTTAACCAACAGAGATACATGCAAGATGTCTGAACCAGAATTTAGAATCACGATAATAAGAATACTAGCTGGAGTTGAAAACAGATTAGAATCCCTTTCTGCAGAGATAAAAAAAAAAGTAAAAACTAGTCAGGATGAAATAAAAAATGCTATAACTGAGCTGCAATCACGAATGGATGCCGCAGCAGCAAGGATGGATGAGGCAGAACAGAGAATCAGCAACACAGAGGACAAACTTATGGAGAATAATGAAGCAGAAAAAAAGAGGGAGATTAAGGCAAAAGAGCACAATTTAAGAATTAGAGAAATCAGTGACTCATTAAAAGGAACAACATTAGAATCATAGGGGTCCCAGAAGAGGAAGAGAGAGAAATAAGGGTAGAACGGTTATGTGAGCAAATCATAGAGGAAAACTTTCCTAACCTGGGGAAAGACACAGACATCAAAAACCAGGAAGCACAGAGGACTCCCATTAGATTCAACAAAAACCGACCATCAACAAGGCATATCACAGTCAAATTCACAAAATACTCAGGCAAGGAGAGAATCATGAAAGCAGCAAGGGGAAAAAAGTCCAAGGGAAGACAGATCAGGTTTGCAGCAGACCTATCCACAGAAACTTGGCAGGCCAGAAAGGAGTGGCAGGATATATTCAATGTGCTGAATCAGAAAAATATGCAGCCAAGAATTCTTTAGCCAGCAAGGCTGTCATTCAAAAGAGGAGAGATAAAAAGTTTCCCAGAAAAACAAAAATTAAAGGAATCTGTGACCACTAAACCAGCAAAAAATTTTAAGGGGGACCCTCTGAAGGGAGAAAAGATGAAAATATAAATACATACATACATATATACATACATACATACCCAAAAGCAACAAAGGTTAGAAAGGACCAGAGAACACCACCAGAAACTCCAACTCTACAAGCAACATAATGGCAATATTCATAACTTTCAGTACTCACTCTAAATGTCAATGGACTCAATGCTCCAATCAAAAGACATAGGGTAACAGAATGGATAAGAAAACAAGATCCATCTATATGCTGTTTACAAGAGACCCACTTTAGACCTAAAGACACCTTCAGATTGAAAGTAAGGGGATAGAGAACCATCTATCATGCTAATGGTCAACAAAAGAAAGCTGGAGTAGCCATACTTATATCAGACAGTCTAGACTTCAAAATAAAGACTGTATCAAGAGATGCAGAAGGGCATTATATCATTTAAGGTGTTTATCCCCCAAGAAGTAAACATTTATGTGCCAAATGTTGGAGCACCCAAATATATAAGTCAATTAATCACAAACATAAAGAAACTTATTGATAGCAGTACCATAATAGTAGGAAACTTCAACACCCCACTCACAGCAATGGACAGATCATCAAATAAAACAATCAACAAGGAAACAGTGGCTTTGAATGACACACTGGACCAGATGGACTTAACAGATATATTCAGAACACTTCATCCTAAAGCAGCAAGATATACATTCTTGTCCAGTGCACATGAAACGTTCTCCAGAACAAACCATATACTGGGACACAAATTAGTCCTCAGCAAGTACAAAAAGATCAAGATCATACCATGCATATTTTCAGACCACAACACTATGAAACTCAAAATCAACCACAAGAAAAATTTGGAAAGGTAACAAATACTTGGAGACTGAAGAACATCCTACTAAAGAATGAATGGGCTAACCAGAAGTTAAAGAGGAAATTAAAAAGTATATGGAAGCCAATGAAAATGATAACCACAACCCAAAACCTCTGGGATGCAGCAAAAGTGGTCATAAGAGGAAAGTATATAGCAATCCAGGCCTTCCTAAAGAAGGAGGAAAGATCTCAGATACACAATCTAATCTTATGCCTTAAAGAGCTGGAAAAAGAACAAATAAAACCCCAAACCAGCAGAAGACAAGAAATAATAAAGATTAGAGCAGAAACCAATGCTATCGAAACCAAAAAAACCACAGTAAAACAGATCAATGAAACCAGAAGTTGGTTCTTTGAAAGAATTAACAAAATTGATAAACCACTAGCCAGTTTGATCAAGAAGAAAAAGGAAAGTACCCAAATAAGTAAAATCAAGAATGAAAGAGGAGAGATCACAACCAACACAGCAGAAATAAAAACAATAAGAGAATATTATGAGCAATTATATGCCAATAAAATGGGCAATCTGAAAGAAATGGACAAATTCCTAGAAACATACACTACCAAAACTGAAACAGGAAGAAACAGAAAATTTGAACAGACCCATAACCAGTAAGGAAATCGAATTAGTAATCAAAAATCTTCCAAAAAACAAGAGTCTAGGGCCAAATGGCTTTCCAGGGGAATTCTACCAAACATTTAAGGAAGAGTTAACACCTATTCTCTTGAAGCTGTTCCAAAAAATAGAAATGGAAGGAAAACTTCCAAACTCACTCTATGAAGCCAGCATTACTTTGATTCCAAAACCAGACAGAGACCCCACTAAAAAGGAGAACTATAGACCAATTTCCCTGATGAACATGGATGCAAAATGCTTCCACAAGATATTAGCCAACTGGATCCAACAATACATTAAAAAAATTATTCACCACGACCAAGTGGGATTTATACCTGGGATGCAGGAATGGTTCAATATCCACACAACAATCAATGTGATTCATCACATCAATAAAAGAAAGGACAAGCAAGAACCACATGATCCTCTCAATAGATGCAGATAAAGCATTTGACAAAATACAGCATCCTTTATGGATAAAAACCCTCAAGAAAGTAGGGATAGAAAGATCAAACCTTGAGATCATAAAAGCCATATATGAATGACCCAACACTAATATCATCCTCAATGGGGGAAAACTGAGAGCTTGAGGAACAAGACAGGGATGTCCACTCTCACCACTGTTATTCAACATAGTATTGGAAGTTTTAGCCTCTGCAATCAGACAACACAAAGAAATAAAAGGCATCCAAATTGGCCAGGAGGAGATCAAACTTTCACTCTTTGCAGATGACATAGTACTCTATATGGAAAACCCTAAAGATTCCACCAAAAAACTGCTAGAACTTATCCATGAATTCGGTAAAGTCGCAGGATATAAAATCAACACACAGAAATCGGTTGCTTTCCTATTCACCAACAATGAAGCAACAGAAAGAGAAATCAAGGAATTGATCCCAGGTACAATTGCACCAAAAACCATATAATACCTAGGAATAAATCTAACCAAAGAAGTGAAAAATCTATACACTGAAAACTCTAGAAAGCTTATGAAAGAAATTGAAGAAGACACACACAAAAAAATGGAAAAAGATTCCATGCTTCTGGATAGGAAAAACAAATATTGTTAAAATGTCGATACTACCCAAAGCAATCTACATATTCGATGCAATCCCTGTCAAAATAACACCAGCATTCTTCACAGAGCTAGAACACATAATCCTAAAATTTGTATGGAACCAGAAAAGACCCCGAATAGCCAAAGCAATCTTGAAAAAGAAATCCAAAGCTGGAGGCATCACAATCCCAGACTTCAAGCTATACTACAAAGCTGTAATCATCAAGACAGTATGGTACTGGCACAAAAACAAACACTCAGATCAATGGAACAGAATAGAGAACCCAACAATGGACCCACAAACATATGGCCAACTAATCTTTGACAAAGCAGGAAAGAATACCCAAAGGAATAAAGATAGTCTCTTCAGCAAGTGCTGCTGGGAAAACTGGACAGCGACATGCAGAAGAATGAACCTGGACCACTTTCTTACACCATACACAAAAATAAACTCAAAATGGATAAAAGACCTCAATGTAAGACAGGAAGCCATCAAAATCCTCGAGGAGAGAGCAGGCAAAAACCTCTTTGATCTTGGCTACAGCAACTTCTTACTCAACAGGTCTCCAGAGGCAAGGGAAACAAAAGTGAAAATGAACTATTAGCACCTCATCAAAATAAAAAGCTTCTGCACAGCAAAGGAAACAGTCAACAAAACTAAAAGGCACATGATGTAATAGAAGATATTTGCAAATGACATATCAGATAAAGGGTTAGTATACAAAATCTATAAAGAACTTCTCAAACTCAACACTCAAAAAACAAATAATCCAATGAAGAAATGGGCAAAAGACATGAATAGACACTTCTCCAAAGAAGACATCCAGATGGCCAACCGGCACATGAAAAAATGCTCAACATCACTCATCATCAGGGAAATACAAATCAAAACCACAATGAGATACCACCTTACACCTATCAGAATGGCTAACATTAACAACTCAGGCAACAACAGATGTTGGCGAGGATGTGGAGAAAGAGGATCTCTTTTGCATTGTTGGTGGCAATGCAAGCTGATGCGGCCACTCTGGAAAACAGTATGGAGGTTCCTCAAAAAGCTAAAAATAGGGGCGCCTGGGTGGCGCAGTCGGTTAAGCGTCCGACTTCAGCCAGGTCACGATCTCACGGTCCGTGAGTTCGAGCCCCGCGTCGGGCTCTGGGCTGATGGCCCAGAGCCTGGAGCCTGTTTCCGATTCTGTGTCTCCCTCTCTCTCTGCCCCTCCCCCGTTCATGCTCTGTCTCTCTCTGTCCCAAAAATAAATAAACGTTGAAAAAAAAATTAAAAAAAAAAAAAAAAGCTAAAAATAGAACTACCCTACAACCCAGCAAGTGCATTACTAGGTATTTATCCAACTGATACAGGTGTGCTGTTTCGAAGGGACACATGTACCCCAATGTTTGTATCAGCACTACTGACAACAGACAAAGTACGGAAAGAGCCCAGATGCCCATTGATGGATGAATGGATAAGAATATGTGGTGTATATATACAATGGAGTATTACTCGGCAATCAAAAAGAATTAAATCTTGCCATTTGCAACTATGTGGATGGAACTGGAGGGTATTATGCTAAGTGAAATTAGTCAGTGAGAGAAAGACAAATATCGTATGACTTCACTCATATGAGGACTTTAAGAGGCAAAACAGATGAACATAAGGGAAGGGAAACAAAAATAATATAAAAACAGGGAGGGGGACAAAACATCAGAGACTCATAAATATGGAGAACAAACTGGGGGGTGGGGGTGGGAAGGGGGATGAGCTAAGTGGGTAAGGGGCCCTAAGGAATCTACTCCTGAAACCATTGTTGCACTATATGCTAACTAATTTGGATGTAAATTTTAAAAAACTAAAATTAAAAATAATAATAAATAAAAAAGTGCCCAGACTTTCTGTGAAAGGAGGTGTATCTGCTTGTCTGAAAGCAGTGGCCTGAGGGACAGGTATCTAATTTAACATACAGCAGGGGGTCTGCTGAAATACCCCCCAGGTATGGCTGCTGGCAGTGCCATCTTCCCACTTTCTTTCCGCCTTGCCCTGCTCACCAGCATCAACAGAGAGGAGCTCACACCAGCCTCAGGCACCCCGATTTTTGCGGCTGCCTAGATCTCACAGCTCGGGGGGCAGTGGAACTTACATCTGCGGGCCTTGTAGGACTGTTACCAATGGAGAAAGACTTCCTAACCAGCGACCACCTCAAGGTACAGCAAGAGGAACCTGGTCTTTCTGTGAAAGAACTAATAGCAGTGCACACTCTGAAAAGTTCAAGTCTGGAAGTTAAACTGGAACACCAATAATCTGAAGCATTTGGAACTGGTCACACATGAGCATCCTGTGGGAGTAGCGTCCTGTGCTACAAGATTCTGACTCTTCATTTCTTCCCAACCACTCTTTCCACCAAGAATGGCTTCTGTGGTTTGATCCCTAAGTGGTCTTCTAGGAAGACCATGTATGTTGACTGATGCCTACTATGAGATGAACAGAATCCTGCCTCTGAAACAATGTCATATCTGTATCCTACAAGTGATGGACAGAACACCCCAAAATACAAAAAGGCTACATATGCTAGCATTCAGACAGAAGACTGGGGCCAGTTCGTGCACGTGTGTCATAATTAACACTGCCCATCATGGGCAAAAAAGATGCAATAAAAGCTCTGAAGTAAAGGATTTCCCAAAACTACAATCATTAAGAAATCCAACTGACCTTGTCACTTACTGATCTGTGCACGCAGAACTGTGGTCCCAGTTTTCAATCTCTGATTGTGAAGAAGGAATTCATTAATGATAATCTAGTTAAGCTGCTGAATCCCAGGTATATCTTTCCATTAGACATTCAGAGTAGACTCTTAAATTTCATTAAGATTTGGTCACAGCATCTCCCAGGAGGTGTGGATGTAAGCGAAGTGAAAGAAGTGTAGCTTGACCTTCTTAAGAAAGGTGTTCAGTTTCCTCCCTCAGATGCAAGGATGAAACAGTAAGACAAGAGACTGCTGAGATCTCATTGAATTCTACTGAACCAGCTCTTCTTTCTATAATTGTTCTCAAGAGCTCTACTATTACACTGGTCCCACAACAGATTGGACAATTGCACAGTGAATTAGATATGGTGAAAATGAATGTGAGGGTGCTGTCCACCATACTGATGCAGACGCACCGTGTTCCTGGGTCTGAAAATCTTGAAGACATAGAGCTACTGCAGAAACTTTGTATAAAAGATGGATCAGGAGACACAGGATGGGATCACGGACGTGCTTGTGGTAGTGGACAATGAAAATGTAACTGTTGAGCTAATTCAAGTGAATGAGGATTTAAATAATGCTATCTTTGGATATGAGAGATTTACTCAAAAACAACGAAGAATTTTGGAGCAAAATAAGAACCAGAGGAAAGATGCCAATACCACCAGGGAAACTTAAGCCTCGTTCTGTGATCTCCTTGTCCTGAGTCCCAGCCCTCCAATGCGTGGGGCCACTCTGGGAGAGCTCAGCCACTCTGGGACACGAACGCTCAGCTTTCAGACTTACACTTCAGCTCTCCAAGTCCTGTTGTAATAAGTTGAAACCTACTCTTCATCCACAAGTAGATTTGCTAGCCTTGGCAAATACAAAAACATCCCTGTTTACCCAAAGGACCAGCCAAAATCTCCCCTCAAGTCTTACATATGAGAGTTTTCTGAAATATTCAAATGCAGCGTTACTATAGTTCGGTTAGTCTACAGACCATTCCAGCAACACTATCAAGCTGGAGACTGTCATTCTAGCCCAGCAATCACTCAGCAATGACGAAGAATGATCTCCAGCCACCCAATTACTACGAGGTAATGGAGTCTGACCCCTTAGCTCCTGCTGTCACTACAGAAGCTAGGTATGAAAACACTGATGCTTATCACCACAAAGGAGCTCAAAGCCACAGTGACTGCTGAGGTGAAAGTGGATGACTGGCCTGTTAACTACATTAGAGGTGCCGATTCTCTAAGAGATAGACCCTGGGCAGCTCTGAAGCTCAGAAGACAAGACCTACCCACAAATCAAAACCATGGTGGAACACTTCTCCTCTGCAATAATGAGGTTTAGCAGAAGAGTAACAGTTCCAGAGTAACATCAGTGGTTCCTGACCACAGCACAAGGTGTATGTTATCTCAAAAGAACTTGGTTTAACATATATTCACTTTAAAACTTCAGCAGAGGGACGCCTGGGTGGTTCAGTTGGTTAAGTGTCCAACTCTTGATTTTGGCTCAGGTCATGATCTCATGGTTGGCCACATCGAGTCCCATGTCAAGCCCTGTGTCGGCTCTGTAATAACACCACAGAGCCTGCTTGGGATTCTCTCTCTCCTTCTCTCTCCCTCTCTCTCTCAAAATAAAAAATAAATAAACTTAAAAAAAATACTTCAGCAGAAGAAAAATTCATTGCACTAATGCCAACCAGTTTAGTTGCAGCATCTTATGGTTCACAGGCCTTCCTCCATTTAGAAGAGAAATAAATCATCATATAGCTGAGAGAAGGGTAGATGAAAATTCTTTTATTACAAAATAATAAGACTACTGAATACCTTCATTTAACCAACGTTGGATATAAACGTCAATTTGTACTTCTTTATAAATAATACTCTTATTTAGAATGATGACTTGGAAAAGCCTAGATGATACAGTTTAATTATATTTCAGGTATCCCGAAGAGGTCACTGGGCTCTGTATCAGGTTGCCTTTGATTTGTTATGATTCTCTTTTATCCTTTATATACTGAAAGTTCCTTTTTCCCCCCTTTTCGCCACAATTTAATATTTCTATTTGGAAACAAAGACTACTGAGAAACATTCAGAATAAATTGTGATGTGTTTATGTCACAAATTACAATAACAAATAAATTACTATTAAAACCCAAAAATGTATAGTCACCCCATGTTCATGAAGTACAAACCTCTATTATGTCTGGTATAGAAAAAGTGGGTTGGCGTCTCAGTTCAGTTACCTCTGTGCCTTAAAGTAACCCTTGAACTTCCCAAGATTCTGCTTCTTCACCATAAAACAAAGATAACAGTATTTACTACATCTTCCTCAAAGGGTTACTTAAAGAGGCAATGGATGTGAACCCACTTTATAAACCACAAAATGCTATACAGATAGAGCTTCTACTATTTGGCACAGAGTAAGTGCTCGAAAGATATATATTGAGTGGATAAAGGAATAGGGTTCTAATTCCCTCACCTTCCAGCGAGAGTTCATGGCTGTTGGCTTCCTTCCAGCACACCGCCCGGTCTGGGTCTCAGTCTCGAAGTTTGTGTAAGAAACAGGAGGATTTAGCATGAAGCAGAGGGAGGCACACGCTTTGCTGTGACAAACAGCACAGCAAAAAGACAGGAATTCTCTCCCCTGAGGTTATACCAGGAGAGATCTCCAGAAGCAACTGCTATCATTGTCTGGTTGAGTCTAAAAAAAAAAATAGCTCTTTATCAACGATGCCTCAACAGACATTACTTTCATAACATGCTCCAATGTTCGAGCAGAAGCGATTCAACAAGCTCTCCCGGCAAGCCGACTTGTTTCCAGGTATCTCCAAAACAGTCTCAGAGGGTGCGGGTCTGTGGGCCCCTCCCCATAGATCTAAAATCCCAGGCACCTAGGTGGTTCGGTCAGTTGAGCGTCTGACTTCGGCTCAGGTCACGATTTCGCGTTCTGTGGGTTCGAGCCTCCCGTAGGGCTCTGTGCTGACAGCTCAGAGCCTGGAGCCTGCTTCCAATTCTGTGTCTCCCTCTCTCTCTGCCCCTCCCCTACTCATGCTCTGTCTCTCTCGCTCTCTGTCAAAAATAAATATACATTAAAAAAATTTTTTTAAATAAAATAAAATCCCCAAAGCTTGGGGCATGTGGGTGGCTCAGTTGGTTGAGTGTCCGACTTCAGCTCAGGTCATGATCTCATGGTTCATGAGTTCAAGGCCCGTGTTGGGCTCTGTGCTGACAGCATAGAGCTTGGAGCCTGCTTCGAATTCTGTGTCTCCCTCTCTCTCTGCTCCTCCCCTGCTCATGCTCTGTCTTGCTCTCTCTCTGCTTCAAAAATAAATTTAAAAAATTAAAAAACATTTTTTTTAATCCCAAAAGCTCTGAAAACCAAGTTCCTTCCCTAACCCACCTGGTGGTAAAAACTGACCTGAACTGATAGGCGGTTGTTTACAGTCTATGTTTACTCCTCTAAGTGCATTTCACTCGGTAGAAATATGACCAAGTTTTATTATCAGGTGCTACCCAGACCCCCCTGGTGGCGTTTTACAGCATACAGGGTATGCTCTGTAGGCCCAGCCTATGCTCCGATATGGGATTACAATAGATCTATAAGATTTGTCAAGACCTATTAAGGAGCTTCTATGTATCAGAAACTATTTTAAATGCTTTGCATGTATTACCTCAATTAATCTTCACATAATCTTATAGGCACAACCGAACATCTGTCCCATTTCACAAATGAGGATATTGAGGCACACAGAGACTACGTAAATTGCCCAGGTCACACACCAAGTAAGTAACAGAGCTCAGGATTGATACCAGGCAACCTGACTCCAGAGTCTGCCCGCTCCCTTGGCAGCAAAGTCATCTTGGCAAACCCTACAGGAGTCAGCAACAGACAACATCAGTTGAGCCTTAGGAAGCATATTCAACATCTATGGTGCCTGTGGTATTCAGTAATTTCTACTTGTATCAATTAGGATCTTCCAGAGAAACAGAACCAATAGGGTGTGGGTATGCAGTGTGGTGTGTGTATACATGTGTATAGAGAAAGAGAGAGACTTTAAGAAAGTGGCTCACATAATTATGGGGGTTGGCAAATCCAAAATCCCAAAATCTGTAGGGCAGGCTGGCAAGCTAGGGAAGAGGTGATCTTGCAGCTTGAGTTGAAGGTGGTCTAGAGGCAAAATTCCCTCTTCCTTATGGGACCTCTGTCATTTTCTCCCACAGCCTTCAACTGATTGGACAAGGCCCGTTACAGAGGGTGATCTGCTTTACTCAAAGTCTACTGATTTAAATGTTAATCACATCTAAACATAACCTTCACATCTAGAGTGGTATTTGACCAAATAATTGGGCCTAACCCAGTTGACACGTAATAATAACCGTCATGCTGCTCTCAAAATTATCCAGTCTGAACTGGGTCTGTTTATGCTTACCATTATCATTTTATGAGATTGCAAAATGAATGATTAAGCAGATAATTCAATGTTGCCCCTGAAGAAAGAGATGCTTCTGAACAGGCCCCCTATGACCCACCTCTGTGCAGACAGGGTATGGGAGTTGATAAGATACAAGCTGGGCCCCTCATTTTCACTGGAGAAGGCTGCACCCTGCATCTACGGCACTACATTTGTTAGTACTGCTCAGTTCACAAGTGAAAGAAATCCAACTTGAACCAGATTAAGCAAATAGAGGTTTATTATCAGGATGCTGGAACCAATGAAGATAAACAGATCCTCTCCCTCCTCCAATGCTGAGAGTCAAGCAATTAGAAGACATTTCACCAATGAAACAAGGGAAGGGGCAGCTGAGGAATGAAGCGCAAGTTTCTGGCCTAGCACAGCTCCTAAATATGGCCTTCAGCCCCATGCCCTCCACACATCCACCACCAACCACCCCTGGCCCACCAGATGCAAAAAAAAGTCAAAAAAGCACTTTATTCCAAATCAGGACAAAAGTGAATTAAGGGTGTATCTTTATATGTCCCATCTTCCAACTGTCAGAAAATAGAAATGGCTCCTAAGAAGGGATGGATGAAATAGGAGATACCCGGGGCCCATTTTCTCTGCCAGATATGAAGGCCCCGGGCCCCTTCAGTGAATCTAGGGCCTTGGGTGGGGTGAGGGGTAAATAGTCTGGAGCACAGAGTCCCCAGCACATGGGAATATAATCCACCTTCACTAGCTGAAGTGAATTCTCATAGAGGACATTTAACAAAACCAGATTCCAAAACAGAAGATGGGTCTTCTGATAAAGATTTCCCATAGCTTCAACCACATTTCTCCTCATCCCTCAGGTACAAAATATAAAAATAAAAACAGGGATGAACAAAAACTAAATATCCAGCATTCAAATAACTGAGTGCGGGAAAGGATAAAGCTTCAGCCCCAGTGGAAGGGGAATTCATCCACACCACATGAAAACAGATAAACTGTTTGGAAAAGCTTCTCGGTAAGGATAAACAAATAAGAGGACATCCAAACACATGACAGCAAAAGAGGAGGAAGAAATGCCAGGCAAGGACGGGGGAAAGGAGAAAGGAAAGGAGGGAGAAAGGGTCCAGAGGGACTAACCAGCCGACCACGAGGCAGGACCCGGGCTGGGTCTTCTCAGTGCTCTGTCTCCCTTGGTCCCTGCCCAACTTCTGAGCAGGATTCCCTGTAGTCTTCCCACCCGTGGGTCGCCCATCATCCTTCTGATCAATTCCTTTCCTGCTTAAATTAACCGAAGTTAAATTTTGTTGTTTAAAACCAAGAACCTAAAATGATACAGATGGTAAGCAATTAATCCATTTCAGTAGAAAACTAAGACGAAGTAACTGAGGGAATTAGAGATACAAAAACAGGTGTAAATGGTATAAACATTGCCAATATACAATAAAATAATATAACTAACAAAAACAGGAGATGTGGGAGAAAAGGGGAAGGAAGTGAGAGTGCTAATTTCCTCAACCTTTCCTAGCAGGGAATTAATAGATACTAATTAAAAATGGAAACACGTACTTTTAAAAAATATAATGACTCATAATAATGTTTCTTGTAATCATTTTTTAAATCTTAGGGTAATAATTTAGGGAATGCAGGTGAGAAAGCTGAAATTGGGAAATAACAGACTCAACCAAAATCTTAACAGCTGGTTCATTCGATCAAAAGTGCAACATATGTGCCTACTAGGTGCCAAGCATGATGCTAAGTGCAGAGGTTCTCATGGAGGACAACCCAACAGGGTCCCTGCCTTCATGGGGCTGACAGTCTAAAGGGAGAGCCAGGCTTAAACAAGTGGATAAAAAAATAAATATGAAATTACAAATATGATAAATGTGTGAAGGAAAGAACATACTTGACAGATGGTGGGCAAGACCCTCTTGGCAAGGGGATAGACATTTAAAAAGAGACTTTAGGGGTACCTGGCTAGCTCAGTCAGTTAAGGGTCTGACTTGATTTTGACTCAAGTCATGATCTCACGGTTCATGAGTTTGAGCCCTGCCTTGGGCTCTGCAATGACAGTGTGGGGCCTACTTGGGGTTCTCTCTCTCTTCCTCTCTCTGCCCCACCCCTCCCCCAAATAAATAAAATTTTAAAAAAAAGAGACTTCAAAGTTGGGGGAAAAATAGCTTTACAAAGATTGAAGGGAAGGTAATAAAAGACACAGGGTACCACATGTACTGGAACTCCAAGGCAAGTGTCTTAGTCCATTTGTGATACTATAACAAAAATACCATAGACTGGATGACTTATAAATAACAGAAACCTATTTCTCACAGTTCTGGAGACTGTGAGTCCAGTCCAAGATAAAGGTGCCAGGCAGATTCAATGTGTAGTGAGAGCCCATTCACTGATTCTTAAGGAAAGAACTTGGCATGTTGGAAAAAAGTGAAAGGTGAAGTGAGGACAAAGGGGCATAGAATGATGGGGATAAAGATGGCAGAAGCTAACCCATGCGGGGCAGGCTTGTGTGGACATGGAATGGTGTCCAGCTTTTATTCCCAGAGCAGTGGAAGGTCTCTGAATAGTCTTCAACAAGGGAATGGCAGAATGAAATGCACATTGTATAACACCCACCATGCTGTGGTTGGAAAGTGGTCTGGAGGGCTGCAAGAACAGATGGGCAAGACAGGTTAGAGCAGTGGTCCAGGAGACAACTGACGTTGGCTGCGCTTGGTTGACGGCAGTAGAAATGGAGAGATGAAGACCAACCAGAAAGCCGTTTTGGAAGTATAAAATCTTAGGTGATGAACTAGATGGAAGAGGTAGGGGAGAGAGAAAAATCAAGAATGACTCCCATTTCTGGGTTAGGCTACTGGGTGATAATCATATACTGAAACAGTAAAAGCTTGGCAATACATATTTTGAGGAGTGATTCTTAAGAATTTCAGACATTTCATTACTAAGATACTTATAAAACATCTAAGTGGAGATGTCAGATATACCATTAGATCTGAAGCTCAAAAGAGAGGTTGGGGCTGGAATCATCATCACACAGATGCTATTTAAGAACATGGGAATACAGAGGCACCTGGGTGGCTCAGCTGGTTAAGCACCTGACTCTTGATCTCAGCTCAGGTCTTGATCTCAGGGTCATGAGTTCAAGCCCTGCATTGGGCTCTGCACTGGGCATGAAGCCTACTTTAAAAACAAACAAAAAAACATATTTAGAAAAAAAAAAAACAACAACATGGGAACGGAGAGGACCCCCAGCAAGGGAGTATGGAGAAAAAAGAGGACCTATGACCAATTCCCGAGAATATCTGGTACTCAGAGGCAGAATAGAGGAGAAGGATGTAGGGAGGTAGATATAAAATTAGAAGAGAGTTATGTCCCAGTGTGAAAGAGGAGGGGGTTTTCAACTTTGTGGACTGCTGCAACTAAGCCAAATAAAGTGAGGACTGAAGAGGACCCATCATACTGGGCAGTCAATGAAAATGACATCCGTATTTTTGGTGGAGACAAAAGACAAAAGACAGGCAGCTTTTTTGAGAAGTCAGACAATGATGAGAAGCAGAGAAATGGAGCAGTTACAAGAAAAAGATGGGTTCAAGGGAGGAGCCTGAGGATGCTTGTGTGATCCAGTAGAAAGGGGAGAGAGCAAGGTAAGGAAAGAGGAGAAGGCACCAAGATAACACGTGCAGGGAGGGAGTGACAGAAGAGAAGGGCAAGGGGACGGATGCAGACACAGGAAGAACTATCTGGAGATGAGGTGATGGGAAGACAAAGGTGCTCCCACATAACGGCTTCTATTTTCCAAGGAAGACAAGTCCATCGGCTGAAAACTAGGTGGGAGAAATGAGGAAGGAGAGGGACGTCTGCAATATGAAGCAAGTCATAAAATGGTCTCTGGGAGAGCAGAAAGCAAGTCGATTTTGAGGTTGAGGTAGGACTGCCACACAGTACAATGTGGCAATGCCACCTGCTCAGGTGCGAGTTCAAGGAAGGCAAACGTTTGGGTTCAAGGTCAGAACTTCGCCAGATAAATGTAACAAAAAATGAAAGATTCAAGGGAATTCAGGATATCTACACCACATTGACTGCAATGATTGTGGAATCTGAGTGGGACCAGGAGCAAGAACAGGGCAGGAGGGAGCTGTAAGATACAGAGAAAGGGGTTTGATCAGCACACCTGAGATCTCAGTGACACCAAAGAACCGTCATGGCGGAGGGCCATGCAGGACAACCGCGTGCACAGGAGGTTTCAGTTGAAGACACTGATGACTGGAGCAGGAGTTTGGGGAACGGTGCAAAATTTGGTGGCGATTAGTGCTTACGTGGACTAGAATGGAGATGAAAGTCACCGGCTTGGGTACTGGATGGATCTACTCTTAGAAGTTGAGGCCATCAATCGTGACAAGCACTTTGGGGCACCTGGGTGGCTCAGTCAGTTAAGCATCTGACTCTTGATTTTGGTTTGGGTCACGATCTCATGGTTTAGGAGTCCAAGCATCAGACTCCATGCTGGCAGCGAGGAGCGTGCTTGGGATTCTCCCTCCCTCGCTCTCTGCCCCTCCCCCACTCATGTGCGCACTCTCTCTCTCTCAAAATAGATAAATAAACTTTTAAAAAAATAATGACAAGCACCAGTGTGACTAGAAAGACCAATGACGGCAGACAAGCCTCCAGGGAGTAAGTGGGAGTGGAGGGACGAAGATTAAAGGAGAGACTCTTCAGCACCTATTCCCACATCTGCTCCTCTTCCCTTGACTCTTTCCTCATTTGGCTACTGCTAGTCTAGAGTCCACTGCCTTTTCCCACTGAGGAAATCAGCTTGAGGACATAAGGAGGCAGTGGGATAAAGAAAAACACAGGGTAGAAATGTCAACCCTGACTCCAGGAATGTGTGGGGACCAGAAAAATCAAGTTACCGATGGGGAACAGTCTCAATAACTTTTTCTCCCTATAGAGACTCCTCATTAGGGGTTGTGGCAACTCCATTCAGAATGAAGACTGCCCACGTAAGGCTACAAGATCTATCCATGGGAGTGCCCTGCCTGGGAGGAAGAAAGGAAAACAGAGATAGGAGGAAGAGGGAAGAAGAGGAAATACATGTTAAATTAGCATCTATTATGTGCCAGACTTGTGTAAGGCTCTGCAGGTTGCGCACTACACAAAGGTACCACATTCAAAGTGTAGATACCATAAATTTGTATATTCTGACAATTTTCTGGCAGATAGTAGTGTTGCGGAATGAATTGTGTCCCCCTCAAATGCGTATGTTGAAGCCCTAACCGACAGTGTGACTATATTTGGAGACAGGGCCTTTAAGGAAGTAATTAGAGTTAAATAAGAAGGGTGGGCCCTTGGGCGCCTAGCTGGCTCATTAATTCAGCATCTGACTTTTGATTTCGGCTCAGGTCATGATCTCACAGTTTGTGAGTTCAAGCTCTGTGTCAGGCTCAGTGCTGACAGCGTGGAGCCTGCTTGGGATCCTCTCTCTCCCTCTGCCCCACTCCCACTTGTGCTTTCACTCTCTCTCTCAAAATAAATACATAAACATGTTTCTTTAATTAAAAAAAAAAGGGTGAGCCCTAATCTAATAAGACTGTCCTTATACGAGAAGGAAGGGATACCACTGATGTGTGCCAGAGAAAAGTCCATGTGAGGACACAGTGAGAAGGTGGCCATCCACAAACCAGGAAGAGAGGCCTCAGGAGAAACCAACCCTACCAGCACGTTGATCTTGATCTTCCAGACTCTAGATGTGAGAAATTAATTTCTTCCTTTTTTCTAATGTTTATTTTTGAGAGAGAGAGAGAGAGAGAAAGAGAGAGAGAGAGAGAGACAAAGGGTGAGCTGGGGAGGGGCAGAAAGAGAGGGAGACACAGAATCCGAGGCAGGCTCCAGGCTCTGACCTGTCAGCATAGAGCCCGACATGCAGCTTGAACCCACGAACCATGAGATCATGACCTGAGCGGAAGTCGGCGCTTAACCGACTGAGCTACCCAGGCGCCCCATGAGAAATGAATTTCTACTATTTAAGCCACCTAGCTTGTGGCATTTTGTTGGCCAACTCCAGCAAACTAATATAAACAGCAAAGTATTTTTTGTTATAATCATCAGTATATTAGGAAAATTCTCTAATAGGTAGAAGTAAAATCATTTGAGGAAGGGTTTGATATTTTCTTATTTACATAAAATTGTCATAGAGACCAGCAGTGACCCTGAGAGTCACAACGCCAGACGGTTTCTTTTGTTACTTTAATCAATACATAACCATATAAAATAAAGAGTGTAAAGATGAAGAAAAAGAAGCCCAGAGAACTTCAGTAACTTGATCGAATTCAACCACACACTGATGAGAAACTGAGCTGACATTTGTATCCAGATCAGCCTATTCCAAAACTCATGTTTCATGCTCTACCACACTGCCTCCAATTACAAGTTCTAGTATTAAAAAAAAATGCTGCAAATGTCAGTTGTGCCTTTACTCTGCCTCAGACACTCTGCTAGATGCTTTCATCTACAATAGTGAAGTAGGTCTTATTAAGGCTAGGTTAGAAATGAAGAAACTGAGGCTCAGAGAGGTTAAGGGGCTTGCCCAAGGCCACACAGCTTAGCAAACTGTAACCTATCTGTTTACTGCCCCTTTCTCTCCCTCTTCACCTCATACTCCACCTCTGAACGTTCTGTCTTCTCATAAGCTGCTTTTCCCAGGCGATCCATAAACACAAAAGAACCTTTCTCCTGTTTGACACATTATTTATATCCTTTTAGTATAATCAACATTATCAAAAGTCATTTACAAAGTAAATAAAATAGCGATTGTCTGACAATGCATTTGCTCCCCAAAAATAAATGACGATCATGTTAGAATTAAATAGTAGTTGCATTTATTGAATAAATTTTGAGCTCTTCTTCTTGATGCATATAGTTTTTCCTTGGCTAACTTATGAATTTCACCCTAAAGATTAATTTGGCTCTCTATAAAGAGCATAAGAATTAATATTCACCCAAGATAGGAATCTTTTTTCATTTTCATTTTAGTGGAAATCAATTTGTTAAGATATTGTTGAGTGCAATTTGTTACTTATTCACTCCCACTTTTCTGTTCAAGTCAGGGTACTTGGAAATATCTATATAAACACTTTTTGTCAATACTACCAAGATTTATATTGCCAAGTTACTGTAACGGTTATCTCTGAGAGCTGTATGAATTATGCTATGTAATGTTAGATTTTATTGAACTTATGTAATAGAGAAGTGATCAATTAAAAAAAAACAAAAACGTGGGGTTCCTGGGTGGCTCAGTCAGTTAAGCATCCGGCTTCCGCTCAGGTCATGATCTCACAGTCCACGAGTTCAAGCCCCACGTCGGGCTCTGTGCAGACAGCTCAGAGCCTGGAGCCTGCTTCCGATTCTCTCTCTCTCTCTCTCTCTCTCTCTCTCTCTCTGCCCCTCCCCTGCTAGTGCTCTGTCTCTCTCTCTCAAAAATAAAATAAAAACATTAAAAAACAACAACGAGTTTTGCCTCTAGCAGGCAGTATGTAGAAATGACATCTGAATAGGAGAGATACAACCAAAAAACTGGATGTGGCCCTCTTCATGCAACCTAGTCCGATTTGCAGGCATTTTCATGAATTCTTTAACACATTTCCCACGGTGCTCACTAAGCAAGATGCTGCACTAACAGTACCATTTGGCCAGATCCTTAGAATTAGGATTTATGCAGGTGTCTCTCTGACTGCCTGCCTGTGTGTCTTTCCTATGACTCCCATGACAAAGTACCACAGAGCAGCTTAAACAACAGAAATGTATTGTCTCACAGTTCTAAGAGATTAGAAGCAGGAAATCCAGTTGTTGTAGGACCATGTACCCTAGAGAATGCAGAGCATGTACCCAGTGTTAGAGAATAATCTGCCCCCTGCCTCTGTCCTAGCTTCTGGTGGTTTCCTGGCCATCTTTGGCACTCCCCTCCCCCGTCCCCTCCCTTGTAAACACATCACCTAAACTCCGCCTTCATGTTCATATGGGCCTTCTCCCCGTTCACGTATCTGTGTCCAAATTCTCCTTTTCTATAAGGACCCCCAGTCTTGTTGGATAAGAAGCTCACTCCATTCCAGTATGACTTCATCTTAACTAATTACATCTGCAAAGACCCTTTTCCCAAATAAGTCCCATTCTGAGGCTCTGGAGGTTAGGACTTCAACACATGCATTTTGGGTAACACAATTCAACCTAAAGCACTCGTACTTGCTCAACATATAAGCATGCTCTACTAATTCCCCTTATTATAAATAAAACTGAAAATTAGTAACAGTAATGTCTATTATGACCTTAATTCTTTCTTCCCTTTCAGAGCCAGCTTCTCACAAGAGTAATCTATTTCTCCATGAACTTACTCCTAAACCCACTTTAATCCAGCCTGGCATCAAACATTCTTATCAGTGTCACCAATAACCGTCTAACTTTTCAATCATCTTCCTTTTTAAACCGTGATCCTGCTAAACTTCCCTGTGGCTTTTGAAGCTGTGAGTCATGTCCTCCATCAGGAACTGCATCCTCTCTTGGTGTCGACATGACTATCATGAGATTTTCCTCTTTCCCACCCCATCCCGGGAATTCTGTTCTTGGGGCCACCAGTCTTCTCCCAGTCACTCACCCTTGGTCCCATCCATCATCACCCGCCTCTCGTCTGCTGATGGCTCAAGCCCTGTAATCTAACACGCAGCTCCCTTCTGAGTCCTAGGACATCCCCAAGAACTTTACTCCCCACCTCCCTTCTGAGTCCTAGGACATCCCCAAGAACTTTACTCCCCACCTCCTTCTGTGTGTTCCAAGTCACATAAAATTCAACATATCTAAACAGAAAGCCTCCTCCTCCTGTGACCTACATTGAAGAACGGCACCTCCACTGAGCCAGATGCCCTGGTCAGAAATCTGGAAGTCACCCTGCCTCTTGTTAATCACTCTTATCCCCAAACAGAAAGTCACATCATTCTAGCACACCTTCCCAGAGAGGGCCTTGGAAATGTAATGCACAATTCAGAACAGAGTTTAGAAAAGACTCCCTATGGGGCGCCTGGGTGGCGCAGTCGGTTAAGCGTCCGACTTCAGCCAGGTCACGATCTCGCGGTCTGTGAGTTCGAGCCCCGCGTCAGGCTCTGGGCTGATGGCTCAGAGCCTGGAGCCTGTTTCCCATTCTGTGTCTCCCTCTCTCTCTGGCCCTCCCCCGTTCATGCTCTGTCTCTCTCTCTGTCCCAAAAATAAATAAACGTTGAAAAAAAAAAAAATTAAAAAAAAAAAAAAAAAAAAAAAGACTCCCTAGTAGCCTGAAATTTGGGTGGTTCTCAAAAGGACAAACAAGCTGCTCAAGGCCACCCAGTGGAGTAGATGGTGCCTGCCTTTTGGGAACCGACTCCTCCATGAGCCAAACCCCACAATCCCCAGCTCCTGTGCCTCAGTACTTCCTACCTCGCCTCCAGGGCCAGCTCCTCCATTAGGCAAGCTTCGCACAGTGCCTAGGGCCACGATCCTTTCGGGAACGCACAAAAAAATGTTTTAATTTACGTTCTTTTTAAGTCAGAAGAAAAAAATGAATACAATCTACCAGAGTGGATTACATTCATCTATATGCCAATGAAATCATAAAATATGATTTTTGACATTTTTTATGGAGGAAGGAGCCCACAGAGCAAAAGTACTTAGGGGATAAAGCAACCTGCTTGGGTCTGCCTTCCCTCTCTGACTGCCTTGCCGAGGGCCCTCCTTTCGGTCACAAAGGAAAAGATAGACATATTAATTCACACTGAAGCACTAAAGATTGATAATTTACTGGGTAGCCATCCGAGGAAGATTTGCTTCAAATTTGTCTGAAGCCAAAGAGAAGGAGCCTTTTTTTTTTTTTTTTTTTTTTTTTAACATTCACTGCTCCTTTTTAAGTGTAGAGGAAATACCTAAGCATTGTAGGAATTTTAAATCACAAAAGTTTAAAGATAGAAATAGGGGCGGCTGGGGTGGCTCTGTCAGTTAAGCGTCCGACTTCACCTCAGTTCATGATCTCACGGTTCATGGGTTCGAGCCCCATGTTGGGCTCTCTGCTGACAGCTCACAGACTGGAGCCTGCTTCAGATTCTGTGTCTTTCTCTCTCTCTACCATTCTCTGCTCTCACTCTGTATCTCTCTCTCTCTCTCTCTCAAAAAATAAATAAACATTAAAGAAAAAAGCTTAAAGATAGAAATAATCTATAATGCTAGAGATCATCACTATTAACAAGTTGATGCATTTTCTTTTGGTATTCATGTGTGTGTATATACATTTCTTTTTTTTTTAAATGTTTTATTTATTTTTGAGACAGAGAGAGACACAGCATGAGCAGGGAAGGGGCAGAGAGAGAGGGGGACACAGAATGTGAAGCAGGCTCCAGGCTCTTAGCTGTCAGCACAGAGCCCGAAGCAGGGCTCGAACTCACAAACTGTGAGATTGTGACCTGAGCCGAAGTCGGACGCTTAACCAACTGAGCCACCCAGGCGCCCCATATACACATTTATTCTTAATAAAATGGAATTCCTCTTCTTAACTTGTGGCACTTTTAATGCCATAATTAATATATTTGTGCAAACATTTTTGTCAATTTTTTTTTAGTTTTATTTATTTATTTAGAAAGAGAGAGTGAAAGAAAGCACAAGCAGGAGAGGGGCAGAGAGAAAGGGAGAGAGAATCCCAAGCAGGATTGAGTATGTCGTCAGCACAGAGCCAGATGTGAGGCTGGATCTCACGAAGTGTGAGATCAGGACCTGAGCCAAAACCAAGAGTCAGACGCTTAATTGACTGAGCCACCCAGGTGCCTCTTTGTCTACATTTCTAATTATTTCTTTAAGATAAATACTTCAAGATTACTGGGTCAAAAGCTATAAATGTTTTTAAAGTTTCTGATGCACACTGCCAAATTTTTTATCAGAAATGTTATATAACTTTCTCATCCTTGATGCCAAATTCCCTATACCCCAAGCAAGACTAGAAATTATGCTTTATGATCTCTGGGAGCCTGATATGCAAAAACTGGAATTTCTTTGTTCCAATATGCATATATTTGATTACTTGCGATATTAAAAGTATTTTTTAAGAATTTGGGGGGTTTTTTGGAGAAAGAGTGAGAGAGAGAGCAAGCACGAGCAGGGGAGGGGCAGAGAGAGAGGAAGAGAGAGAATCTTAAGCAGGCAGGCTCCACTCCCAGTGCAGATCCCAACCCAGGGCTCTATCCCACGGCACTGGGATCATGGCCTGAGCTGAAATCAAGAGTCGGACGCTTAACTGACTGAACCACCCAGGTGCTCCTTAAAGGTACTTTTTTTTTTAATGTTTATTTATTTTTGAGACAGAGAGAGACAGAGCATGAACAGGGGAGGGTCAGAGACAGAGGGAGACACAGAATCTGAAGCAGGCTCCAGGCTCTGAGCTGTCAGCACAGAGCCCAACGCGGGGCTCGAACTCACGGACCGTGAGATCATGACCTGAGCCGAAGTCGGACGCTTAACCGACTGAGCCACCCAGGTGTCCCTAAAGGTACTTTTTAAACATTTACTAAACAGTTGTTTCTGCAGTGAAATTCTGTTCATGAACTTAAATTATGATACTAGAATGATGGTCTTTTCCACATTAAGGGCGCTCTTCTATACAATAAAGATGTTAACTTTTATATGAGTGCACATTTTGTCCAAGTTTATATGCTTTTCAATTGGGTGTTATATTTTTAATCATATAGACGTTCTTAATTAAAATTCAATAAAATAGATCAGCTGTTCCTATTTCTACTTTCGAAGTTACACTTTAAAAGCCCTTTGCCGGGGCGCCTGGGTGGCGCAGTCGGTTAAGCGTCCGACTTCAGCCAGGTCATGATCTCGCGGTCCGTGAGTTCGAGCCCCGCGTCAGGCTCTGGGCTGATGGCTCAGAGCCTGGAGCCTGTTTCCGATTCTGTGTCTCCCTCTCTCTCTGCCCCTCGCCCGTTCATGCTCTGTCTCTCTCTGTCCCAAAAATAAAATAAACGTTGAAAAAAAAAATAAAAGCCCTTTGCCATCCTAAGATATTTACTTTCATTCTAACACTTTATGGAGTTTTGTTTTTACATTAAAATCTTCTCCATATTGAATGTATTTTGATGTAAGCAGTGAGAAAACACATTGTCATTCTTTTTTCCTATGGAATTAGAAAAGTATTCAAAAATTACATTTGAATAATCCATCCAGCCACTCCCTGATTCTGTTTTCCTTTATTAAACTGGAAGCAAGTCTGTCTCTTGACCTTCTCATCTGATTCATCACCTGCTGCCTCATTCCTGGCCAAGCATTGTTTTAATATGTGTAAACTTACCATGTATTTAAAAATCTACTGGGCTGGGACCCTATTTTTTTATCCTACTTTTTGAAATTTTTTGGTTACCCTCATACTTTTTTTTTTCATCTTGCAGATGGAGGAAAAGTAAAAGAGTGATGAAGGGAGACAGAGAGAGAAAGAGAAGGTAGAGAGAGGGTACTGAAGATAAAATGATTCGAGGCTATTTTAGTCCCTCTTCAGCCTGATTTACTCTAGCTGAAGAAATTCCGTTTCCATCAACATTTAATGAATGCATTGTGACCTAATATGTCAGTTCCCCCTCTTTAGTGTCAATATCTAACTTTAATCAATTTCATTTTTTTAACACTTTAAGGTCCAAAGAATATAGACAAGGCTTTCATGTCTTCAAGACTAAGAAATACATTTATTAGAGCACTGAACATCCTGAAGACCAATATCCCAAGATGTCATGATTTCCTGAGAAGAAAGACTTTGACAAACATGTCTCCATAGCAGGAATTCACATCCCAGGGCATACTTCACTGACAAGCACCTTTAAAATTATTTTATGGAGATCAAAGTTCTGAGGTTTTATTATGTCATATTTTAAGCAATCTATTTCAGATGGTAAATATCCATCTCCCAAAAAACACAAAAATGCTCATAAAAAGTACCATAACCCAGAGCATTCAAAGAGTTTCTATGCAATCACCACATGATGGGCTCAAGTAAAGATAGGTTTTCACAGAAGGTGCAGAGGATGTCAAATTTCTCTCTCTACCACCTAGATCTGGACTCAATCTTGAACATTCCAGATAAACTGCCTCTCCCATCCTGGGCAGGGCAAAAGGTCCAGCCTTGTGGCCAATAGATTTACCTCCAAGTTCACCTCGACTACTCCTTTGCTTTATGATGCCAAGGCAAATGCTTTGCTTTCTGTGATTCAGTTTCCTTACCTATGAAATGGATAAAAATAATGCCAAGTTTTGGGTGATTGTGGTAATCAAATAAGTTAATGCATGCAAAATATTCAACAGAGAGCCTAGGAGGGGCAGGCTTCCTATAAATAATGACATACTTTTACTGGGGCTTTGAGGCTGAAAGGCTTTATGTCTTTTTCAAATCAATCATATTAAATCACAGGCCTTAGCACATTGTTGTCGCTCAATAAATGTCAGGGAACAAGTTAATAAGGCAGTACCTCTCCAAGATAATAAATTTAAAAATTCCTGAAAACTTCTTACAATATCAATTTACTATATATTTTTATATAGTAAATATATATATATTTATTATATATATTTTATATACTATCTATTTTTTCCTATCCACCAATGTAACACGAAGGGAAAAAAGAAAAAATGATCAACTCTGTTATATATGATAATTTATAGTGTGGTTTTTTTTTTTAAGTTTATTTATTTTGAGAGTGAGTGGACAAGTGGGGGAGGGCAGAGAGAGGGGGGACAGAGGATCCAAAGCAGGCTCTGTGCTGACAGCAGCGAGCCTGATGCTGGGCTCAAACACATGAACTGTGAGACCATGGCCTCAGCCAAAGTTGGCTGCTCAACCAACTGAGCCACCCAGGCGCCCCCTATAGTGTGTTTTTTTTTTTTTTTTAATTTTTTTTTCAACGTTTATTTATTTTTGGGACAGAGAGAGACAGAGCATGAACGGGGGAGGGGCAGAGAGAGAGGGAGACACAGAATCGGAAACAGGCTCCAGGCTCCGAGCCATCAGCCCAGAGCCTGACGCGGGGCTCGAACTCACGGACCGCGAGATCGTGACCTGGCTGAAGTCGGACGCTTAACCGACTGCGCCACCCAGGCGCCCCCTATAGTGTGTTTTTAAACCTCAGTTTTGCATCATACAGACATTTGCCACCTTGACTACATGTGCTCCTGAAGTGACTGCACGTGTTCCTGAAGACGGATGTGAACAATCCACCCGTTCTGAACAGACAGCTATTCCCACACAACTAAAAGGTATTATAAATTCTCTAAATAACCCTCACTTTTGGGGCAGCTGGCTGGCTCAGTCAGCAGAGCAAGCGACTCTTAATCCTGGAGTCATGAATTCAAGCCCCACACTGCACGTGGAGTCTAATTAAAAAATAAATAATAAATTTTAAAAAACAACCTTCACTTTTAATTTTGCCATTTTCCTTTGTGGTCGATACAAAGGAACAATTCAACCAGCTTAAAAGCAGGTGGTCCAGCTAAGGTTAAGATTGATCACTTCATGTCTTCATAGTAGTTTCCTTCTTTGCCTTAATGGAGTAAAACGTATGAGATGTTCATTTCCTACCTCTTTAATTTTTCCACTTGCCACTTGTTTTTATAAATATCACAGGCAACATAAAACAATAATTTTCAGAAATTTGAAAACAGTAAGAACCTTTCTTAAAAAAAAAAAATTATCCAGAAGCCAAATACATAAAATAGGCCAAAATGAAGTTGCCCTGGTTGAAGGCAGGCGGGAGGCCTAGAGCCCTTCTAGAGACAACCGCTCCCAGCCCAACAACCCAGGTCTCTGCTACCCCCAAAGTCTCTTGAATAAAACATAAGTCAGATCATGTTATAGATGATGCTCAAGACCTTCCAACGGCTACCACTCACACAGGGATTAAAACCCAAAGTCCACACCTTGCCCAACTTGTTCTGGTCTCTGACCACCTCTGAGTCTTTTATGTCCTAACACATTTTCCTTCTCCCCTCAGCCCCCCATTCCACCCCGACCACCATCCTGATGCCCCAATCTACCACTGCTGCCGGCCTTACTACTCCTTGAACAAGCCAAACATGCTTATTCCCCAGCTCTTTGCCTCTGCCGTGCCCTCTGTGTAAGATGCCACAAAACCATATGGTCCCTTGCCTGATTCCTTTCAGATATTTACTAAATTGTTATCTGCTCAGAGAGGTCTTGCTGGCTGCCCTGTACAAAGCAGTATGTCCCCACCCAAGTCCCTCTCTATCTCCTGTCATTTTTCCTCCTTAGCACTTATATTATTGACACATTTCTCTACTTACATATGTACTCATTTGTTGCCTGTATCTCACGATTAAATGCGAGCCCATGAGGATAGGAATTTTATTTTGTTCACCACCAATTCATAATACAGCACCAGACACGTGGTAGGTGCTCGGTAAGTATGTGCTGACTGGATGAACGTGACACAGCTGTGCATGCTTCACAGGGCAGTTTTAAACCTCTTCCATGTGCAAGTCAATACTCTTCTATAGACAAATATGGGGACACTGTCAAAACTGGCATATGAGAGGGACACTGAAAGTGCCACGTACACAACACCCAGAAGTACCAGTCGTTTGGACATCCACGTTTTGTGTCTTAGGCTTAGATTTAGAAGAAACAGAGATGGGTTTGTGAATGGTCGCAAAGAGTCTCATGAGTGCAAATTATTCTTGTGGTCCATAATGTGTGAGAAATGAGCCAGGTCCCAAGGTCTTCACACAAAGGGGATCCCTGGCTTCTCGCTTTTACCCACTCTCTGCCAAAAAAAACTCTATCAATTTCCAAAAACAACTTATACCCATGTATAGTGCCTTCATTCCACTTATCATCAAGCCATCACCAAGGCCTAATGTCCAAGGTCTCGATACTGAAATCCTTATTGCACCTTCCTTATGCAATGTTTTTTTTTTTCCTTTAATTGTATCTCAGGATCCAGGGATTTCCCTTATCTGTACTCTTAGGGGCTTTCCATGGGCTGACCCAGCCTACCAAAGCATGAAGCCAATGACTACTTTGAAAACATACCTAGAGGGCACCTTTTGGGATGAGCACTGGGTGTTGTATGGAAACCAATTTGACAATAAATTTCATATATTGAAAAAAAAAAAAAGAAAACATACCTAGAAACACGAAAGTCTGTGGCTTAAGTGAAGGACTAGCTTCGGGAATGATTTATTTACTATTTTTTAATGTTTATTTATTTTTGAGAGAGTGAGCACAAGCAGGGAAAGAGCAGAGAGGGAGAATCCCAAGCAAGATCCGTGCTGTCAGCACAGAGCCTGATGCGGGGCTCAAACTCACAAACCATGAGATCAGGACCTGAGCCGAAATTAAAAGTCAACTGCTCAACCAGCTGAGCCACCGAGGCACCCAGGAATGATTTAAATAAAAAAAAAATGGACCCCCAAAATTACTCAACCAAAGAGTTCTCGCATTCTCATTAATATCCACTTAACACTGGTATTATCAGAGTAGAAGCAGGTGCAAAGAAATGTGGCCCTAATCACAGGAAATAAGATGGGTTATTTTGGATGTTACTACAACCCATGTTTAAATTGGACTTAACATACCACAGTCAGCCATTCTGTAATTGATAAATTAAAGTTTTATGTATAGATCCCTGAAAGCCTGATCTTAAGAAGTTTTGTATTTTTTTTTTCCCCTCTGCCTGGAACATTCTTCTCTTCTTTACTCCTAGATAACTCCTACCCACATTTCACATCTCAACTCCCCTCACTATGAGTCCCTTAGAGAGGCTGTCCCGGACTCCTTTCCCACACCCCTACAGGCTGTCCGACTGCCACCTCCCACACAGTCTCAGAAAACCTGGACTTTTCCTTTAATGCTTTGAACTCATCTGTAATCAATGTGCATTTACCTGACCTGTTTAATATCTGCCTCCCTTACCAGACTGTAGGTGAGCTACATATGGGCAGGAGCCATGTTTGGATTGCTCACCGTTGTATCTCCAACACCTAGCATGGACTAAGTGTTCAGTGGATCTGGTGAAAAGAATGAGTGAATGGAACGCAACCTGAACCATGTGTTGAAATGACCATGGATACTTGCAACAGCCCCACTTTATTAAAATAACAATTCCCTGTTATTTAATAAACAGCCCCTATATTAAAATAACAATACAAAAAAGTAGTGATCCCTTGGAGCCAGATGTGGATCATTTTCTCAAGGCTCCCATTCCCAAACCTCCCTAATGAGATCATTCAAATCCTTTCAGGTACGCCTACTGCATCAGGAAGCTCATGGAATCTTGGGCTTGAGTTCTGATCAAAACTTGACCTTAAAAGTTTTGAAACATTAGTAAGAATGGTAGACATTGGGTCAATCATCATCCCAAAGACTCTGGTAGACATTAAACAAAGAGCAACTAAAAAGAAAACCCCAAGCAGTATTTTTCAACGCCAAATGCAGGAGTGCCCTTGGCACCAGGTCATTCCTTCGCTTCTGGGAGGTGAGAACTCCCTGGGCGCCCAGAGAACCAGCAGCCTTCAGGGCATGAGGAGACAGCAGCTCCCAGTAGACACTGCCACTACCAATGGAGGTAAGGTCCTCCGGATGGTGACTTTGGCACTGTGTATCAACTAAGAAGAGCCAAAGCAAGAGAAAAAGAACATGATAGACACCAAACAGTGTCTACATCTGACCTTTAAGTTGTGGGGCTCATCTTTGAGGACTCCAAGCAATATTTGACAGGTGAGGTGCTTTCAGGGCATGAGACTGTGCAGCGTGAGAGAGTAAGAAAAGGAAATCTAAACTGATGCTGTAGCAACTTCGTTTGTATCCTTAAGGTGCTGTGCTTGGTAAACTTTGGGCAACACCA
Source organism: Lynx canadensis (assembly GCF_007474595.2). Lineage (NCBI taxonomy): Eukaryota > Metazoa > Chordata > Mammalia > Carnivora > Felidae > Lynx > Lynx canadensis. Next base: position 170,778,489 of record NC_044306.2, read on the forward strand.
TTATACATTGGGCATAAGGAAAAGGAAAAGAGAAGAAAGTTCAGAACATTATGAACAGGAAGCAAGGGGATCTGGCATTTAAAAAGAAAAAAAGATCCCCTCCTTAGAGAGAGAGTGAGCGACAGCATTAGAATCACCACCATGGGCTACAAATATTACAAAGGAGCAGGAACTGATGGGTGAATGCCAAGGCAGCAAGCAAACACAGCATGGCAGTGATGCCCGGAATGTCAAAAGCTTGGAAGTTGTCCTAATCCTTGTTTAATCTCCATGGGAGTTTTGTTTTCTTCTTCCACAGAAATGCATCTTTAATTTCATAATGAAAATCAAGAGGCAAATGGATTTGATTTTATAGCCAACAAACAAAAAGGTATCTACTCCATTAATGAGTGGACATTGTACTTCTAAAAAGAAGGGGTTCCAGACGATGATCGTTTAGCCTCTGAGGAAACTGCCTTCAGTTCACACATTCAACAAATTTTTATTGGGCCAGACACTGTTATAGGGGCTGGGAATGCTGAAGTGAACAAAACTCTCTGCCTCCAGGGGGTGTGCATCCCAGTGAGGAGAGGCAGACCATAAACGAAGGAAGTAAACAGAGAAAGTACTAGTTACAAGGCCTTTGGAGAAGAAGCAGAGAGAAGGCTAGTGAGCATGGCAGCAGGACAGGGCCCGTCTCACGAGATGAGATTTTGATCTCACTCAGGGCAAGCTCACTCACGCTGACAATATGGTCACAGACCTGAAGAAGGTGAAGGAGCAGGTCCTACGGACGGCAGCAGGGGAGTGAGGAGAGTTCCAGGCAGAGGGAACAGCAAGCAGAAAGACCCTGAAATGGGGCTGCCCTTCAAGTGTTCCAGAAACAGCAAGGCTGGTGTGGATGGATTGTGCTGGTCGTGGGAGTCGAGATCAGAGGTATGGGACAGAGGGGCCGGCAAGAAGGCCTTTGCAGGCTTTGTGTGAGTGAGAGGGGAAAGCATTGCGGGCCTGAGCAAAGCAGTGATGTGACTGACTGTCCTTTAAAAAGCATCACTCCAGGGATGCCTGGGTTGCTCAGGTGGTTAAACTTACGACTTCAGCTCAGGTCATGATCTCATGGTTCGTGGATTCGAGCCCCGCATCCGGCTCTGTGCTGACAGCTCGGAGCCTAGAGCCTGCTTTGAATTCTGTGTCTCCCTCTCTCCCTCTGCCCCTCCCCTGCTCACGCTCTGTCTCTGTCTCTGTCTCTGTCTCTTTCCTTCAAAAATAAACGTTAAAAAAAAATTTATTAATAAAATAAAATAAAATAAAATAAATAAAATAAAAAAAGCATCACTCCAGGTGGCTCAGTTGGTTGAGCATGTGACTCTTGATTTCAGCTCACGTCATGATCTCACAGTTCGTGGGTTCGAGCCCCATGTCAGGCAGTGAGAAGCCTGCTTGGGATTCCCTCCCTCTCTCTCTCTGCCCTTCCCCCACTCACGTGTATGTGCTCTCTCTCTCTCAAAATAAATAAATAAACTTAAAAAAAAATAAGAATCACTCTGGAAGCAGCACTCAGGTGCTAGACATATTTGACCTAAAGCCCTCAACCCCCCCAAAAAATTAAGACTTAAACTTCTAGAGTTCCTACCTGTCCATCAACTCCATTTCAATACTCCTGCTGAGATTTTCAACACTTGGCTGAGGGGTCGTTTTGCAAAAATACAGAAAACAGCAATTCTTTTTAAACATAGCACAGAGATGCACAGGGTAGTTAGTACAGGATGGAACAGAGCCGCTTCTCCACAACGAGTCAGGTTATACATTGTGCCAGGGTCTGCAGCTCCTGGACCACACTCACAGTTCCCTTCTGGTCCAGTCAGATTTGGGGGTACAGTGGCTGAAGGGAACATGAAGAGAGAAAGAAGGAAGAAGCGAAAGGACTGCATCTGACCCAAAACCTAAATTCAGTCTTGAGGAAAGGGCCAGGCACTGCCGCCCCAGCCTGAGGTGCGCCCTCCCTGTGGGAGCTAAGCTCGTACCCTGATGCTTTGATGTAGGCAGGCCGGGTCCAAAGACCCCCAGAGGGGGTCCCGCAGGACCAACCAAGAGGGTTCTTGGCTTCCTGCAGGATAGAAATCAAATTTGAGCTAACAGGAAATGAAAGCAGAGCTTACTGAATGGCGTTAAGTGATAGCAGACCAAGTGTCTGAGAGAGTCAGAAAGGAGACAGTAAGTCTTGTCATCGCTTGGGGTAAGGGGTTTGTATTAGAAAGGGGTCCATGGTACGTGTTTCTTCAGGAATCCAGGGCAGGGTCCAACCAAAGGCAAGTGACAGGTAAATAGTAAGTGCTCTTTCACAGATCATCGAAGTTGGGGGTATCGATGCCAGGGCTGGCCGAGGTTTGACCACAGCTAATGTCCTGGAACATGATGGGCTCTTCTTAGATGTTATCAGGTGTTTAGGGGCGTGGGATGAAACTCAGAGAATGATTAACTTTCTTGCTTCCCCCTTGGCGTGGGAACATAGCTTCTTCAGTTTACTGAGATGCAAGGTAAAATACAGAACGTTAGTCAATGCGGCCTAGCAGAAAAACAGCAGACATGGAGCCTTTCTAAACATGGAGTCCCTTCAGTTTTCCTATCTCAGTTCAATGGTGACTGTTGGTCCTACAGATTCTGGGACAGTCATGATTTCATACAGCATATCCCACTGGCCCCACAAACCATTAAAAATTGTCCCTGAAGAACTTCCCACAAGGCTGCCAATAGAAGACATCAGAGGTCTGTGTCACAGAGAGAAGAGAAGGGTAGGCTGGAGGAAGGGACATCTACCCAGGGGAACTAATAATGCTCAGGAGTCATGAGGAGGAGAGTGAGGGGGAAGTTCAGGATGTGCCCAGTAGCTGAGTCCTAGGCTGGGGCCGCCACTCACTGCGATGCTCCTGGGTTCGTGATCCTGATCCAACAAGATGGTGGGCATCTCCACAGGCACTCAGGCCAGCCCTCTTCCATCTCCCCTGCATCCTCCTATCACCTCTGAGGAAGGCCCCCGGGGAAAAGCAGGCAGGTTTTAGACACGTTGCACCACGGGATTCCACTTTCGTCCAGCACGCACACAAACACACAGGCACATACTATAAGAAAAGAACATACAGAAGACTGGAAGTTAAGTGGTTACTGCCGTGTCTGGACTGTGATATTATGGGTAATACTTTTGTTGTTGCCCATCTGTGTCTTTTCCTTTTCCGCAAGGAACAGGGATTACTCACATTTTTCTCGAGGCAGAGAAGTGCATAATATACTGTAGGAAGGTTTCTAACACCAATGGTTCACGTGAAAAGGAAAATCCCTGACACACCGGAAACTAGTGTAATATTGTGTGTCAGCCATACTCAAATGAAAAACTTTTTAAAAAAAAAAAAAAGAAAAGAAAAATAAAGTCCCAAAAATGCAAATGTCTTGTCATCTAAACTACATACTCCTGGAGCGCCTGGGTGCCTCAGTCGGGTAAGCATCCGACTTCGGCTCAGGTCATGATCTCATGGTTCATGAGTTCGAGCCCTGCATCAGGCTCTGTGCTGACAGCTCAGGGCCTAGAGCCTGCTTCCGATTCTATGTCTCCCTCTCTCTCTCTGCCCTTCCCCTACTCACACTCCATCTCTCTCTCTCTCTCAAAAATAAATAAAAATTACAAACAAAAAATAAAAATAAATAAACTACATATTCCTGGACATGCCTGAAAGTGGTTCCTGAATCCCAGGCTGGGTTTTGGAATATATGGCCAGTGCATCACACAAGCCATAGAAAGTCTGGTTTGAGGATGGCATGGATGTCAGGCATCAGAGTACGGCCTCCACGTCTCCTCAGAGAAATGTGACATGCCCTTCCTATTGTTTACTTTTAAGCTTCCCAGTAAAGCCACCTCATATCAAGTGACTGGATTTGGGAGGGGACTCACTACTAGAGAAAGAATTCCTTGCTATTCCTGGATACCAGGATGTGAAAAAAGGCTAAGGACTGTGATTGCTGCATTTTGCTTTCCATTTTCTTATTTTTCTAACTGAGAGGCTTTAATTGCATTGATCCTTTTACCCTATTATTGTACACTGGGCATTTGGAGACTATTAGTCAAAGGTTGCCAGACCATAAAGAGGCATGCTTGAACCCGACCTAGAGGAAAAGGGATTGCCTAGAAACGCTACCCTTGGAGCTAGATGTAGTAACTGGATGTGACATTGGGTTGATTCTCTTGATAGGGAGTATATGAGCGTATTTTGGTTGCACGCGGGACAGTTACGATAAACAAAAGCATTCTGGTGGTATTATGCTATGTATGTCGCAGATAGCTAAGGGCGGGACTGCCCTGGACTCCACTGACAATGATCTCATCCCTCTTCTCCTGAGAACACACACTCTGCCCCCGGCCACAGTGGTAAGCATCAGACCCAGATCAACCAATTGTAATATGTACTCTTTGGCAACAGAGATTGATTGGTCCAAGGGTTGGGCATATATGCCAAAGTAGAGTGAATCAGCCTCCCAGCCTGGGATGTATAGTACAAGTGCTGGATGAAAGAAGCTCTCTCACCCAAACTGAGGCTGCGGGTGGCAGTCTGCTGGCTCTGGCGTGCAGACAGTCCACCTTCAGTAGGACAGAACGAGGACGACTCACCGAGAGAAACTGAGGCACGCAGGGATGAGTACCAGGTGGGGAGGGAAGGAGTTCTGCCAGCTCCAATCTGTGGTTCTGGTTGCTATAGCCTTGCTGCTCTGGTGACCCTGTTACCCCCTCCCACCTTCCTCAGTCAATACAGGCCTTTGCTCCTTCAGCAGACCTGAGCTGGGTTTATGGGTAACACCTCTACCTGAGGGTTCAGCTACAGTAACTAATACCAAAGAAGCCCTGGATCCATGTGGGTTTTTTTGTTTTCGTTTTTTGGTTTTGTCATACCTAAAGGAAAGCTAACTAGTTTATTTTTTATTCAAATCCATGCAGATCTTCCCTAGTCTCTTGTTCTTAGTCTACTTTCAATTGGTGTTAAAAGGCTGCAGGATTACAATGAGACATCAAATAAACAATGTAAACATCTTGTCACCTGCCACCCATCTGAACATTTCTCACAGCAACACCTGTGGTTAAGACAGACCTATGTTTCCTCTGTGGAATTCCCTAGCAACCGAACATAAATAAAGAAGGCAGCCATGGGAAGGGGGCGGGGGGGGGGGGGGGCTCAGTATCACGGGGCAACTGGGGGAGGGGGAGGGGGGGCTCAGGTGAGAACAGTGTTTCCTGCACTACCTCAGAGAGCCAGCACCTAAGAGGAGTGCAACCTTGACAGATATGCAGAGTGTAGTCTCTCACCATAGGAATTACCAAAGAAGCTAAAAACAGAAACACGCACTGCATAATCTCTAACCTCAGGGGACAACAAAAACAGAGAATTGCTGTGTCAATCTCATTTCCTTGTTAGGCGCATTATCATAAGTGAGGGCCTTTCGTTCTGAACGCCACACTTCACTAACATTTACCCGACTCTGGCTTCTGAAATATTGAATTCCATAGTAATTTTATTTTTTGCTTTTGATCTTTACTGTTTTGCTCATTTATCCATAAACATGAGCTGCTGAACTGAGTTTAAACCAAATAGCTAAGGTTAGAACCTGAGGCCATCCAGACAGGACTGAACCAGTAGCCCAAGACGGGACCTCACTGTTGAAGGGAGTAAGAATAATAACTTTAAAATTTCTATCTTTGGATACCTCCATGGAAGGTTACTTGATAATGATCCATGTCTTGATTTATCTTGATGCTCTGCTTTAGGAAGGGAAGAGATTTATATTACACAGGGATTTTCCTGGATAAGACGGTAAGCGTTCTCATAATGTGAATTTTATAAATCCTCCCCTTTTGTCAAAACACTCTCTTACAGAATGGTTCCATGACAGGGAATTGCTAGACCCACTCTGCAAAGCAGTACTTTGTATCACTTGACTAATTTTGAAAGTAGCTCATTCAACCAATTTTGGCAACTGAACTATTTCCTGAAATTCAGAACAGCGAAAACTTGAGGACGAGACAGGGACCAAATGGGGGAGTTAAAAACAAGTCACAATGCATCTCGGGTGTCTTGCATTTACTGAAATATTACCAGTGGGGGGAAAGGAGAGAAGGAGTACATCTGAGCCGGGGGGCCGCCCACTGATGCCGGGTCTCAGGTCAGGGGCAGCTGGAAAATGTGGTCTCCTCCCTCTATCCAGCCAGCAGAGGAGGCAGGTCAGTGTGATTTTCCAGGGTTCACAGTTGAGGAAAATGGGACTCAGAGGCACGCCCAAGCCGCCTAGAGTCACACAACTTGTCCACCATCTCAGAGTCAATGAGTGCCGGAGCCTAAAGCAGGGTCCAGAGGTGCTGGTTCCAACATCTGTGCTCTTCACCCAATTTAGGGTGAGGCCAGCAGACTAGCCTAAGCTACAAAGATCCCTCTCATGGGCAGTTGTTTGTTTGGGATTAAGATATATACAAAGGATTTCATCTGATTATATCTAGTGATGATGAAGACAATGATATGAACTAAGCTTTCTGGAGTGTTTTCCGTGTGCCAGATTCTGTTTACGTGCCATGCATTTATCCCTGTTGTCCTTAGAACAATATTGTCAAGTGGGCACTGTTATTATCCCCATTTTATAGACGGAAAACCAAGATACTGAAGGTTAAGTAACTGGTACGAGGACACACAGCTGGTAAACAGAAGACCCAACAGAAAACCCAAGCAACTAGCTCCAGAGCTCATACTCCCAACTTCTATGCTCTCCTGTTTCTAAGACACACAGATAATGGGTAGTTAGCACAGCCTACAACTTCCTGATTCTACACTGTGCCGCTCAGACTTTTATTCAGAACAACACTCACGCTACCCTTCTATTGGCAAAAATGAGACCCTTGGAACATGGAGCAGCTTACATGTTTCTAAGGAAAAAAAACAGGATCTCTTTCAACTTGATTCCATTTCTACACTTGAAACCATATCTGTGTTCTTGGAAATCTCAAACGCCTATAATAGTGTCAACAGACTGAAAACAATTATCTCTACAGGTTCAAAATGGGTGTGTGGGGGGATGGGAGGTTGGGGGAGGTTCTGCTAGGCAGCTAGGCAGGCGTCACACTTCTGCTCTTATCTTCTGGATTCATGAATGACCCTTCCTGGGAAGCCTGGAAACCCAGCTAGAAGAGAAAAAAAAAAAAAAAAAAAATACGGAAGAAAACCACTAGGCTCTCCCATTAAAGGGAAAGTAACAGCTAAGTAACAGCTGCCGTCATGCATATTACAGAAAGTACATTACTTGCTTTACAGAGCAGACTGTGTCGCAAGTCAAGTCACTGTTTGCACAGGTGTATCTGTCTGTGAACAAACAAGTCCAGATCAATCCTCCTAAATTTCACCAAATAGAAAAGTGGAGACAGCAAAGCATAAAACTGGCTTTTGACATTCAAGATGGTCTTCCTTTGTCATTTTGGTTTTTCCCTTATAATTCCAAAGAAGGCTTTTTCCTTGATTTAGAGAACATCTTTATTCCACAGAAATGGCTTTTGTGAAAGGTTGAGAGAGAGCTATTAGTCTGCTCTCCAAGACAGCAGTTGCTCTGGTCTACCTAGCATTCTTTCCTTAGGGAAGCACATCCCTATGTGCAGTTCCAGTGGGGAGGCCTGGATCGCAGGGCTCATAACACAACCCTCTCTCCCAAGCAATACACTTGTCCAAGGATGGCATGTAACATCTCTTTCTCTTGTGGATTTTGTGTCTGCTGGGCCCATCTTTCCTGTAACATGGAGAGATGAGTAGGGTGGAGACAGAGAAAATTCTAGAACCAGTGAGTCCCTTTTTCTAATCTCAAAGACTCTAACTTCTGTAGTTTTCTTCCTTCCTGTGAGATGCCTTAGCATCCTTCTGAGTTGAATGAGCCAATAAATTTCCCTTTTGCTTAATCTGGTTTGAGTTGGGTTTCTGTCTCTTGCAACCAAAAGAGTCATAATATAAAAGACTAAAAGTTTAAATCACTGCCTTGACCTCTCCCAGAAGGTGCCTGCCTGAGCTGAATGTATTTCCCTCTCTTACAAAAGACTGAGTTTCTTTTATATCCAATAAACCCGTCGACATTCTAGTTTGAATCATCCTCTGATTTTAATCCATTTCTTCCTGTTTCATGCCCTACTTAGCCTGGACTTCTGGCCAATGTGATTACTCTCTAGCTGCAGTAACTTAGTCTGTCTTTGCAAAGACAGGGCCATATGCTGTTTGCTCATAAACAGCAAAATGCTCAAGCACCCCCCCAATGTGAAGTGGTCTTCCAAGTGGTTACCTCGATACCATGATGCATTTATACCAGTGACACTGCCATTGCTTCAAGCAGTGGTTCTTAAGATAGCCGTATATACAAATCACCTGAAGAGATTCTTAACCCACCAAGGCGATGAGGTCTTGCCCCAGAAGTTCTGTTTTAATTGGTCTGGGGAAGATCCTGAGCATCATCAATCTTTTTAAAAATTCTCCCAGCCAAGGTTAAGTCAGCCAAGATTAAGACCTAAAAAAAAAAAAAAAAAATCTATATGTGTTTTTAATGATTTTTAGGTTTGAATCAACTAGAATAACTTGTTCTCTGACCGTGCCTTGGGGATGAGGTTGGAGAAGGCATGGAGGTGTCAGCCCTATGTAACTCTCCTTCAGTATCTCCTGGGGGTGTGCTTGAATTCATTAAAGCACAGTGAATATCTCCAGGGGTATGATGGGGATGATCAAAGGCCCTGTTCTTAACATCACTTACACACTGTCCCTGTCTTCTGTGGCCTCATGGGAGCCCAGCATTTGTGCCAAAGTGTGCATATCTGTTGTGTGGATTGGTCTTCTGCCTATATATATTATTCAAGTTCTGGTAGACTTGTTTAAAAAAAAAAAATCAGACACTTGACCTTTCTGACAAAACTCACTTTGGTTAACAGAGATGATGTTATAGCCCACCTAAATGGTATATGTATTAATTTTCTAGGGCTGTGATAAGAAGGGACCACAAACAAATGGGCACACAGACACACACAGGGAGAGTGCCATGGGAAGAGGAAGGCAGATGTGCAGGCGATGCTTCTACAAGCCAGGGACACCAGAGATTGCCAGCAAAGCACCCACCAGAATCTAAGGGAGGTCGTGGGACAGACTTTTCCTCACAGCCCTCAGAAGGAACCAATGTGGCTGACACCCTGCTCTTGGACTTCCCTTCTCCAGAACTGTGAGACAAAAACTTTCTGTGGTTTAAGCCACCCAGTTTGTGGAACTTGGTTACGATAGCCCTAGGAGACAAATATAGTCCCTTGCAGAAAGGAAAAGGCTATGATTCTGTAATCGTTCACCTTTAATGCTGCCTGTAGTGATCAGGGGAAAGACCCAGAAGTCTAACCCAAAAGCAGTAAGTTAAAGGGTCATTGCTGATCTTTATGCAACGCATGAAGTTTATTACCAGCTGCTTTTTGAAAACAAAAGAAGAGGAACAAAAACCAAAACTTTCCTTTTTCCTAGCCTAGAAAACAAATTCCAAAAGCCTAGCTGCCTGGGCATTATAGAAATCAGTTAGAAAATTATCATAATTTTTACAGCAAAAACATATTTCTATTGGTCTTCAGAAATGGGTACTAACAGAAGCTTTGTTAGCAAACCATGAAATACTCCAAGCAACTGGTGCATCAGTCAAATCCAATTGCTTTCTTGGTTAGGGACATTTGGCATGGATTAATTTATAGAAAGCCCAGTAAACTGTGTAACGTGTGATGTTAGGAAACCTCAAGTTGCCCTTATTTGAGACTGTATTTCATTGGCTCATTTCAGAACCTTCTTCATGGAAGCTGGTCCTTCTGGGGTACTTTGGAATAAGATGTGGGGTTAAACACTAATTAACATTGTGAACTCATTCTGTCCTATTGCAATACAATACTCATACAAAGACATTAAGAGAGGGCAGAATGCATCTTGCTGGTGGAGGCTGCTAACTCCACTAAGAACCTGAACGCATCTCTGACTTCTTGTTACCACATCTCCTCAACTTTCTCTTAATGACTTTTTTCTTTCCACCATTTTCCCTCCTGGCTTTAATATCCAACTTTGTTCTCATAAATATCTCAAGCTCAAACTTCTGCCCAGGGTTCTTTCAGCTCTTTGGGAGAAATGTTCTTCTAAAAATTGGAGGAAAGTGAAGAATGGAGAATAAAATATTAAATTTACTAAGTTTGACCAGGTATGTTTGCTACTTTGATTAAATAGAAGAACCTTGACTTAAGTTAAATCCTCCAATGACCTGCTTTGTGACTTTGGGAAATTTCTTCAATTCCTTGTTCTTTAGTTCTCTTCACTTTATGCGAAATAGCCCTAACATATTGTAATAGTGAATGGGTCAATGAATAAATAAACTAACCCATTAACCTGACATAATTAGACAATGATGGCCAATTCTTTTGCTGGAGCCAATGGGAAACTGGTGCTCTCTTTCCACACAGTTGACAACTGCTGGTAGCTAGATGAACACTACAAGGGAAGAGCCTGCCAGAGAATGAAAAAAAAACACAAGGAAAATCAGAGGAGAGAAATGGAGAGAGAGATCCTTCCTAATAACATCAGAGAAGGATTGATGCCTATTCTATACCCAATACGTGTATATGTATATACATATACATATAAATATATACAGTCTTCAGGGTCATGTGAGCCATAAGCATTTTTATGCTTAATCCATTTGCATTGGGTTTCTGTCACCGGCTACTAAAAGAGTCCTAATAAATATATGGAATCCTGTTAGTGAGAAAAATAGTAATTAGATCAAAGGTGGCTATTCTTTTCTACTCTTTAAAAAGAATGTATCTGTTCTAAAAAGGTCCTAGAAGTTGTCATATGAAGGAAAGGGAGGGGACTGAACTTCCTCTGAATAGCCCGAGGGCCAGCAGTTGGAAGAAGCAAATTTGGGTTCAAGGTAAGGAACACCTTTTCATGACCCAGAGCTGCATAAAATGGAACAGACCCCCTCTTGAATATGTTCTGTATCCATGTACCTTTCTTTCATCCTCACTGCTGCTGCACCAGTCCAACTCATCTCCACTCCCATCGGAGTTACTACCAGAGCCTCCTAAAGTCATTCATGCACTCAGCAGATATGTGTCAAGCCTCTAATCTGTGCTAGGCACGATGCTGAGGACTCAGCAGGGAGTAGAACACATAAAAATGCTGAGGACTCAGTAGGGAGCAGAACAAAAACCCCTGACCTAAAGGAGTCTGCATTCTGCATAGGGGAAACAAGCAACTTACAAGTACCACATACAACATGACATATGGCGCTAGGTACTAGATGGGAAAGGAGATGGGGAGCATGGGTGGAGGGCCCAGTTGCAATATAAATAGAGTGATCAGCGAGGCCCTCACTGAAAAAGAGATGCTAGAGCTAAAGAGATAGGCTAGGGACTGATGCAGATATCTGGGGAAAGAATACTTGAAGCAGAAGAAATATTTGAAGCAGAAGAATCTGGACAGGACATTAGGGCCTCTTCAAGACCAGTCAGACTGGAGTAGAGTGATGGAGGGGGAGGGAAGAAAGATTGAGGTTCAAGAGGCGGTGGATGGTTGTGGATCGTGACAAGTCTTAAGAAAGCAATTGCACAGACTCTGGGTTTTACTCTATGGAGGAGAAAGACAATAAAGGGCAGTGGAGAGACATGATTATATTTTAAAAGGGTCACTCCGTTGCTGTTTGGAAAATAAATTGTCTTCCTGCTGCCAATCTGATTCTCTACAGTCCACTGTCCACAAAGCAGAATGAATCTTCTAAAACATTGTCCAGCAATCCACTCCTGGACATTTACTCCCCCCAAAATAAAGTTTACATCCACACAAACACCTGTATGTGGCTTTTCAGAACTGCCTTGTTTGTAACAGTCCCAAACTGAAAACAATGAGAATGTCCTACAAATGTAGGCACGGTTTGTATGTAGGCAAATGGTTAAACAAATGGAGAGACATCCCTGCTATGGAATACTACTTGGCAATAAAATGGAACAAACTATTGATACACACAACATGGAGTGATCTCAAGGGCATTAAACTAAGCAGAAAGTCTCAAAAGATCACATATTGCATGGCTCTATTCATATAACTACAGTTACATGAAAAGTGCCCATTGGAGGAAATAGATGAAAGGTACCCAGGACCTCTCTGACCTGTCTTTGCAACTTCCTTGTGAATGTGCAATTATTTTCAAACAAAAAGTTTACTTAAAAAAAAAACTGTAGAAAAGACATTGTGTTCTGGCGAAAAAGTCTGCATTGTCTACGAAAAAGTCTGCATTGTCTATGTATAGCACATCCTTCCCAGTTACCTGATTCTATTCTTTCATTGTCTTTGAACTATTTTTACACCTTTGAAAGTTTAGATAACTGATAGACATGCAAACTGTCCTGTCTGGTAAAGGTTCCCTTCCCCTCTCACCTGCACGCCCCCTCCATGGAATCACGAGTTTACACATGTTAAAACCATTTACACATTCAATTCAACATTGCCTTATTCCATATCAATCTGTGTTTTGGCTTTTCCTTTGAATACTATGAGGGCATTGAACAAGTTAAAGAAAATCTTTAACATCTGTTCATTTTTTTTTTGTCTGTATGAGAATCATAATTTTACTTTTTCTGAAAATTATCTTTCAAGAACATAAATCAGGTGGTGTCACTCCCCAGCTTTACCCCTCCCAAGCTTCCTGTTGCAGTTAAAATGAATGCCAGGGGCGCCTGGGTGGCTCAGTCAATTAAGCATCCGACTCTTGGTTTCAGCTTGAGCCATGATCTCACAGTTTCATGAGTTTGAGCCCTGCATCAAGCTCTGTCCTGAGAGTGAGGAGCCTGCTTGGGATTCTCTCTCTCCCTCTCTCTCTCTGCTCCTCGCCTGCTCACACTATCTCTGTCTCTCTCAAAAATAAATAAAACTTTTTCTTTAAATAATAAAGAAACAAACACACAAATAAAATGAATGTCAAACATTTTCCAAGGTGCACAAAACACGGCCAAGCCTGGGCCCGGTTTGCCCCAGGGCCTCATCTCCTCACTCTGCCCCATGCCAGGACACTCCAACTACTTGCCCTTGCTTCAGCTCCATGAGAACACCAAACTTGTTCCTACCGTATGGTCCCTGCACCTGCTGTCCCTCAGCCTGGACGGCTCTTCTCATGCATGGCTTTTTTTCTTGAGTAAACTCTCAGCTCAACTGTTCCACCTCAGAAAGATCTTCTCATACACACTGTTCTATCAAAAGTAACATCCCCATCCTATTTTTTAATCACAATTATTTCTGAAATACTGTCAATAATTGTGCTATTATTACATATGCTTTTTATATTATATTAATATTAGTAAAATAATCATATAAGCATATACATTTATGTATTTATTATATTATGTAAATGTGATATGTTAACATTGTTTGGTTAGTTTCTAGTTTATTTATTACCTGCCCACCCAAATTCCATAATAGTAGGATCTTGGAATCTGGTTCCATTATATCCCCCAATGCTTAGAAAGGTATCTAGCACATAGTAGGCATTCAAAAAATATTTGTTGAATAAATCCTTGGGTGAAGGGCACCTGGCTGACTCAGTCAGTAGAGCATATAATCATGGGGTCATGACTTCAAGCCCCACACTGGACAAAGAGCTTACTTAAAAACAACAACAACAACAACCAAACAATCCTTGGGTGAATGATGCTTCTGGAAGTAGTGAGGTATTCAGGTATCACTGGAAGTATGTAGGCAGGGTTTGTACAACCACTTGGGAATGTCATAGCAAAACCATAGGCATAGGCTCGGTCACAAGAATAAAGGAGCCTGAAGGGCTCTTCTAGTACTACAAGGCTAGGATTCTATGGCTACTACACCCTTTCTGTCATGCAACGGGAAAAGCAAAGTAATCCTCAGACATTTTCCACCAAATGATGGTGTGCACACTCCTATTCCTGCCGCAATATCATCTCCGCATTAAAATGTTGAAGCTAATCAGACATTTAATTTCAAAGTGGAAGGTCATTATCTTGTCACAAAATTTTATTCCAATTACTTTTTTTTTCTATTATACGAAATGAATTAAAAGTAGCACAAAACATTGGGAGATCAAACAGTCAATCAGAAGCTCATTAAATATCATTGAAATTGGTGCAATAAAAAGCATTTCCCATGGCTGGCTTATTACTTAAAAGCTATATTCTGGATGGCTCAAGGAATTGACATGCTGCCAATCAAAAATCACCCCGTCCATAAATAGCCACTTGGCTTTTAAAAGTTCACTACCTTTTTTTTTTTTGAGATAAGAGTAAATATCTAAAGAGATTTAAAGCATAGGTGTAATTACCATCCTATCAGCCCCTATGAGACCCTAAAGAGAAGATATCAGCAAAGTCACCATCTGATAATTTAGACTATAACTTACAGAAAGATGCTTACAAAGTGCTACCAGTGATTTTATAAACACTTCAATACATTACTTATGTCCGATACTCAGCTAAGTACAAGCCCAGGCAGGGATTAGTGGCCAGTTACAATTTTAAAATTGAGTTCAACTATACAGTTGGAAAAAATGCCCATTTTATTTTCTCAAGAGTGATTATAAAGCGCTTCATTTATCTATGGACTCAACTGTTAGCATGAAGACCTGAAAGTTTATCATTTTTAAATTTCCAATATTTTTCCACTAGAAGCCTTCCCCCCCACCTTTTCTTTTAAAGCTGGATCACTAATTTTAGCATTTACTTTTACAGAAACGACCACTTTTTGACATATAGGAAAGTAGGTCCTTTTAGTTGGGAAAATATGACAACAGAAATACTGTTCCCAGTCTCTTAAGGTGTTTAAGTGGTGAGGATGATACAAACAAAAAATACATAAGCAAAAGAGAAAGCTCTCAGGCATAGGAAATTACTTCTTCAGTAGAAGGACTCAAGAATCTCTCCCCTTGAAGCCACCTCACACACACACTGCCACTACCCCAATTGCTTTTCAAAAGCCACAGCTTATTGGCAAATTATCTGGGAGTAAAGTGGGAGGGAAACATTTCGATGCAAAATTCAGAACTGCTTTATAGGAAGAAAAGTGTGGGAAGGTTTGTTATCATTTATTTCCTCCAGTATATCATTCAATTTCAGCTGTCTCACATCTCAGAAGCAGCTCCCCCATTTCTCACTTATGTGCCTAAGAGACATCTCTTTGGCATCTCATTCTCTCTCCCTGTCTTTTACCAGCATTTCATTATTTCTTAACTGTCCCTCTCATGCTTGTCTCCTTTTTTCCTAGTGATCCACGTGTCCTCATTTAGCAGTTTTCAGAAGCCAGGGAGAAACGTTGCAAATAATGTTAAATATGATTAATATCTTGAATTCCTTGAAATATGACATGCATGAGTTACAATGAAACCTCTTTTATTTCCCCATGAAATGCTTTTGCATAATGAGAAAGAAAATGTCCTCTATGCCCTAATCAGCCCTGACAGTTCCTGGACTCCCAAATACTTTTATTTATGGCATTATTTATTTCATCTCTAATAAATGGAAGGGGGGGTACCCACAGCATGATCTGAGGAGGTTGCAGGAGAAAGGGAGACTATCCTAGGTGGAGGAACACAGAGGCTGAACCAACAGAGAGAAGGCTTCTAAGAGAAGGGAGATATGGGAAATAAGAGGAAAAGACCTGAACCCACAGAAGAAAATGGGTCACTTTCCCAAGATTAAAAGGAAAACTGAAAAGAAATGTTAACTTCAGAGTGGAGAGAGGGGAGTCATATATCAGAGAGGAGATGCACCCAGAATCCTAACCCTGGAAAATGAAGACTGACGGCTGGCAACCAATGTTCCTGGGAAGGAGTATGCTGGCATTGGAGTTGACCTAGGGGAAGGCTGATTTGCTCCAAGGAGCCTCTGGGAGAGGCCAGGACACTCCTCTAGATTTGAAGACAGCGCTACTCCATGGGGATCCTCCTCCAGACCACAGAGGCGCTTCTCTCATTCAAATAATTACTGAAATTGTGTGTCTTCCAGAAACATTGGCCTGGTGGCCCCAGATGCAGTGGGCGATGCAGGAGGCAAGCTCTCAGGCCGCCTTGGTTCTACAAGCACATTTACGTATATATCAAATGACATTGTTGAAAGTATCTAATCACCATCCCAAAGGGAGGTATCTGGTCATATTTTTCCCTCAATTGCACAGACAGTCTACGTGCTATGAGAAGGAGTGAGGATATGAATTCAAATGATCTGGATGCATCTCTGCACTCGACTACACACTCCCTGAGTGTCTGGCTTTGGGTAATTACCTCGCGAGCCTCGGTTTACTCATCTACAGAATGGAGTAAATGATTCTGTTACACACTTTCGGGGCTCCTATGGGAAATTAATAAAATAACGTAAAAGTCCGACGCCCTGTGCGGCCTTGTGATATGCATGAGCTCAAAGACCATGTGGGCAGACCCCGAGAAGTGCAAACAACGCGCAGCGACCATGGATCAGGACCTTCAAGATGTTCTTTACAGAAGATTGGGGGAGCAATTCCCCGTGGGCAGAACAACTGGCTGTGGGGATACCTTCCCAAAGGACACACGCCCCGCCCCAACGACTACCAGCCCCTCTGTGCAACCCCGAGAGTTTGGGGTCACGTAGGGGGCGCCAGGGGCTCATTTCCGAAGCTTAACCCCGCCCGCAACGGCAGAAGCCTCAAGTCTGCACGTGGGGCTCCAAAGTCTCGCGCTGGCCGGAACCTCGCCCTGTTTACCCGCGCGCCCTCGGGATCCGGCTTTCCCCCTCCCTCCCCCCGTCGGAGGCGCACACCCGGCGCGCGGACCCCACGGGCGGCGGCGGCGGCGCCAAGCCCCGCCCCCGCCCCCATTATCATTAGCAGATATTACCCTAAACACTTGCTCTTTACCTCCTTTCTCCCTCCAGGCATTGGCGAGGCGGCCTGTCAATCAGCGCTCGGGCGGCAGCCCCCCGCGCGGGGGCTCAGCTATGCCAGCCTCAGCGACAGGCGGCAGTGGCGGCGGCGGCGGCGGCCCAGGCACAGGCACACACCCTCCCACACGCGCGTACTCGGGCAGAGCCGGCGGGCGGGAGGCGGAGGCACCCTCGGAGCCCGGCGCCCGGCGGGGAGGGGGCGTGCGACCGGGGACCGGCCCCGAGGCGCAGGATGGAGGAGGAGATGCAGCCGGCGGAGGAGGGGCCCAGCGTCCCCAAAATCTACAAGCAGCGCAGCCCCTACAGCGTCCTCAAGACGTTCCCCAGCAAGAGACCGGCGCTGGCCAAGCGCTACGACAGACCCACCCTGGTGGAGCTGCCGCACGTCCGGCCGCCGCCGCCGCCCCCGCCGCCTTTCGCGCCGCACGCCGCCGTCTCCATCAGCAGCAGCGAGCCGCCGCCGCCGCAGCAGTTCCAGGCGCAGAGCACCTACCCCGCCGGGCCCGGCCGGGCAGCCGCCGCCGCGTCGTCGTCGTCTCCATCGTGCACGCCCGCCGCGTCCCAGGGCCACCTGAGGACTCCGGCGCCGCCGCCGGCGTCCCCCGCCGCCTCATCATCCTCGTCCTTCGCCGCCGTCGTCAGGTATGGCCCGGGCCCGGCGGCCGCCGCGGGCAGCAGCAGCGCGGGCAGCGACGGCGCCAGCCTGGAGCTCAGCGCAGGTACCAACTCCTGGGCGCAACTTTCCTTCCCGCTCGGCCGCGGGGAGGGGTGGGGGCCCGGGAGCCAGAAGCTGGGCATGGCGGACACCTTTTCCGCGCGCCGGACTGGCGGGAGGGTCGTGAGGGGAGAGCGGAGAGGTGGAGAGGGGCGAGTGCAGTCCGGGCCGAGAGAGAGTCGGGCGTCCGAGCGCACCCCTGAGGCCTCCACGCGCGGGCAGCAACTTCTAGAGGATTCCCCGCCGCCGCCGCCGCCGCCGCGTGCGGAGCTTCCGACGGCGCGCGCGCCTCCTAACAGGTGGCTCCGCGCTCGGTTGCGGCTTCGCGCCCAGGAAGCCGGGCTGTGGCGGTCGGCGGCAGGGGTCTTTCGGGCGGGGGTCAGAGAAGCAGGCTTGGCGCCGAGGCCGCGCGCCGGACACCCCAGGGTGACCGCCACGGCAGCTCCCGGAGAGGCTGGGGCTGCTCTGGCGGCGCTCGGGGACGCCTTCCCTTTATCCTCGGCTGTTTCACTTTTTCCTTCCACTTCTTCATTTACCTCTCTTTCTTCTCTTCTTGTTTTTCCTTCTCTCTCTCTTTCCTGGCCTTCTGATTATCTTTTTAACCACCTCTTTGGTGCACTATTACTCTGTCGCGGTCCACTCGACTGGCTCTTGGGTTCTTTTTTTTTTTTTTTCTTCTTCTGTGCGCTTGTGTTTCTCATGCGCGCGCTGTCTGCTCCCTCTGCCCCTCTTTCCCCACCCACCCCAGAGTCCCAAACCGTGTCAGACAGCGGGTTCCTCTGCACCAGCCACGCGGGTGGACCTGACGCTCGCCCCTGTTAGCGGACTTTAGGGAAGGAGACGTCCTGCCCCTCCCCCCAGCCCAGAAGATTCCCCCACCCCCACCCCGGGCTCTCGGGGCCCGCCGCTCATACCCCTTCCCCACCAGGAGGGTGGGGGCTGCACCCCGGGATCGCGAGCCTCCCGAGCATCTGTCCTGCCCCTTGAAGAAATGCCTCTCCACCGGGAGGCTGCAGGAGGTCCCCTGGGAAAAGCCAGCTCTCCTGCGGGTTAAGCTATGGGAGGTGGGCTGGTAGAAAAGCCTTAGCCTGGGGGCCTGGCCCAAGGGCCCTCCGCGTTTATCTCGCTTATCAGAACTAAAAGTTCCTGCTCAGGCCTTTTTTGGTATTTTAGAACCCCCCAAATTCTGCATATCGGTGAGTCCAAGGCTTTTGTCCTAATGAAAATGTGAGCATTGTCTCTAAATGAGTTATAGACGCCTATGCTAATGTTATGTTGTTTGTCAATATTTTGACACATGAGGGATTGGTTTTGAGAAAGAAAATCTAATTACAGGTAATAGTGAAGACTTCCTGTTCTGTCACATGTCTCACTGATTTGGAGGTGTTTGTCTTTGAGTGGGGTTCTTGTGTAGGTGTCTTATTGTTAGTGGGGTGGGTTTTTTTATTTTCAGTTGCCCTTGACCCAATATTCTCGTGTGTTTTTATATTCATTGTTAGGCTACCCATTCACTTCCATTTTTCTCATTTTTCTTCTGTGTTCTCCCCTTCTTAGTAGTAGGTTTGTGCTCTTTCTCTCTGGGTTTGGTGTCTTATTTATACTACTTTTAGTTCATGCCCGTGTTTATTCCCTAGTTCTGCTTAATCTTTATCTTTTTTTATGTTCTTTCTCAGCAGTTTGGGTTCTTTTCCCATGTTCTGTATTTGTTTACTCCCTTGCATAACCTTAGTTCCACCATGTTTACTGGGGGAGGGTTCCCCTTTTTTATCTGCCTGTTCAGTCTTTAATCTCATCTTGCTTTCTCCTTTTAGTCTTTGCTGTCTTTCAATCTTTTATTTCCTTTTATACACTATAAATCTGCTCCCTCATTGCCATTTTCATCCATAGTTTTAACCTTGCTTTTTCCTGCTATTTTTCCTGCATTGTTTCTTTTTTCTGCACCAGCCACTTGCTGTCCTTTCCATGCTCCTTCCTACTCTGGCAGTGTCCTTCCTGTCTTTCATTCACAAGGAGTTTGTGGGTGTTGTTTTCCTTTTTCACCTTGTTGTAAATGTACTCTTTCAGTGTTTCTTCTTAGCTAATTTTGTCTCCATCCCCAGGTGGAAATCACAACATCACTGAATCTAAAAGAGTGAAAAGGGGCTTTGTTTGATACCCCTGAAACTCCCTATATTTTTTATTACCTTTTATTCTTAAAGGCTGCTTGCTTGCTTGCTTGCTTTCGTTCGTTCTTTCTTTCTTTCTTTGTTTCTTTCAGGTCATAAAGAGTAAGCTTGATAGCACCAAGGGCAGGATGCCATTTGCTTGTTGGAAAAATGGGAATTGGATAGTAGGTTTCTTCCATGCAATGAAGAAAATGGTCTGGCAGCAAAAAGAAAAAAAAAAAAAAAGGCCATAGTACTAGACATCCTGAATTGTGGTCATAATATTAATCATTGATGGACAAACCCATCTCTTAACCCAGCACAGAGATGTGAGTGGCCATCAGAGGGACAGTCACCTTAAGAGCTGATTGGCTCTTTGAGGAACTAGTGGTTCCACTTTGAACCAATGAGCATGTGTGTACAGACAGACACCACTTAAGCATATTGAGGAGGGGGCTGGAGGAGGTGGTAAGTTGCTTGTTGCACCCTCACAGAAGTGTTACTGTAGCCTCGAGGGCCACCTAATAGACTGAAAATAGCCAAAACATTGATGTGATGAAATGAGTCAAGGACAGAAGAGATAAAACTGAGTGTCCAGCGTAAAGGCAGTGAAAAGATGAAAAGGTTGAAGTGAATCTTATTTCCCATTAAAAGCCATAAACCATTGAGAGGAGAAATGTGATTAAAAATAGATTTTTCAGCATTCTTATAAAATCTCATGAAGAGTATAATTTTCCTTAAAAGGGGTAATATACCATGGTTTTAAAAGCGTATTTTTCCTCTGTGGGAGGCTTAGAGTTAAAACCCACGTAGATCTTGATATGCAGCCTAAATTTGGCATCAGGAAATGGGAAATTGCATCTTTAAGCAGAGTACAATCAAAAATGAATTACAATAAATCCTATATAATTGCATAGGTCATTCTCTTTAATGAGATTTTATTAACCTGACTGTCAAGCTTTTGAGTCAGGCAGATATTTTATCTTCTTCAACTGATAAAAGTGTCAGCTATAAACCACCATATAAATATTCATAAATCTACACATCTGTGGCAGCCTATCAGCATCATTCTTTTGGACATTAAAAGCATTCTAATTACTTTCTGTCTAGCAGAGCTGAAATGCTGCCTGTTATAGTATGTGCTTGGCAGGCATGATTGCTTTTGTTTGCCATCACAAATAGCAGCATCCTATTTTATATACCGATGGTCCAGAAAATATTCAGGGATTGACTGAGCAGGATGAATATTAGGAAGCACCATCTGGTTTTGATAGCACCAAGTATATTAACTCATCTGTTAATTTTTGACACATCATTGATTTATTTATTTAGAAAAATTGCATCCTGTTTTGCTGTTTTGATGTTTGCCATTATGAAAAAAAATTGGATGGCATTTTTTTTAAGACATAGTTCATTGATTTAAGACAAGGGTGATACTTCCAAAGATGCTTTCATTTTCTAACTTCTATTTTCTATGCCTTGAAGTCTTCTCTTAAGTTATATTAATGTTTTAAGGAAATCATCTATTTTGAACTAGCTGGAAATCCTTTTGGTAGATATAATGTATGGATACATGATAATAGGTCACAAAAAATTTTTTCTGCTTCTGCATTTTTAATATTAATATATTTCACCCTCCGCTGGGTTAAAATCAAAAGGTTACCACTAATCTCGATGGCTGTGATCTCCTTCATAGTAACAGAATACTCTTGGGTATGTGCTGTGATGGGCAAATTCCATTCAAGGCTTTACTTACAAAGAAGGACATTAAAGTAAGGCGCCTGTGTTTGATTGCCGAGTTCCCATCCCTCTTCTTATTCACTTATCAGATGTAGGATGGCTTAAACCACTTACATTCAGAAGAATTTCTAGAAATGAATTTTTTAATTAAAAATAATCACGGGTTCAGATTTTGGAATCAGACTAGGCAAAATTTCCAACATGATACTATCCCAACAGATTGTGCAATAGAGCAAAATAAATTACAAGTGGTCACTTTATAGTGCTTCGTGGTTGTGCTGTATGAATATTTTGTGGTGTTTAATTTTAGAGAAGTTAAGAATAAAGTAGGTAGTTTTAAAGCCCCTTTGTAAACTGTTGGTGTTCTTCCCTGCCATCTCTTGAGTGGAGCATTCTGTAACTAGGAAAAAAAAAAAAACAGTTAAAAAATTTCAAAATACATGTTCATACTTTGCTCAATTAAGAATCATGGGTCAGTGACCATTCAATTGTGTTCATATGAAAACAGAACTTTTCTCCATTTCTTAGCGATAATGAGCATTGCACAGTACTTGCATTTCTAATTATATTCTGTCTGGAAAGCTAAAGTATTGCTGGCTGCAATATGTAGTAGGTAGAAAGATTTGCTGTTTTCTGCCAAGTGTAATAGTAATATTGTTCATCATATCTTTCCGTGTATTGACGTTAAAACAGTATTTAAATATTTCAAGGTACCAAAAAGGAGAAATTCAACTTTTTATGGTCGTTATTTTTGCATCTATCAATTCTGAGAACAAATTCAGAATGAAGCGTTTGTAAAAACTGAAGGCAAGAAGTGTTTTATGGTTGTAGCTATTCTCTGATACTCTGGGTACACTTTAATACATTATCTTCATAATGTAGTATATTACATAATGATTTTTTCTCAGCATATTACAAGCTTATCCTTCAATTAAGAAAACAAATCATGCTTGTCCCTAAGTCAGATTTTTTCCCTTAAAATCTATACTCTAATGTGATGTATCAATATGATTAAAGCTACTGAGTGTGTTTTAGGACATTGAACAAATATATTTGAGCAGTTCTTTATAGCCACTTCTATTTTAGCCTTTCTTTGCATATTTTGTTCCTTTCATCAAGGTTACGTTAAAGGTGTATAGGCTGTAAATCAGTTAGGGCCATGCTGATTAAAATGCAAACAGTAAATACAACTTCAGGTCTAGAATGGGATTATAGGATTAAAATGAATGAAAACTGCCAGTGTGCTAGAATTGAAAATTCGTGATCAATAACATTCTTTGATTTTACTAATAAAAGAACAAAAACCCGGAAATGAAGACCACTGTGCAACATCTTAAGGCTTCCCACTTTTATGGTTCAGCTGTTTACTTTGTTTATTTGGTTTTGGTCAGTGTAAAGAATTAATACCCAAATATTTAAGGTCTTTCCCCATTACCTTTTGGTTTAAATCGGGCTCAGTCCTTCCCTTCCATCTGGCAGGGGGCAGAGGCATCAATTCCACTGTTTGGTGTGTAAAAGATACTTCTTATATCCATCTCCCTTTTCTCTAGTATAGCAAGTGAACTTTGTCCTGGCTGCTGCTTCAGTGAAGTTCCCAGCCCATCAATCAATTCTAGCCTGAAACTATGCCTGACATCTGGTTTTCTTCTTCAGCACTCAAAATCACTGTGTAAAAAACAGGCCTGTGCCTAATATTTGTGGGATTTAGGACAAGAGTACAGATGCAGGCCTACATACCATATATCTAAATAATTAACAAACTATTAAATAAAATATGTTCCATCCACCTCCCCTGACAAATATACCTTAATGACCAGATCTGACTTTGGAGTTTTCAGCCAGCCCATGGCCTTCTCTCCCCACCCCCAGCTTCATCTTCTAATAGGAGGAGCCTCACATACACACGAATGGATGCCCCCGTCCAAACTTCCAGGCTCTGGCACCATGGTCTATCCTTGGGAGAATGGCTCAGGGAAGAGTCCAGCACAGGCCCTCGAAGCAGTTTAAGTAAGGAATTCCTGTATCTTGGGTACCTTACCATGGGGAGGGGAAGGGATGGAGGAGGATGATTAGGGCAGGGCCCCCCTCCCTATGTCTAAGGGTGGTACTGCTCCTAAGCATGGGAAAGCACCATGGCAAGAACAAAGTAGTCCCGTGGACTCTCAGCCTACCCAGAATGCAGCCAAAGCAATGTCCAGTGTTACAAATGAAGATCTATATATTTATGAGAGGACCCACATGCATTCAGTAAATATTTTGTTGTTCCCATAGAAGCCCTCAAACATTTCACCATTTTTCATTTTTAAAGTTTTTTCCCCTGAGCAAAAGATAGAGCCAGCATTTTCAGAGACAGTAGGTAGCTAGTTAAATTTCTATCATAAATACTTACTGGCATCTAAAATCTACAGTATTTTGTTTGTTGCCATTATTCTGGATAGGGAAGAGATGAAATGAGAGGCATCCTATAGCTGTATACAAGCCCTATAAAGTATCTCTGTATATTTATAAATAGCCCATTCTGGGTGGTAGTCCAGAAAGAAGAGGCTGCACCTCGTGATATTTGCATTTAGGGTGAATTTTCAAGACCCAAGACTGACAGAATTAAATCACATTTGCACAATGTTTGAGGTATTTTTGGTTGTTTGAACTGATTGTTTTCCATTTGCTTTTTATTTTTCACTGATTGACAATTAGTATGCTTTAGAATACATTTATGTCAACTAACCAGCAGTCTGGACACATGCCATTTAAAAGATTTGGCAACCTAATGGAAGAGGCTCATGGAAGAAGCACTACTGCTTTTTACATGATACTTGTATGGATTGGCCTAAATATTGGCCTTGACAAGAAATCCAAGTTCACAGATAAATGAAGAGAAAGAATAGTGAACACGGATGTTGGATAACACAGTTTTGCTTTTGGGCTCATCATCTTTTGCCTTATAGGCCATCCTTTGTTTTACTTTAGATGTCTAGTGAGCTCTTCAAAAAGACTTATCTTTCTTCTCCAGTTTGCATCTGGAAGCAACGTACTCTCGTCAGGGATTGTATCAGCTGATTAATAGCAAGGGCATGAGGGCACTCCAGAAATAGAAGTAATGATTGCTGTAAGCCCTCCTATCAAGGAGGAATTGAGTCTGCAGTAGCTGGCTCGATTCGTTAGAGTAAGGATCTTAATGAAGCCAAAGGTGTGAGTTCAGACTTGTACAGGCCAGTTAATGCCACAGAGAGGGAAATCTCTCTGTGGTGCCCAAAGCCACAGTGCAGCCATTTCCCAGAATGAGGGACTGGGAATGACTCTTCAGACACCCCTCTGGTTGCAGAATGACAGGAAGCTATGCATCCTACTAAAAGTACATTCACTGTGTTACCTTGGTTTGGGATGGAGAGTAGAAATACATAATTTTAACATTTTTGAATGTTAACCTCAAAATTGAGGACCTTACTTACCCTTGTCTTTGGCTGTCCGTCTCTGATGTGTTTTTTCATGTGTTTCAGAGAGTCGTATGATCTTGGATGCCTTTGCCCAGCAATGCAGTCGAGTTCTTAGTCTCTTAAATTGTGGAGGAAAACTACTGGACTCCAACCATTCTCAATCCATGATTTCTTGTGTCAAGCAGGAAGGCTCGAGTTATACTGAGAGACAGGAACAGTGTCACGTCGGGAAAGGGGTCCACAGTCAGACGTCAGATAATGTAGACATAGACATGCAATATATGCAAAGGAAACAACAAACTTCTGCCTTTTTGAGGGTTTTCACTGACTCCCTACAAAATTACCTGCTCTCGGGGAGCTTTCCAACTCCAAACACCTCATCAGTCAGTGAGTATGGCCACCTGGCCGACGTGGATCCTCTGTCAACCTCCCCCGTGCATACACTAGGTGGCTGGACCTCCCCGGCGACATCCGAATCCCATGGTCACCCGTCCTCTTCTACACTGCCCGAGGAGGAAGAGGAGGAGGAAGAGGAAGGCTACTGTCCTAGATGCCAAGAGCTGGAGCAGGAGGTTATTTCACTGCAACAAGAAAATGAAGAGCTCAGACGGAAATTAGAGAGCATCCCAGGTACTGTGCCATATTCCTTGCAAGCTAACTGCAGATCATTCCTTCCTGGTGTCTCTGTGTGCATGCGTGCATGCACGCATGTATATGTATGGTTTTGGCCAGTGAGGTAAAAAAGTTGAAAAAACAGGCATGCACAGGGTATCCTTACCCTTCCAGTACCACACAGAAGTTTCAGGATAAACTACTAGCCTTGTTCTATGTTTAAGTCCAATCTTAAGAGATATAGGCCTGAAGACCACCACCCTATTCAAAGATGTCTCTGTCCATATAAAAAAGATTCCAGACGTGGTACAATAAGATTGAAATAGGCCAAGTACCGTGAGCCTGAGTTTTCTTCAAAATGTTGCCCTCTTTTTTTAAAAGCGGCTTTTGTATTTTTAAAGATTTTGTTGTGTTTTATTAGTTAGTAATAAAGATGAAAGTGAACTGATACCTTCGGTGGTTGGACTTGAGTAGTACTGAACAAATGGTCTCTTCTGTTCCATTCATTTCTTGCCATTCTTGTTAAGTTTCAACAGGTATCTTCTCTTTTTAGCATGCAAGCTCCCTGTTAAATGAGCAACTGTAAACTGAAAGGAAAAGATCAGAGACAGACCAGTAATTAAGCAGATCTCAAACTATTTGTGCCCCTGGCAAAGCAGGCATTTCCTGCCTCTTAGAGACATTAGATTTGCTGCATAGTAAAGTCACCTTTATGGCAAGATCTTCTCTGGGTTGCAAAGCCATTTTTTTTTTTTTACTATTTGAAAAGGTACCAATTTTGCTTATACCTTTGAATTCATTCCTGCATGTCTGTGGCTTACAAAAGATAGTGAGATCGTTAGCTAGAGCAATATCTTCAAATCCTTTTAATCGTGCAGCCCACTGATAAAAAATTTTGAGAATGTATCCACCAATGTACACGCTTCTTGGTTAACTGCATACATGTCCTAGTATACTAATAAAGTATATTTCAAAATAAAGCATATATAGCATGTTAAAAATTTTAAAGGCCGATACATAAATATAAATAGAAAGTATGTTCGTTTCCTAACTCAGTGTCTTTGAACCGCCCAGTTTGGCAACTGACTTAAAAATAAGGAAATATTGAAGAACATTACCCACTTGTTTATTAGTTCCCTTAGGAAGCAAAAAACAAGTGTTAAGAATTGCCAGATCAGAAATCTATTTTCTTTCTGTCCTTTCATTTAAAAGCATTACTCAAATAGACCTGAGGTTTGGTTCAGAATATTTTGCAATTAGGTTTAATGCAGTCATGTTGTGGGGGAGTTGTGTGTGCAGGAGGTGAAGTAAATTCATTCTCTCTCTGGGGCGCCTGGGTGGCTCAGTCGGTTAAGCATCTGACTTTGGCTCAGGTCATGATCTCCCGTCTCGTGGATTCAAGCCCCGCATTGGGCTCTGTGCTGACATCTCAGAGCCTGGAATCTGCTTTGTATTCTGTGTCTCCCTCTCTCTCTGCCCTCCCCCACTTGCACTGTGTGTGTCTCTCTCTCACTCTCAAAAATAAATACTAAAAAAATGTAAGAAAACATTCTCTCTCTTTGCAGTTGAGCGTTGGGGTTAGATAAAAGGGCCGTGGTGTCTTCTCAAGTCAGGAAGGCAGGGACCACAGGAGACACTGGGTAGAGCTTAAAGAATACAGTGGAACCATTGTTCCACTGGGTTCTCCATGGCAGAGAAAGAGGGGTGTAGCTAACATGCTGGGATTTTACAGCTTTCACAATTCCATAAAGTATGGTCAGTTAATTATGGGTTTGATCCGACCCAAAGGGGTGTTTTCCATCTTACTCCCCACCCTCCTCTGTGCCTTTCTGGGGGAGAAAATACTATCCTGGAGATCAGTCAATTTTAGATACTTACATCAGCCATTCAGAACTGTGGGTAAGAGTTTCAGAGCGCAGGGACAGGTGACACAGAAGTCCAGAGTGGTATTGTCTAATTCCCAGTTCTAAATATTTGACCTTGGTAAATATTAAGCAAATTTGGGGTTTAGTCCTCCCATTTCCCAAACTGTGCCAGGTGGAAGGGCTGTGTCGTGGATATAACTAACTCACTGCTGACCTGCCACTAATCACCGTCTTTTTCCATTTCCAGAAAGATGAAAATGCTGAAATTAATTGAGCCTTCTTGATGGTCCAGTATTGAAGGACACGTTGAAATTAGGGTGTGGTCACCACTGTTAGTGCAAACATTCCAGCTCTGTTGACAGTCCCCTCCATAAACTTGAATCAATAGCCATTTCATATGGAGAACCATGATTGCTATAATTCATACCGAAACTCAACTATGTAAATAAAAATCAGTTTGTCAGTTATGAACAGAAAAAACTTAGTGTAAAATTGAAGAAAGATTAGCTTATTTAACACGTACTCATTACCTAGGGACACCTTAGTATTGGGTGTCCAGTTGAATGTGTCACTTGCAAACCAGATAGTGATCACCTAAGAATCCACCTTTCACTCCATTAGCTACTAATTTTGTGGGGGAAATCTGTAACTTTTAGACAGTCGTTTGAAGAAAAGTGCAGCAAGTAGTACACTCTGGTTTTGCATCTAACAAGAGTATTTTGCAAGCAGTAACTCTCCTGTGGAATTTGGGATGGATTTTCCTTAAGTATCATCACTGTTTCCCAATGTCTTCAAAAGACCTCTGTTGTTCCAGAGGGCAGTGCATTTCCATGGAAGCACCTGCGACCTTCCTGTAGTAGAAATTACCCTTATGTTGTGATATAACTGTATTTACAGCCAAGCAGGATGGATGAGTACAAAGGAGAAAGCATTCAGAGCGCCTGGGTGGCTTAGTCGATTAAATGTCCGACTCTTGATTTCAGCTTAGGTCATGATCTCATGGTCTGTAGGTTCGAGCCCTGAGTTGGGCTCTGTGCTGACAATGTGGAGCCTAGTTGGGATTCTGTCTCTCCCTCTCTGTCTCTGCCCCTCTCCTGGGCATGCATGCACGCTCGCTCTCTCTCAAAATAAAATAAACTTCAAAAAGACACAAAGCATTCAGAGGAAATAAAGTTAACAAGAAGATAGGGACACCTGCCCCAGGTCAGAGCTGAGACCCTGGTTTTAGTTCCTTCTCTGCCACTCCAGAGTTGTGCTATTGAGTAATTTTGAGATTCCTGTTTCTTTATTTTCTTTTCCTGAAATAAAGCATTCATATCTAGGAAGGGCAACTATAAAAGAGGATGGGAAAGTGCAGACCTTTCTAAAGAAGGAAGAGTTTGGGGAAGGTGCACCTCCAGCACCTCCTGGGAGGGCTGGGTAACTGTTTTATTTGTGAAACACTCCACAAAGTCCTGTTGATTAATATCAGCCACATGCAAGCAAGGGGCTTCTGGAGAATAATACTCTGACTTCCTGTCCACAGTTACTTGCAGATATAGGCGATTAAATATTTTATCCCAAGGAAAGAGCATTAGCACTTACTCTTTGGTGTTAGATGATCACACTAGAAATTAAGAAAGTCAGTTGAAAAGTTTAATTTTTTAAAGGCAAGAAAGCAAAGATAGGTTAAAAGTAAAAAGCCACAGAAGAATTGATATTTAGATCAGGAATACAAAAAGTTGAGACGTTATTAAAAGAAGGAAAATGTTGGGAAAACTTCTCACTGGAGAGGGTGTCAGTTTAGAGCTGGCATGTTTGTTTGTTGGGAGAGCGCGAGCAGGGGAGGGGCAGAGGGAGGGGACAGAGGATCTGAAATGGGCTCTATGCTGACAGGCTGAGGGCAGTGAGCCCAATGTGGGACTCAAACTCACAAACCGCGAGGTCATGACCTGAGCCGAAATCAGATGCTTAACCAACTGAGCCACCCAGGTGCCCCCTGCATGCTTGTTTAGAAAGCATACAGTCAACACAAGATGAGAGAACTCCTAAGGGAGGATAGATACAAAATACTGTATGTCATCTAATTTAAGACCCATTGGATGCAAGATGCGCCAATATTCTATGTTCCACTAAGAAAGAAGGAAAAAACACTGTGAATCATAATTGCATCTTTGAACGAGCTCAGAGATTTTAAAACACGAAAAAAATGTGTGTCTAAGGATCATAAAATATGGTAGTTTAAAAAAAATAACTTCCAAAGTAAAATAATTATGACATATTAAAAACACCTTGAGATTGGGGGTGCCTGGATGGCTCAGTTGGTTAGGTGGCCAACTCTTGATTTTGGCTAAGATGATCTCAACAGTTTGTTGGATCAAGCCCCACATTGGGCTCTACCCTGACAGCAAGGAGCCTGATTGGGATTCTTTCTCTTTCTCTCTCTCTCTGTTCCTCCCCCACCTGTGCTATCTCTTTTCGTCTCTCAAAATAAAATAAGTAAACATTTTTTTTAAAATACCTTGGGATGTTTTAAGTGCCAGATAGAAGTACACTATTAATGTTATCAAAGAATTTTCTACTTTTATATTTGAATGTTTATTTATTTTTGAAAGAGATAAAGTGTGCGTGCACAAGCAGGGGAGGGGCAGAGAGAGAGGGAGACAGAGAATCTGAAGCAGGCTCCAGGCTCTGAACTGTCAGCACAGAGCCCAACACAAGCTCAAACCCATGAACTGTGAGATCATGATGTGATCCTAAGTCAGACGTTCAACCGACTGAGCCACCCAGGCACCCCAAGGATTTTCTACTTTTTTAAAAAGTACATTTATAATTATCAATTTATCTTCATAACTCCAAACAAATATTAATATTCCTATTTTATAGGCAAAGAGGTTGAAACCCGGATAGGTGAAGTCTGTGGCAGAGCTAGGATTATTATTTTTTTTAAGTTTATTTATCTGACTTTGAGAGAGGGAGCATGAGAAGGGGAGGGGCAGAGAGGGAGTGAGACAGGGAATCCCATGCAGCTCCACACTGTCAGCACAGAGCCCAGTGCAGGTCTCAAACTCACGAACCTGGAGATCATGACCCGAGCCGAAATCAAGAGTTGGACGCTTAACTGATGAAGCCACCCAGGCGCCCCCGTGGCAGAGCTAGGATTATAATCAAAGTCTCTTGATTCTAGATCTAGTGTATTACCCTCTTCCACCCTAAAAATACAGTCGATTCTTACTATTCATTGTAGTTATGTTCTATAAAGTCACCGTCAAGACTGAATTAGCGAATACCAAAGCGTTACCCCTAGGAAAAGTACAGAGCTATGTTCCTGAGAACCTTTAGTCACATTTTTACCAACTGATCAATGCATAACCTTATTTTATGTATGTTTTTGTATAAAGAGACTTTAATATATAGTGTTGTCAGATTAACATTGAACTCACAGCCAACAGCCCTATAACTCATGCGTGAATGAAGCTTATCTAATACGTATTTTCTCCCTAAGGCTCATCATAGCATTCCTGAACTTAGGAACTCTAGACCGCACTTCAGCTCTGTGTTTGGGGTACCTTTTAAACAGCAGAATCACCAAGAAAAAGCACAAAATATGAAAAACGTGGCACGTGAAGAGAAGAACACTTGTTACCCTGTGAGCTGAAACAAACAGCCGAAGTGTTAAACCTTGTTCAGCCTTAGCTGGGAATGTGTGCATTGTGCAACCCAGGTTTTCAGTGATCTGCAAAAGTTCGCAGATGACTGCTAGAGCACCAGGAAACATGGATTTGACAGTTACAAATATATTTTAGCAAGTTGGCAAATTTGAAAACATGTGCTCTGCAAATAATGAGGGTGGATTGTACTTACTCAAAAGAGTACAAACCAGAAAACTCACCTTGAATTATGCACCACTGATCCTATTAGTCCACAGTTGTCATTTTCTAAGAATATTTTAGAAAGATAAATCAGTAATGTCCGTTTTTTGGATAATTTTACAACAGTGAAAAGCCCCTGGAGTGAGTGTGTTGTGGATGTCCTGGGGCCTTCTTGGCAGCCTCCCACTTACACATGCCCAGAAGTGCCTGTGCAGGAATGTTCAGGGCGGCTTCTAGTCCTCAGAAGCCTATTGTTCACATTTAGTGTGGGGGGGTTCTAAGGAGGATGAAGACCCGTGAATATATCCTGAGTAAAAACTTAGAGCAAATGATAGGAACAGAGAGGTATAAAGGATTTAGTTCTTTTACTTAGAAATTGGTAAAAGTCCTCATAACTCTTGCTATGGCCATGAGATTGAGAGAGACAGAATATGATAAAAGACAATGGGTTTGGAGTCAAACCTGGGTTTGGATTTCTGCTTCTGCTATTTGCTAGCTGTGATTTTTGGCAAATCAACCATTCTGAACCTCAGTTTCTTTCTGTACCATGAAATTAATAATACTATTAGGGGGCACCTGGGTGGCTCAGTTGGTTGAGCGTCCGACTTTGGCTCGGGTCATGATCTTGCGGATTGTGAGGTCGAGCCCCGCGTCGGGCTCTGTGCTGACAGCTGGGAGCCTGGAGCCTGCTTCAGATTCTGTGTCTCCCCTCTCTCTACCTCTCCCCTGCTCACACTCTGTGTCTCTGTCTCAAAAATAAATAAACATTAAAAAAATAAAAAAAAATACTATTAGAATGTTGGAAGTATTAAGTTCATTAAGTAGCAGTTGGATGTCTATTAGTTCTTCCAGTAAGTGCTCAATAAATAGCAACTTTAAAAACAGAGAGAGGAGGGGAGCCTGGGTGGCACAGTTGGTTAGGCGGCAGAGACTTGGTTTCGGCTCAGGTTGTGATCTCACAGTTCGTGAGATCGAGCCCTGCATCAGGCTCTGTGCTGACAGCTGAAGCCTGCTTGGGATTCTGTCTCCCTTTTTCTCTGCCCCTCCCCTGCTCGCTCACACTCTCTATCTCTCTCTCTCAAAATAAGTAAACATTTTTTTAAAAAGAAAGAAACAGAGGGAAAGTGTTCTGTGCCTAGTAATGCAGAAATTTTAAGTGTTTTTCTTAGATTGTAAGTGGTATTTTTAATTTTTTTAAATGTTTATTTTTGAGACAGTGTGTGAGTGGGGAAAGGGCAGAGAGAGGAAGACAGAATCTGAAGCAGGCTTCAAGCTCTGAGCTGACAGCACAGTGCCCAACACAGGGCTCAGACTCACAAACCATGAGATCATGACATGAGCTGAAGTCAGACGCTTAACCAACTGAGCCACCCAGGGCGCCCCCAGTTGTAAGTGGTATCCTTAAAAAGAGGTCAGTATGCAGTTACCCAGGTT
The DNA here is from genome assembly GCF_007474595.2 of Lynx canadensis. Lineage (NCBI taxonomy): Eukaryota > Metazoa > Chordata > Mammalia > Carnivora > Felidae > Lynx > Lynx canadensis. The sequence continues at coordinate 170,811,256 of NC_044306.2, forward strand.
AGAAACCTCCAATCCATCCATTACGCATGTCTCTCCCCTATGTCCTATCAGTCTCCTCTCTGGATTCCGCCTTTTGGATACACATCAGTATGGGTTCCTCCTCTCCCCACTGTTTTCATCCGGGCCTATCTCAACATGGACTACTGCAGTAGCCACTCATCTACTCCCAGACTCGAGCCTCTCCCTGCTGAAAAGCCTCTAAAGGCTTCACCTGGTCTGTAGAGTAAATTCCAGCACTCAGTATGACACATGGGGTCTCTTTCTACCTGAATCTTTTCCTGTCCATTTTTAGAGACTAGACTCTCAGCTCCCACCATACACCAAGTATTCCAACCCCACTGGACAGTTGTGATTCCTGTGCAACCTTATACTTGCTTCTGGTTTTCCCTTACTCCTGCTGTTCCTTCCATTTCAGGAACATATTCTTTTCCCCACTTGAGAAATTCCAACTCCTCCTTCAGTACCCAGTTCAGGTGACACTCACCTCTGTAACAAATTCTACCCCTCTCTGTTCCCAGGCAGAATTAACCACTTGCCATAATATATCATGTATATGTCTGTGAAAGTCAGTATTGGGAAGTTTTTACTGTGTGTATTTGTTTTTTCTCTTTCTATCTCTCCCTGGTGTCCCAATATGAAGAGAGGCTGGCCATCTGAGCTCCTTGAAGGCAGAGATGAAGTCAACATTATCTGTGTATCCTAAATCCTAGCCCAGTGTCAGGCATGTTGTGGCATCTACCCTCATCAGTTAAATTAGACAGAGATGGGGGGCGCCTGGGTGGCTCAATCAGTTGGGCATCTGACTTTGGCTCAGGTCATGATCTCATGGTTTGAGGGTTCAAGACCTGCGTCGGACTCTGTGCTGACAGCTCAGAGCCTGGAGCCTGTTTTCGATTCTGTGTCTCCCTCTCCACCCTTTCCCCACTCGTGCTCTGTGTCTGTCTCTCAAAAATAAATAAACATTAAAGAAATTTAAACAATAAATAAATAAATAAGACAGAAATGGGACATTGTCATAATCAAAAGCATAACCATGCATCTGTAAGGCTGAGTATTTTCTAAAGCTCATCGTTTATTTCTTCATATTTACAATTCAGGTGCTTCTACCTTATAGACACAATGTGAATAGGACGCTTAAAGATGATACAATCGCACAGATGGCATGGTCATCAGAGGACAGTAAATAATTTCAATCTCCCTATAAAATCACAGGTGTTGTATTTTGTAAGTCTTTAAAAACAATTATACAGCAAAGTAGATTAAATGCTTGAGAAACAAGAAGAGAAACTCTACTCTGATCAAAATTTTAACGTAATGATCTGCAGTGAAAATTGGGTACCCAAGCCCAAGCACCCTTAATATGGGGGGGAAAAAACAGAATTGGAACAGTTTTCCTTGGAAGAGCCTTAAAACAAAGTCAGCAGTCAGTGAAGTAACCTTTAAGGAACTCACTAGGCTCCTACTCGTAAAATAATAATAGCTTACATTAGGCAGTATCTGCTGGGTGCTTTCTGCTTTACATGTATTATTTTAAACTTTACAGTAACTGTATATAGTAGGCAATTGTCCAGGTTTTACAGATGAGATAACAGAGCCTAAGAGAGGTTGAGTAACTTGCCCAGAATCACACAGTTCCTAGTGCCAGAGGCAGTACGTTAAGGGGAAAAAAAGTACCCATGGATGACTTTGGGACCAATTCTTCTCACGCCTTCTTGTCAGCTATTATATACTAGTACTGAGAATGTGTTGAAGACCCTGTCTGTGTGGATTTAACTAACACTGGCCATGACAAAATCAAGCCATCCAAGCTAGAGGGTGTGTTTGTTTTTGAGAGTAGCACATTCATCTGGATGTCTTAGATACCCAACAGAGTATTTGTTTCCCTCAGTCTTTATCTGTTGACATGAAAGATGTTCCTAATTTGCTTTTTTCCTCTCAGGTTTTTTGCTCTTTCTAGGATTCTCTGGTATGCATTTTAAAATGCTGTTACGTGGTGGTGAGTGCCTGGGTGGTTCAGTTGGTTAAGCATCAAGCTTCAGCTCAGGTGTGATCTCAGTGTGTGTGGGTTCGAGCCCTGCGTCAGGTTCTGTGCTGACAGCTCACAGCCTGGAGCCTGCTCAGAATCTGTGTCTCCCTCTCTCTCTGCTCCTCCCCCACGTGCACGTGCTCTCTCTCTCTCTCTCTCTCTCAAAAATAAACATTAAAAAAAATTAAAATGCTATTACATGGCTGGGGGTGGAAATTCTCAATATCAGGATACAACTAGGGACATTTGGGGTACCTTTATATTCTCCCTTCCCTTTAATAGAAGCTTTTACAGTTTTTGGTTCCTCATTTATTGTCTCATTAAACCTGCTAGGTGCATGTGCCTTTCTTTTTCAGAATGTATAAGTAAATATATGAAACCTGCCCAGTGGGTCTGAGTTGGTAGCTTCTCCATCGACGGGAATGACTTGCTTAATTCACAATGTGCGTGAGGAGGCAGTTGGATGTGAGGTGTCTGGGGCATAATCAGCTCCTTGAGGATCCTGCTGCTCTTTTCTTGGTGGAAGCCCTGACCCCATCTCTCATCTCTTGGAGGCCAGAGGAGCAGTGTCTGGCCAGGACTGCAGGAATCTCAAAGGAAGCAAAGGCCTCTTATTCCCCATCTCTGAGGGCCCCATGTGCTCACTGGGAAATTCCACAGTGTGTCCACAAAACTGTAGATTGACACAACAGCAGGGCAGGAGGACAGGGGGTTTTCCACGATTGCCTTCTCAGTGCCCGGTGCTTCTCTGGGAAGGCAGCATGGTGTAGCTGTGGGTCAGGATAATGTTTCCTTCCGCTTTCATCCCTCTTGAATAGACACAACTATCTCTATTTTCCAGACTTACTTTTTTTTTTTTTCCACCAAAAATATTTCATTTGATTCTACAGCTTCCCTATTATAAATCTAGGCAACCCTCCAAAGAGCCCTAGCAGAGAGCAATGTTTCAAATCTGTAACAGCAGGGACATGCCCTGTGCTGGATAGGGGCCTGGAGGCCTCTGCCTTGTGAGGGTCAGGGCCAGGGGAGCGCACTAGGGAGGGGCTGGAGGAGGGTGTTACTCAGGGCCCAGCATCATGCCTGGTGGCTATTTCTTTTTTTTTTTTTTTTTACATTTATTTATTTTGAGAGAGACAGCACGAGGGGGGGAGGGGCAGAGAGGGGGAGAGAGAAAGAATCCCAAGCAGCCTCCATGCTGTCAGCATGGACCCTGACATGGGGTTCAAACCCACCAAATTGCAAGATCATGACCTGAGCTGACACCAAGAATCGGACACTTAACAACTGAGTTCTCTTTCATAACTGGCTAAATAGCTTTGTCTTGTCTTCCTGGCCTTCAGTCTTGTGCCCAGATATCAACCTACAGGACCCACTTGCCTCCTACAGCCAGTAAATGAGCATGAAATTCTGTTTTCTTCCAACATTTGAATCAGCTGGCCTTGCTCATAGCTTAGCACTGCTAGGAGATGGGAGAGTCGGCCTCCAAGCCTTTCCAGGGCTGTGTACAAACACTGCAGATAATATATAGCAAAGGAAGGGGTGGGGGGGGGATAATAATTATGTAGATATTCTTCAAACCACTTTTAAATTATAATACATGCCCACTGTAGAAATGTTTTTAAACTGGTTTTTACAAGGATGATAGTGTTAACTACCCTAATCTTGCTACTAAAATATAATCGTTTTTAATTATTATTAACACTTTGGTTTATTTCTTTTCAATCTCTTTATGTACATAATTATTCATAACATGGTTGAGGTCATGCTGAATATTCAGTTTTGTAAGCATTTTAGTGTTTCATTTAAACATTTTTTCTTAGACATCTTAATGACTAAAAAATATGGGTAAAGGATCAAAAGAAGTCTCATTCAAATCCTAATCAGTCCATGAGTATTTGCAAATTTTACTAAGACTTCCCAAATAGGGGCACCTGGGTGGCTCAGGTGGTCAGGTAACAGACTTTGGCTCAGGTCATGATTTTGCAGTTCGTGAGTTCGAGCCTCGCGTTGGACTCTGTGCTGACAGCTCAGAGCCTGAAGCCTGCTTGGGATTCTGTGTCTCCCCCCACCCCCACACCTCCCCTGCTCACACTCTGTGTCTCTCTGCCTCTCAATAATAAATAAACATTAAAAAAAATTATTAAAAAAAAAAAAGACTTCCCAAATAAATCCAGAGTAACACCTTGCATGCGTCACTTGGCAAAGCAGTGACGTGTACAGCGGTGTTTGCTTCTGAGCACAAACCGGGAAGGACCCAGTGCTGCCATTGGGAGCCTCCCACTCCACGCTGGTTGCAGGAGACTTGGACACAAGTTCAGTGGGGCCACACAGTTAGTGGAAACCCAGAACTCAGCATTAGCTTCTCAGGTCCCCTGCTTTTCCCCCCACAGTCAATGCCATTAACAAAAGAGTCATTCTTAACTTGCTGTGGTGTCAGTAAAGTGGGTTAGACTTTTAACAGGCCAGTGAATTAGAGGTACTTGACAGGTTTTATTAAACTTTGGTTTAATAAAAGGCCTATTTCAAACTGATGCACGTATGCCTTCTTTTTGTTGAGTTTGTGGTTATTCGGCAAATGCTTCTCCAGTTTGAAGACCATATTCGAAGGACTGCTTAGGCATGGCCTGTGACAGGTCTAAAATACACAGGTCCATAAGGATGGTTATTTAAGAATATATGGTACTTTTTTTTTGGCAAGATTCTTAAACTACTTCTACTTCCTATCATTCAGATTCTTCAAAAGGATGTTGATGTAGTTTTTGATTTGTTATATTACAACATGATGTCACCTAAAAAACCCAAAGCTATTAGCTGTGTAGATAAAGATGATAACTTATGTTTGCGATCTTTTAAAAAAAAAAAAAGGTGAGAAAAACCAAGAAGCAGTAGTGATACTTTAAACTGGGGATTTCGGTTAAATATTCATTATTTTCTTTACTGTGACAAAAAAAAGCTAAAGAAAACACACATCTGAGACAGATAGTGGCAATAATTCCTATAAACTGGGTTATTAACTAAGCTACCAAGACCTTTAAAGGCAATTAGTACTACTTCTGAAATGGCTCTTATATCAATCTTAAGATGTAGGAATTATTTCTGCAGTGGTACAAAAAATGTACCGTGTTGGGTTACTATCTGTTTAGTTTATGGTAATTATTCAATGAATCTATGAGCTTCAACCTCAAAAGATTAGTGCAACAGTTAATGAAACACACAATAACCAACTCTGTATTGGACCAGATGAGTAAAAACCCTGGCCAGCTGTATCCACGTTGGGAAGCAGGTCTACACTGCATGGCATTCCTGCTTGCTTGCAGAGCTAGGAATGAATCTGTCCGTAAAATTGGGCATTATATTATTAATTAAAAACTGGCAAAACATTAGTTTGCAGTACCTTGATTTTAAAAAACATCACTGAGTGCTGATGTTACAACTTGAGTCAAAGAAGTCAAGATACATATCTTCTGGTTCATTGATCATATTATTGACCCAAATCCATCTTAGAGTAAGTATGACTTGAAAGTTTTCAGTGAATTGTGCTGAGCCTAAAAATTCTCCCCAAATCATAGCATCTGTTCTGTATTTACAAACTGAAATAACTACGGATGTCAAATGAAAGAAGATTCTATTTCCTTTAGAAAATAAGTCTTTTTTTATTTAGATGTTTACATCAAAAATCTCTTCAAACTTTAAAGCTTTTGATTTCCTTGTCCTGGGGTAGCTAATGTGTAATCATTGCCATCTCTCCCACCCAGTGCCCTGCCAGACCGTTCTGGATTATTTGAAGACTGTGCTGCAGCATCACAACCAGCTCCTGATCCCCCAGCCAGCCGACCAGCCCGCCGAGGTAGGTTCCTAGGGAAGAAGGTAGACATCATTCTGTCTGAAGTTTCCTTCAGACCAAGCTTCTCAATAGCTTCCACGGATGCGCCAGAACAGATGGCCGGCAAGACACATTTTTGACTCTCTGAGGTCTGTGGTGCTTATTACCTATGAGTCCATGTACTTTGGAGGAAGATCATGTGTGTACTTGACTCACCAAGATTCAACGCTGTACTCTTGAGAGGGGGCAGTAAAGAAATGCCAGTTTAAATGGCATAGGCAAGTCTTTTGGCATTCTTGCGGCACAGGGGCTGAAATGGGAAACACCAGCCTGCCCTTCTCAGGCAGAGCCAGTATTCCAAAAAACCTCTTGCTCTAAGGCACCTCCCACACTTCTTGATTTTTAGATGGGTGTTCACCAGACCCCGGGCTCTGAAACATGAGCATTTCTTCCTCTGGACCTTGGTAGGAGCAACCACAGCCCCTTCCAAAGTGTAGGAGAAAGGGTCTGTTCTGCTGGTAATGGCATGTCAGTTTAAACATGGTACATTTTTACAAGATTTTCAAGGCTTGGTTTTGAAATATGTTGTTTTAATCATACAGACTTTAGAACCTAAATCCAGTGGAAGTAACAACAGCACTGTATGGTGCTGAGGTTAGAAATGTCCTAGGTTGATAGCAGTATGTCAGCTCTTTTTACGTAGTTTGCTTCTTTTGGCAAGGTGAATTGTTCACTGGTGACAGCAGGCTGTGGACCTTCTCATCTCGTCTTCACACATCCTTCCATACTGTCTGTGTCTAGTTGAAATCATCTTGAAATTCCTTTCTCAAGGGGCGCCTGGGTGGCTCAGTCAGTTAAGCGTCTGACTTCGGCTCAGGTTATGATCTCATGGTTCGTGAGTTTGAGCCCCACATCGGGCTCTGTGCTGACAGCTCAGAGCCTGGATTCTGCTTCAAATTCTCTGTCTCCCCCTCCCCCTCCCCCATTCTCTCTCTCTCTCTCTCTCTCTCTCTCTCTCTCTCTCAAAAATAAATATTAAAAAATTCTATCCTTGTGCTATCCACTTCATAGATCGAGCCTCACACCTGCCATTCCCACCCTGACCCCATGCCTCGCTGCCGAAGATAGACAAGAAAACACCACTCCCCACTTTTCTGCACATAAAATAGACCAGAGAATGAAAAGACACGGAAACTCAACTGTGGCATGAGACATGTTTGGCAGTCACTCCCTTTCCCTGAAGTTTGGAGGAGCTACTTCAGAGTGTCTGCCCCTTTCCTCCAGTGCCCCGTCCCTGGGGCCACCACCCTCCCTGTCTTGAATTCTGCAAAAAAGTAAGCGATACCAAGTTGGGAGTCAATCCGGTGAATTCTGCTGCACTGATTCCTACCTTCTGGCACACCTGGTGCCCCCAGGAAGCTATGCCCCTGCCCCTTGTTGGGGCTACCCATCCACGCCTGTTCTTTCATCCATGCTGCCCTCCCCCTTCTGGGGCTTTGTGCCATCAGTTATTCCTTGTCTTGTGCACCGATTTACCGGGTCACTCCTCTGAGTATCAAACACCATGAAACTCGGCCTTCCCTTGATGCTCCCACACTCCCTCCATTATCATCTTTTCTTTCTCTTTCCATCACGCACTGCAGTCTCTGTCCACCCTTCCACTGTGCACCACCATGCATCAGGCTCCTTGAAGGTTGGGCCATGTCTCCAGTGCCTGTCATTGAAGGCACTTGCAGAATGGTCACCTCATTTCTTTAGAGATTAAAACACTTGAAAGACTGGTCTGTATTTGTTACTCCATTCTTGGTTTCCAACTTGCTCTTTTGCCCCCAAGAATCTGGCTGCACCTTGACTGCTTACCAGAGTCCTCTGCAAGTGGCCCTGGGGACATTCCCAGCGCCAGTGCAGGGGCCCTTTTTCCAGCTCCCATTATCCCCAGGATCTCACCTTTCTGCTCCATGCTTTCTCTTGGACTCAGCGTCAGGACTGTCTTCTCCTTCCTTGTCCTTTTCCATCCACCGTTTCCCCAGAGTGTCACCTTTCATCTCCCTCTCTCACCATCCACTGCCCTTCTCCAGTCAGTTATGTTCTCTCTCTGAACACCAGCTACATGCAGGTTAACAAGTCCCAAATCTAGATCTGGGCCACCAGTCCCCAACTCCCAGCCACTGTGTCCAACTGCTGACCAACAATGGAATGCTCTTGCACCCTCAGACTCATGGCATGGCCTCTGAATGCCCATCCCTACCCCTGTTTTCTCTGCAGTAAAGGCAGCAACAACCCCAGGCAGAAATTTCTGAGGCATTACTGATTCCTTCCTCATTCCTGACATCTGCTTGTTCCACAGCTACATTGAGTAGTGTCTCTTTTCTCTACCTCTCTCCCCACACTTTTTACCTGGACTATGCAACATATTCTTCTCCTTTCTCCACACTAGGAAGTTAGTTTTCTAAACCAGTATTTATTCCAGAATAAATGTCACATGCTTGAAATCCTTTGTTTACTCCCTAGAATAGGGTCCACATTTCCCAACTTGACATTTCTGTTATACAGAAAAACACTTCTAAAAAGCCCACTTCCTCCAAGAAGTTCTCCCTGATTGCCATACCCTCTCTGTGCTCACAGAGCACATTGTTCCTAACAGTAATTCAGAAGTTACTTAAATGTTAAGTAATACGTCTTCCATTTGTTTGAGTCTGTGAATGCATTAAATGAATGCTTTTTATTTTGGTTTTTTCAAAGTGATTTATAGATGAGAGTTTAATAACCTCTTGGTGGCTAATTGAAGAGACTATGCAATCAGAATTTATGAAAACATAAAAAAGGGACATATCTACATTTCCTCTGGATAGGAATATTCAAACTTTTTTATTACCCATCATCGCCATTATTATGCTGTTTTTACTGTCATTTCAGGCATGTGGGCATTTTCTCAATATTATTGATCACATTTTATTTCTATTAACTATGGTAAAGCAGTATGGTAAATCTCAGGGTTCCTGGGTGGCTCAGTTTGGTTAAGCATCTGACTTCGGCTCAGGTCATGATTTCACGGTCCATGGGTCCGAGCCCCGCCTCGGGCTCTGTGCTAACAGCCCAGAGCCTGGAGCCTGCTTCAGATTCTGTGTCTCCCTCTTTCTCTGCCCCTCCCTTGCTCACATTCTCTCTCTCAAAAATAAATAAACATTAAAAAAAATAAAACAGTATGGTAAATCTCATCCTTAAAACAGGGAGCATCTGAGTTGTTTGGGGCTGTAAATTACTTTCTTCCTGCTTTTCCTTTTTTTTTTTTTTTTTTTTTTTTTTTTCTTTTTAAGAAAATTACCTCCAAATGGTATTTCTACACTTATGGAGAGCTTCATTTTTTGGAGAGCTGTTGAGCTCTTCTGTACGAGTGGATTCTTTTTAAGGATTTGAGAAAGTTCATTCCTTGGTTTCTGAGCTCCCTCATCTCCAGCACCTCTCATCTTGAAACAGACTCAACCCTGGTCTTAGGGGTGGGCTCTGAATTCAAGGACCAGGTTCCTAGTTCCACCTTTTGTCTTGTGAGACCTTGGAAAAGGATTTAACATCCTTGGCAAAACAGTTACAGGAACCCTGTCTTGCCCAATGAGCTCAGACACCCAAGGGAAAGCTGTTTTTATTAATTTGTGAGACAGAGAGAGACAGAGCATGAATGGGGGAGGGTCAGAGAGAGAGGGAGACACAGAATCCAAAGCAGGCTCCAGCCTCTGAGCCGTCAGCACAGAGTCCAACGTGGGGCTCGAACCCATGAACTGCGAGATCATGACCTGAGCCGAAGTCAGATGCCCAACCGACTGAGCCACCCAGGCGCCCCAGGAAAGCTGTTTTTAAAACTTGCACAGTATTTGAGGCTCCTGAGTGGCTCAGTTGGCTAAGCGTCCGACTTTGGTTCAGGTCATGATCTCGCGGTTCATGAGTTGGAGCCCCACGTCAGGCTCTGTGCTGACGGCTCGGAGCCTGGAGCCTGCTTCAGATTCTGTGTCTCCCTCTCTCTCTGCCCCTTCCCTGCTCTCACTCTGTTACTCTCTCTTTCTGTCAAAAGTAAACAAACATTAAAAATATTTTTTAATAATAAAAAAAACTTGGACAACATTAAATAAGTAAAAGGTTTAACAACCCACTGCTCAGTCTCCTTTTCTGAGGCTCACAGGTGTACTTACAAGGACCATCACTGAAAGGATGATCTTAAATTAAGGATTGGCAGAAGCCCTCTGTCCCTAGTACCAGCTTTTAATGGCCCCTTGTCTTTGTTGCTCTCCTTAAAGATCTTTCACTCTGCCCATTTCTATTCATCAGAAGCTCTTCACATGTCCCAGTGCCGCAGCAGTAAAAAGAGAAAGAAAACAAGAAAGAACTCTTCATTGTAGCCACCATTCTTGAGCGTGTGCTTCATAGCAGCCACACTAGCATCTACTGCATCAGTCATTGTACAGATATTCACTGCACCTACTGTGCGTCAGACACTGTTCTCAGCCCTGAGAATAAGGCACTGAGTAAAGCACAGACTAAAAACCCCAGCCCTCATGGGCTTATCTTCAGGTGGGGAGATGGGTGGTTTCCTCACCACAAAGCTGCAAGCGGGGATCATTATCCTTAGTTTGACAGACAGAGCTGAAGCTTCCATGTCGGTCACCTGTCTGAGGCCTGCCCCAGAGCCCGGCTCTGCAAGGGTACTGGCAGCACCACGTGTGAGCAGCGAAGAGGCCAAGGCCACAGAGTGCACGGGGCTAGCCTCAGTCTGTGCATCGCTGATTGTGGAAATGGTGGCGGTTATCAGTAATGTTCTTCCACAGAAATACTTTTTGACACAATCTGTGGTCTGAGGCAACCAGCCCTGGATTCCACCTTCCTCGGGCCCCACCCTGTTGTCCTGAGAGCTCCACTAATCACAACCCTGGTAAACCCTTTTCTCCCTGTGCATGGGAAGCAGGAGAATTCTCTTCCTTGCAATCTATCTCCTTCTCCATGCCGTGACCCTCTCTCTGTTCCTTGTCTTTGTGAAGGACACTGCCATTTCACCTGGGAATCACCTTGACTCTTCAGTCCCCCACACCCTGGCTCACTGGAATGGTTGCCTGCCCTCCTGGATTCTGTATCTTTCCTCCTTGCAGACTCCTGTCATCCCTCCGTCTCTCACCCCGGGCTGTGAGAGAGCAGCCTGGGCTGAGGGGACCCTTTCTGAACCTCTGGGCTCTTGCCCATCTGTGATCATTTACAGCACCAGAGCCAAGTCTTGGTTCATGCTCCCCTATACTCAAGTCTTAAACCCACGATAATTTAGTTCTTCCCATTTTATAAACAGGGAAACTTTGGTGCAACCAGTTGAAGTCTCGTGCTCAAGAAACACAAATAACACCTGGAACCAAGATTCAGTTCAGACTGCAGCTGGTCTAAATTCAGAGTACAAACCGTGTGCCTCAGCTGCCTCCCTTATAACAAGGAACCTGAGCCACACTCCTAGTTCAAGGAAGTGTGACCAGTGTGGTGATGACTTTCCCCGGGTGTGATTCCATGCAGCTTTAGGGGACAGTCTTGTCTGCACCTTTCCTCCTGGGTCCTGTGCCATTTGCCCTTCTCAGTGCTCAACTAACAGCAATTTTTGAAATAAAACCCTATCAGACCCAAACAGTGCCAAATTTATAACCTGTAGTAAATTTGCAGAGTTGTAAAACTGAATGAGTTTTTCTTTATTTTGTACACCTTAATTACTAGGGAAGGAGTACATTAAAACTAAGATCATGGGTTAATTAATTTGTCCTGGACTGTAGAATTTTATGGACAACCAGAACTAAAGTAATGGTTGTGTAGGTGGAATTGACTAAACATGGCTTATAAATGTTACAGAAATTCCTGTAATTAGTCCCACTGCAGCTATTGAGCCTGGGAATTTTATAGCAGACATAAATTAAGAAGATGAAAAGGAAGAAAAATTTTGAGTTGACATAGTGGCATTTGCAGAAGCTATAATTTGAGGAAACCTGGTTTGCGTTATTGACTTTTTTTTCTTTAGTTTTCACAATTCTCCCTTTTTTAAATTCACTTTTTAATGTCATTTCCACTGTTATGCAGTGGCTATCAGGTGTTAGGCGAATTAAGCACAAGTAATAAATACCTTATGAAAATAGACCACCAGCATCATTTCTAAAAATACTTAACCGCCAACCAAAGGATGAAGAGACCTGTTTGATCACACTCTTCAAAGTCATTTTTGCATATTTTAATAGATTGAAAAGGAAAGTTACGGGTTATATTTAAATACTGTTCCCTGTCATTGGATCTTGACACATTTTAACCTACCTGTTAAAATGCAAGTTATAAATAGCTCCTCTTTCAAAGGTGTTCATTATACCTCATTGGCTCTTGTTATAGAAAATGCAAATGTAATTTGAAAAGTGCCCGTTCTCAGTGTGAGCAATTACCTGTGCTCTTCAGTACCTGGTTCATTGTCAGCAGAGCCACTTGGTTAAAAAGCATGTTTGCCTTTGAAATGGAGATCGCCTTGGCTGGCTGGCTGGCTAAGTTAAGGTAATGAGAAAATACTTCGCTTTTCCAGGGAAGCAAGCAGCTGTTGAACAACTATCCTGTCTACATAACGAGCAAACAGTGGGACGAGGCGGTAAATTCTTCAAAGAAAGATGGGAGACGGCTCCTTCGATACCTCATCAGATTTGTTTTCACAACCGATGAGCTTAAGTACTCATGCGGCCTTGGGAAAAGGAAAAGGTCAGTGCAGTCAGGAGAGACAGGTCCTGAAAGACGCCCTCTGGATCCAGTTAAAGTAACATGCCTCCGAGGTACTGCATCCTTCCGCTCAGTGTCACCATCTGTGATCTCATTTCACTGCATTGGCTGTGGCTCCCCCGTGCAAGTGTTCAGCCTTTACTGTATTTTGGTTTTTTCCGCTGAGACCTTTCTAGGCTTCATGTGGCCCATCTACTTGGTATCGAGAAGTTCTTTAAAACACCTTCGTTTGCTTTAGCCTTGGCGTTCTCACTTAGTGGCACATAAGCATTGCATAGCACCTCATGTTTCACGCTTTAAATCTAGAGTTTCTTTGCTGCCACAGAAGGCCACCTCCAGCAAAACTGGAGCATTGGGAAATGCACGGAGGAAGGGAGGACGTGGAATTTGCCAAAAATTAGTAAAATGATATATCCCATTTCCATTTGCAGCTTGTGCCTCCCACCACCCGCCAGCTACCTCCTCAAGAGTACTTGCACCTAACTCCTTATTAAATTTATTTAGAATTAATTTCCCTTAAAATTGGGGTGCCTAAAGTATTCCTGGCCCCATCAAACTTTATTTTGTCAGCATTTTTGAAGTTTCTGTATTAAAAATACTACTTAGATGCTACCATTTCCTCAGTATTAACAACTGATTACTTTGCAGCTGATCTACACTGTGGTAGGCCAGGCAGAGGGTGAGAAGGAGGAATCAAGAGCTACACAGTTGATTCAGCAGGTGCAAATAAACACAGATTTAGACAAGTAGAAACATTATAGCGCCACCAGGAACACTGATCACACATGACAGATTCACATCAAAAGGCTCAAACATTAACCTTTATAATTCACTAGTAATTTTATTGGTTGGAAAAGCTTATTAATAATTTACTTGAGACAGGGATCAAAATATTTCCTGGCGAAGAAATGACAGTGAAGAAACATCATTACTGATGAGGCCTTGTTTTCAGAAAGGACACTCCAGCATTCCCTCCCAGGATGCCCACAGTATTTGGCAACATCAGGGTGCCTAAGACATGTGTAGATTTTGTTAGCAGCTGCAATTCCTCAGTGCCTCCCCCCCAGCCCCCAGGCTTCCGATTTAGCACGTCTGGAGTAGGAGTGAGAGAGGCATGCATTGCTGGTGATTCTGGTTCAGGTGGCCCATCCTTGAGAAAACCACCAGGAATGAAAACCCCAGTGTCCCCTAGGCATGGGTGAGCCAGAGCACCGCCTGTTGGCCAGTCTGAAAATTCCACCTACTCAGTGGGTGATGGAAATTTCCAGGGTCTTAGCAGACTAAGCCAGAGTTTCCTTTATTTCTCAACATCATTAGAGCTGACAGCGTTACTCACCAAGAGTGACAGAGGCATTTGTGAGATTGGGGCGCTCCTGGGAACACTGTACTCCAAGAAGTTGCCCTGGGGCTTATAAGGGGAGTCAGGACAAGAGGCCTCACAATTGTATCCCTTTCCAGAAATTCTTACTAAATGGTTTACATTTTAACCAGCAAGTCAGTGAAACTGGGGGATTAACAGGCATCCCAAAGCACAGTGCTGCTGCCCTGAGCATGTTGCCTGACCCACCGTGACACTGACAAAGTCCAGGTTGGCTGACCAGGATCTACATTCTCCAGCTCGTGCCTCACCTTGGGACACAGCCACAGGCTTCCACCCAGCCCATGGGTGGAGAATACACAGGCAGAACGTGGTGACTGTTTGTGTCAGGGGCAGCCAATTAGACTGTTTATATGCTTGTCCCAAAGGCTGAAATCCTAAGGCCTTCCTGGGACCCAGATGGCATCCCTTTCATAAAGGTTTAGACCTGGTGATTCCCAAGGTGGACATCCCTGTTGTGAGCAAGATTAGAACAGCCAAGGAAACCTCAGACCATTGAACACTTTGAAAACAGGGTGCTTTCTGAAATGGAACCAAACTCCAGGTTGACCCTTCCTGAAGGTGGTCTGACCTTAGAGGGAAGAGGGCCTGTGAAGATGCTTCCTATCTGTGTAACAGAGTGAACTCTGCATTTAGTTTTTAATAGTCTTTACCACAATATTAGAGAAAGTCCTGTGTCAGCAACAGACACTAAGGAGAAGGTGGAGGTTGAGAGGTGTCATAGAGCGGGCACATTCTCAGAGTTGCAAGGTCACAGTGTCCTCATTCCTTAGCTTTTAAATCCTCCTGCTGATAGGAGTGAAGAGTCTGGACAGAGACGACGGGAAACTACAACAGTTATTGAATACTTACTAAATACAGTAGGGGTGTGAGGGGGACAGAAGAGGATCAGGGAGTTAGCCTTCAGTGTTTCCCAGGCCTGCACCCAAGGATAAGCCATCTGATTCTGGCAGTTTTGGAGGATGAGTTGCTGAATAAACATTGTTATTTCCCTTGAGGAAGGTAACCAAGGCTGGGACTCCGGTGAGATGAGCGAGGTTCTCACCCCAGGAACAAAATTGAAGGGAATGCCAGTGAACTCAGTGATGCCCCTGCTTCTCGGCTGAGCTAGACTCTATCTACTAAGATGGGCACAGTTCAGTTCTTGAGATTTTTGAGGTCCAAGTACTTGAAAAGCATCAGCATCTCCCAAAGGCAGATAGGGCCAGAACTGCACGCAGTAATTTTAGACAAATCCAGTCCTACAACCAGACCTATTGTCTTGTAGAGGGAGTGGTGTTGGAGAGGAAACTGTGTAAATAATAGTCACATTGGACTTAGAATCAGCTATGCAAAAATAACACAGTTTGACTTAGAACTTTTTCCAAAATGCTCACTTCAGTTTATAAGGGCTCATATTAAAATAGCCAGGTAGGAGTTATGCCTGTGGCCTGACCCCCTGAGAAAACAGGAAGAATAGGTCATTTGGAAGCCGAGTTTATTTTATGGGAGCCTTGGCTACTTTCTTTATATGTACCCTTCTAGGCATGCTGATTGCCTTCTGGTGAAATTAAGTATTTAGAAGAAATCTGATGTAAGAAATAATTCGTCAGTACATGTATGGACATTCTAATGAGAGAAATAAGCATAACCTATGATACATGTTGAGAATGTGAAAATCTGTTCTGAGCTACAATTTGGGCAGTTTCTCAGTCATTGAGATTTTGTTAATCCTGTTGCACTTAATCTGCAGATTAGTGGCAGCTTAAAGAATACCATGCCAACAATATTTGCTGTGTTTCCGGAAATAGTTAACATTCTAAAAATGTGAACAGATGCCACCATAGGTTTGAAATGTACTTCATAACTCTTACCAAGCGTGGTGTATCTCGTACATCTTACAGATCACATTTACCTTTCATTTTGATAGGAGATGTTCCTTAGGAGGATTTGTACTTTTGCACATGAGTAGAAACTTACATGTAGTGACTTGAGTCTAAGGAGTGACATCATCATAGCATTACATTGGATTTCCCATAAAGATTTCTTGTAGAGCTTCTGTAAATGTTTAAGCAGCCTCTGTCATTTTCTGCAAAAACCAGTTGTTTTTCTCTCTCTCTCTTTATTGTTGTGTTTATTCCCACAGAATTCATTAGGATGCACTGTACCTCCAACCCCGACTGGTGGATGCCCTCTGAGGAACAAATAAACAAAGTGTTCAGCGACGCTGTGGGTCATGCCCGGCAGGGGCGGGCAGTAGGGACTTTCCTGCACAACGGTGGCTCGTTTTATGAAGGGATCGATCACCAGGCTTCCCAGGATGAGGTCTTCAATAAAAATTCCCAGGATGGGTCTGGGGATTAGTGGACAAAATCTTTACACTGTAGTAGCTGGTCCTCCGAAGAGTTCCAGTTGTCAATGTCCTGTTATCATCACCTGAGAGTCCAAAGCATGTCCTCCTGTCAGACTTGCCACATCCCTAACCTTAACTCTCTTGACCTACTGCCACACTTCCCAAATAGAAATCCATTTTAGGGTTATTTGGGAAGTCTCTGGAACCTGCAACAGACTTTCGGGATATTATAGAAAGAAACAAACGAGATTTGGAATTATTACTAGCTAGACAGTGGAGGTAAAAAGAATAGGTGAGCTCCTGGTCAGCTGTCTGAAATCTTCAAGTAAGTGCTGCTTCCTGAGCAGAGCTGGTCCTCACAGAAGATTGAGTTAGAGTCCCTGCCCATGAGAGGAGGTAGAGACATGGAGTTATTTTAAGGGACAATGAACAAACATTCTCTTACTTTAATTCAAATTAGTTGTCTATAGTTTACAAAGACTTGAATTCATACTTCTCAGCGAAGACCTAGGTTAGGTGACATTGTATGCTGTTTCTACCTTGATAAAGCCTATATTAAAAACAAGCCAGAGAAAAGGCACTGCCAGACAATGATTAACTGGAAATCAGCTGGGTTCTTTTTTAGTTATTTTAACCCCCTAAAATTCTACCATGTTGATTAGAAAGGCACTACATGATCTCTGGGGTTTACAAACAGCAAGCTTTCATTATTATGTCAGTCAAGAAACCTCCAGGATCCAAAACCCCTTCAAATGCTTAATTTTGTGGGTTCATAGACCCACAGTTTCCATGGCCTTAACTCAGGTTCTGTTGACACATTGCCAGAGTGATGGGCTGAGCGATGAGAATTTCAATCAATTAGTTGTTTGGTGCACTGAAGAGCAAACAAGTGGTGTGACTGATGGGACTCACTGAATTGACCAGATGTTCTGGAATTATATACACACAGCTTCGAGGCCGTTCTGACAGCTATGCAATAGGCTTGTCTGTAATTTCTCTGAAATGTGAGGGTCTCTCTGTGCTGAGTTGATCTTTACAGTTTGCACCAAACTTTTGTTACTTGTTGTCACCGATGAAAATGTTTCGTCCCAATGTTTTGTGCCTCCTTCCCACTCAGTGTTCCCTTGAGCGACAAGCTCTGGCTAAGTTAACACTAAAGCACTCCCACTTGTGTTCCCCTGTTTAATTTGTTGAGCTCCTTCTGGGAAATTAGTACTGTCTTTGAGAGCATTCCTTACCTATAAATACTGTGGAGGTGCTAGAATCTTTCTGAGGGCTTCATATTTGGATGGCAGGAGAGGCTTCCTCCATCACACAGATCCAATGGTTACATTCTTTGTAGAGTATAGGGCTACATGGGCAGAAGTTACTGCAGGTTATTAATGTCCTCTACAAACACGACTAAGGGCTTTGAAAATGGGTTGGAAATTCACTGAAAGTTTATGAGCATCCATTTATAAAGAGGAGGTTTTTGTGACCATTTTCTGTGAGACAGTAAGTTACCCTTTATGCTCAGTACTTAGCACCAGCTATATGCACGGCCCTGGAAACGGTCCTTCTTTAGCTTTTGTTATGATTCTTAGTTTCATCCATTAAAAACTTTAGTGTTTATAGAGCTGGTTCTTTGTCAGATCTGTTCAGTGGTGTGGGGAGAACTAATATTTCAATCCCGTTTTGGACAAGTTAGCTAACATTTGTAAGTAAAAGAAATGATAAGGGCAAATGTGATGTTGGTTGGGAACCAGGGAACGACTGTTCTTTGGCCATCCACGGAAGAAAGAGACTTTTTGAAAAAAAGTTTTTAGAGGTCTGAGAAGTCCACGCCTTACAAGATTCTTTGGTGAGAGGAAATCTTGGCCAGAACAAAATTACTATCTGTATTTCCAACTTACCTTTGCTTTTTTGCATTAGGTTTCAGTTACCCTTAGTGCTGAGTTCAATGTCCTTTTTTTCCTTTAGCAATAATATTTGACTACTGCTTTAGAAAAAACTCCAACTCATACGTTTTCTTGCAAGCTTCAGAATTCGGCATGTCTTCACATCTGCCCATCATGGTGGAGCTCTGTGTCATGCTGGTCTTGAGTGTGGGTGATGAGGAGAGCCTCTCTGCCCTCACTCTCTGTAGCCTTGCATGTTGATGTGTTTAAAGATGAAGGACTCGCACCACTGCTGTGAGAGAGCGTGACGGGAACTTTCTGTTTGGCTGTAATTATCATCACCCGAGAAGGCTACTGGGTAGCTCTGCTCCCAAGCTACATGGTTGCTCACAGCCTTTGCTCCACAGGCACACCTGGTCTCCCTTCCCACCATCCCAGGTGGATTATTTGTCTATCAGCTGTTTTCCAGTACTTCACGGATTCCAAAGTATTGGAACTACATGTTGGCCATCTCTTACGCGCATGGGGAAACCAAGTCCCAGAAAGATGAGTGGCTTACTCACATCACACAGCCAGTTGTAATGCTTCTCCCGGGCCTGGTACCTAAGAGTATGTGCCCCGAATCAGGTGTCTCACTACATCCTTCACCCGCTAGCTGTGTTCCTTTAGCCAGATGCTGATGGTCACTTGGGCTGTGGCACAGCATCTGCTTGGATATTCTGCCATGTCCTCTCCTTCAAGTCTGGTCCATGCCACCATTTGAGCTTTAAGGCTGCTATGTTAACCTGCTTCATGGTGGTTGCCTGCATGGTCACCCGATTTGTAAATCAGGGCTTGCAAACGATGTTCACTTATTTTTGTAAGACCAATGTGGCCTCTGTGGAGCCAGATTTTAAAAGCTCACCACCAAGAACTCACTGCTCTGTCTTTCTATTGATCTCTTTGAAGTCCTTAAGATGTTGCTTATTTTCTTGAGTTGGATTTTCTACATGTCTGGCAATTGGACCGATTGCTTTCATGGATAGAAACTTAGTCTCATGTCAGCTTTTGGAACCCTCCTTGAGTCATTCTGTTGTTGGTGTAAAATGGATTGAGTGAAAACAGCTCAGGATGCAGCTATGCTCCACTTCCTTGATGACAGAAGGAGGTCACAGGGCTGGCCTGACAAGAAAGACTAAACTTGGCATTTTTATCAGTACTAGCTGTAGCCCCTAATCCCAGCTATCAGAGGAGTCCTCAACAGTGACAGTGTCTTAATGTGTCGTGTTTTCCCAAATTAAAATCCTGTGACAAAGAGTATATGCCTACTTTTCAAACTGACCTGGAGCCCCAGATGCAGTTCTGCTGGGCTCAGGATAACCTCAGTGATCCCCATCAGAGGATGTAGGCCCGGAACCCATGGAGGGGAACTTTGTGTGAGCACTTTTACTAGAGGCACGTTTCTCACAGTGTCTTCGAGATGCGCTGTTCACAATCTCCCCATGCTAAATGCTTTGAAGGAAATCTGTAAAGATTAAAGTTTGTACTTTTTACTTGAAAATATTACATCCAGCCCTTGACCCTGGGCATCTCTCTGTTACACCCCCAGTTTCCACCTCAGGATTTAGGTTACTGTCACCATTTGTGTAAGGTTTCACCAGGAATGTAGGAGGGTAATGACAATGTCCGCAAAAAATTGCTGCCCTTTCCTTTGGTAACTGTTTCACAGCTGTAGAGCAAGTAAGTGAATTTATATTCTGGGTCTTTCTTGGCTCTTCATCAGTTATAAATACATTGACTAAAAGATTTATCAGGATTATAGGGGTATAAAGTGTCACGATGTATTATTTGGTCCGACTACCCCACGTGTCAGATGTGGATAGAATGGTTTTTAAAGTCCAGTAGCTATTCCTGTAATATCCAGAGTCTAGACGATAATCCAAACTTGGATTTCTCCATTTTCCTGCCACCTTTAATGTCTTGTCCTCCCTTCTGTTGCTCTCAGAAAATGGAGGGAGCGTCCTGCGAGATGAAACAGGCACTATTTTCAGAAAAGCAAACATACATTTGCTCTCATTTGGATTCTGTCAAACCCGTGCTCTAGAATCTAAACCCAATACCCATTCACTACCTCCTTTGTTTTTTCTTAGATTTCAGTCATTTGTTAAAATCCCATTCTTGGGTAACTTTATTTTTAGGAAATACTTAAACGTAACTTTTCTCATTCAGTGCTATGTCGTTTGACAGTGCAGATCTGTAATTTTTGACAGCTCTTACATACCAATTTCTAGAAATATAATAGAGAATGATTTTGCACATATGGTGCCAGTCTTGCTGGTGTATGTTTAATGTGGCGACACTTGCCGTAGCTGCCTGGCAAAACATGTCAACTAGAACGCTTGAGTCAGAACTCTAATGTAAATGTGTCTAAACAGCGGTATGTATCGCCATGGTATATTATTGTAAACACAGTGATGGCTTCTTTCAGTCATATAACGACTGAATGAAGATCTCTTCCCTTGGAATAACTTGGAATAATCTCTTGGAATAATAGGAAAATGTTACCCAGCTGAGGGCCCTCTGCAAAGTTACGCGCATTGGCAGCCAATGGCATTGGGTCTTCTATTTAGGTTGTTTTTTTAGAGAGTGAAGGATTGACACCAGTGTGAAGTGCAAAAGTAACGACCCGTCAGTACGTGCCTCTTGGTGTGTAAAATTCAAAACCATAACTGATAATATCTATGCATTAGAGACCACTTTTACCCTCTACAGTGTATTCAGTTGCAAGAAGCATTGAGAGGACTGAACTCTGTCCAGGTCGCCTAATGACCAGCTTGGTTAGTTTGGCTGTTGAACCACTAAATTACCAAATCTTTGTGGTAAAATGGCCACATTCATTTTCCTCGTGACCATCCATCGTTGGCTGATACAAGGTCTAGGTGTTTATGAATCACAATTCCCCAAATTGTAATGAAAATCTATCTGCTGAGAAGACTCATTAAAAAACCTGTTCATTTTCAGAATAATTGCCACAGTATAAATGGCCACGTGGGTCTTGGCCACGTTGGAAAACTATTTAGGCTCATCCCAAACCACTAACAACAACAGCAGTAACTACAACTGATACTCATTGAGTTCTTGTGCGCCAGGTACTCACTAAGCACTTTAATGCATTCTCTCCTTTTAACCCTCCTGACCATCCTCTGAGGCTGTAAGTTCCTGTTATTATCCCAGTGTATTGATAAGGACACTGTTCAAGGTACTCAGCTAATAAGAGGATCACTTTGGGCTTAGTAACAAGCAGGGTGACTACTTCAGTTTTCTCCAGTAGTCAAAGTCAAGTTCTCAGATCCCATCAACACTTTGGGATGGATTTTGTTTAATTTATGGCATCAAGGGAAAGATGATATTTGTGTTCTTAAAAACCACCTTTAAAATACATTGATGCTTAAATAGGAACTTATAAACCATATATCCTCTGGTAACTTCCCAGGTTTCTGCATAAGACATGACTTACATAAGATTCCATGTTAAAGACTAGAAAAAATTTTTAAGTAGTGAATAAATTAAAATTGCTACTTTGTTCACATCTGCTTTGTAGATTTCCTGTACAAAAATGCAGGGATATAAAAGCAAAAATTTGAACTCAGTGAAGTGATACTCTTTGGGAACTCCTAAATGTTAGAAATGACACTGGGCATCAGTGAGCTAATGTTTCATTCGCTTTTCACATTTGTTGTATTTGTAGCCTTAGATTGATGAGTCTGGTTTGGAAGAGAGGGATTTAATTTACAATTTCACTGTGAGAACTGTTGTGAAGATTTTGTAGGAAAATACAGTAATCTGTCGATTCTTTCCTGTAGTTATGGCTTTAACATCTCTTTGGCTGTGTTTAAGTTCAAGAGCCTGCCAAGGCCTGGCTTGTGTTTCTTGGGAACAGGGCATGCCAGACCGTGTGATGGGTCCTGAAACTGTTGAGGTCACTGGTCCAGCCTGCCCTTGCCCAGTGTAAGCACTGCCTCTGTGTCTCTCCTCTCTGGAACTTCATGTAGCAGCCTAACACTGGGGCCAACTTGCCTTTACTCTATTTTCTATGATGAACACTTGTGGAGAAACTGTGACAAATCCATTGATCCTAATATTTTTATTGTTGGAGTCTTGTTGATTCTCTATGAATAATTTCTATTGGGTTGTACTGTGTAGAATTAATACCCACTAGGGATATGTTAATAAAACTATAAATGCATAGTGTAATATAGACTAGCAAGAATTTTTTGTGAACAATTTATATAGAAAAGTAAGTTGTTTTTTAAGTGTTAGGCACATTTCTTTTAGGAACTTAAAATGTTATAAGAGTTTTTTAAACATTCAATATTTTTAATTATAAGAAACATTTGTTACTAGAGCCAATTATTTCAGGTGTTCTAATTGGAGTATTGATTTTATGACCTCATATACCTCTAGAATGCCACATGTTCTGTTGGAGATAAAATTGCACAATAAATGTCAAGTCTCTGTTAAGTGTTTCAACTTGCCTTTTGCATCTTTCTCCCAATTCATTGAAGAACGTTTTCTGGGTGGTGGTTGTTTTTTGTTTGTTTGTTTGTTTGTTTTTGAAAAGAACATTATGCCCCCTGAAGCTAAGGCTTTTCTGCCTGTCTTGGAATGCCAAGAAAATATTACATACTTAATACCCAAATACAAGATACTCAACTTATGTCAGAGAACGGACCAAAAATCATTCAGAAAAGTCATGCAATCTAGTGAATGAAAGACAACTAATGACGATCTAAGAGAGGCATGGAATCCAGGAGGACTTATGCCTGCTATTTTGTACATTCATACTTCAAGCACACTTGTTTCCTACTCAACAGAGCCATTCTACCAAGGAGGAGAAAATCCTACAGCTGTTACTCATGACCTTTAAAAATGAACAATGTTGATTGTTTATGGTTTTTGAACAGTGATCTGAATACAAAAACAAAATAATTATGGCTAAATAGGGTGGCATGGTTGTGGCTTCCCACTTTTAGTTATTGCATAAAATATACATCAGACATATCAACCATTATAGAATAATAAATTTGAATAAATGTTATTTCATAAATCAGACCAAGTAAAAGCTAAAAACACTTGTTTCATTTTAGGGGAAACATAAAGATGTGATTTTTTTCACCATAAGATGCAACATTTCAACCAGTTGTTTTGGATGAAGCAGTAATTTGATCCAAATGATTTGGGTTTGAATTGGAATACCAATTAAAATGGAATTTAAATTATTTCATTATTCTAAAGCATTAAAAGAGGATTATTAAGTAACGAGCTTAAAAATATGTAATCAAGGGGCACCTGGGTGGCTCAATTAAGTGTCCAACTTCAGCTCAGGTTATGGTCTCATGGTTCGTGAGTTCACCACGTCGGGGTCTGTGTTGACAGCTCAGGGCTTGGAGCCTGCCTCAGAATCTCTTGTCTCCCTCTCTCTCTGCCCCTCCCGCACTCGCGTTCGGTCTCTCTCTCCAAAATAAACATTAAAAATATGTAATCAAATATTCTCAAATATTTTGAATATTTACCCCAGACACATAGGGTAAAGCTTCAGATTTAAATACTTTAAAAAGTGTTAGGAACAAATTCAGGTTGCAAGATATGAGAGTCAAGAATTAATTGTATTTCTAAACACCAGCAACAAACGACTTGAAAATTAATTTAAGAAAACAATTCTACTTACGATAATATTGGAAAGAATAATATACTGAAGAATAAATTTAACAAAATAAGTGCCAGACTTATACACTGGAAACTACAAAACATCAGTTGGAAGGAAGTTTAAAAGATCTAGATCATAATGATAATGGAGTGGAAGACTTAAGATGGCAATACTGGAAATGATCTACAGATTCAATGGAATTCCTATCCAAATCACAGAATTCTTTGCAGAAATTGACAAGCTGATCCTAAATTCATAGGGAAATGCAAGGAACCCAGGTAGCCAACATATATACATCCTTATGTTTATGTTCAATTGATTTTTAACAAAGAGCCAAGACAGTTCAATGCGGAAAGCATAGTCTTTTCAACAAATGTTGCTGGGACCACATCATTGCCTCATCAAAAAGAGGGGTACCTGACTGGCTCAGTAGAGCACGTGACTCTTGATCTGGGGGTCATGAGTTTGAGCCCCATATTGGGGATAGAGACTACCTTAAAAAAAAAGAAGAATGCTGTTGGACCCCTATGTCAACACCATACGCAAAAAAAGTCAAATTGGATCATAGACCTAAATATAAGAGCTAAAATTATAGAACTATTAGAAGAAAACTATTAAATCTTCATGATCTTGGATTAGGGAATAGGATCTGTCCATATGTGAAACCCAAAAGCATAAGCAACATCAAAAACAATAGATTAACTGGACTTCATTACTTTTGTGCTTCAGAGAACACTATGAGGAATGAAAAGACAACCCACAGACTAGGAGAAAATACTTGCAAGTCATATGTGTGATAAGAGACTCGTAGTCAGAATATATAGAGCTCGTAACTCAATAAATAGCCCAATTAAAGGTGGGCAAAGGATGAATACACATTCTCCAAGGAAGATGTATAAATGGCCAATAAGCACATGAAAAGAGGTTCAACATCATTAGTCGTTAGGGAAGTGTAAACCAAACCACAATGAAATACCACTTCTCTAGGATGGCTACAGTGAAGATGACATGCAATAACAAATGTTGGCAAGGATACAGAGATACCAAAACCTTGTCATTTTGAAGAGCAGTCCCGCAGTTGCTTGAAAAGTTACATACAGAGTTAACATGTGACCCAGCAATTCTAGTCTACACAAAAACTTGTATACAGATGTTCCCAGGAGCATTCTTTATAATGACCAAAAATGGAAACAACCCAAATGTCCATCAATTGATGAATGGATAAACAAAATATGGTGTTAAAAAAAATGTGGTGTAGCCACATGGTAGAATATTATTCAGCCATAAAAGAAGGAGTAAAATACCAATACCTACTACCATACCATATGGATGAACCTTGAAAATATGCTACAAGACACCAGGCAAAATGGCCACATTTATATGGCTCCATTTGTAAAATGAAATATTCTGAATTGTCAAAATGCTAGGTAGGCCAATTTTAGAGTATGCTGATCAGTACACAGTTTACATAATTAAGGAATGGAATATATTATGATGTAATCCCTTTAAAGTTGATTATACATTCGCACAGCCTATTTATTGAAAGCCTGATGCGTCTGGCACTATAAGGACCATATCCCGAGAACCAAAGGAGTACAGCCAATGGCTGGGTACCTGTTTGGAGGAAAATGACAAAAACCTATTGTGAATAATGAGAAAACCCCAAGTTCCACTGAGCAACTTGTTCCTCCAAATAGAGCTGTATACAAAAAGCTTAATCAGGCATAAAATGAGAGAAAATAAGTACTACTGAGCCTGTGTCTCTATCACCAAGACAATTCAATTTGACTGTCTCTGCCAAAGTACATGCCAAGTCAGGGAGAGATTTATTCATATATGATTTATTATACTCCCAAATCCTTGTTGAATTACTTTTTTTCCCCTTTATTCCCCCATCTTAAAGCTGTCATTCAGACCTCTCATAGACACAGCCGTAGTGGTACATACCTGGTGTTTCAGCCTGTCCGGAAACGGCCCAGTTGATCTGAGAAGTGTTTAATAAAGACATTTGGTAAAAAGGTGTAGGCAGGATGGACTGAAATGACAAGGGAGAGTGTAGTGTCCAGACCTGGGACCAGCAGGGTGCTGTCATTAGCCTGGAGGGGTAGGGGGAGTGAGTGCTAGCACTGGAATTAGGACCGTGTTGAGAACGCTCCCCGCCAGGAGATGTGATCTCCATGTAAGAGACATGGTTAGACTTGGCAGAGCCTGTAGGGAGGGAGCTGGAGGGTCAGTATGTTGATCTCCCTCCTCTTTTCCAACTCCTGCTGCTCCCCTCTAGCTGAAAGCAACTGGAAACCGGAAGGCAGGGAACCCATTCATGTCCATACAAGTTGACATGCTGGGACACCAAGCCAAGTGGAGAAAGGACACAGAGAGGACATGAGGCACATTTGATAATGGAGCTCTTTGGTCCCACCTCATCGACATCCTGAGAGTTGACTTCTTTACATAAGTGACCTTATAGTTCTCAATAAATTGGAATAGTTAATATTTATTTAGTCAGTAGGTTAAGTGTTTTACTAAAATTATCACTATATCTTCTTAATGAGTCTGAGGTAAACTAATATTCCCATTCTACAGATGAGAAAACTGATGCTTCCCAAGGTTACAGAGCTAGTAGTGGTGAAGTGGTGAAGCCAAGGTACTAATCCAGGCAGTCCAAATCCAGGCAGTCCAACTACAGGTAAGAAGAATAGGTTTTACCTACTTCAATAAAACTCATCTTTGAAGGTAGTAGTATCCGTAGGACTTTCAAGACAGAAAAAAGTTACAACAATTAGGCTAACACAGCAACTACCTCTTGACTCTGTCCGGCTCTGGCTGGTCAAACTATAATTTATCGTTCAATATGGCCTGAGAAGTCTGCCACTTGAAATCCTGCAAAGAATGCACAGATGAACATTTGTGCATATTCTGGGTTCCAGGCAAGTCTTGGTTCATATTTAGTACTAAAGCTCATTAGAGACACAGTCTCAATGCCTCTGCTAACAGCCCTCCCTATTCGTTGGTCTTTATGTGTTTTAGTGTGTGTAAGTTTATTTATTTTCAAGAGAGAGAGCAAGCAGGGGAGGGGCAGAGAGAAGGAGAGAGAATCCCAAGCAGGCTCCACACTGTCAACACAGAGCCTGACACAGGGCTTGATCCCACAAACCATGAGATCATGACCTGAGCTGAAATCAAGAGCCAGACACTCACTTGACTGAGCCATCCAGGCGCCCCGCATTGGGCCTGATGTTTAAGAAACAATGCTTCAATCGATCAATCATCAATAAGATGGAATGAAATATGTCTAGAATAGAATCTGAGTCTTTGTACTTATTAAATGTCAAATTTTAATAAATTGGCTTATGCAATAGTTTTGAAATATAGCTTTAAGACATAAACATTCATTCTCATTTCACAAAAATCTTATAGACTAGACTGATCCTGATTTTGTTTACTTTCTTTAGTTATAAAAGTCAAAATTCATCAAGGCACAAAAATATTTAAGAATACACTGATGAAAATGAAATATAACAAATAGTAGGCTGTGTGCTTGAACAGAAGCACAGGGACCAGAACATGTAACTGTAAATACGGGCACTTTTTTAAAACCTAGGGTCCTCTTCCCAACAATAAGAGACTGAAAACAGAGACTCTTCAGCCTCTGCCAGATGCTAAGGAGGGATTCAGGCCCTGGGGAGATCCAAGGAACAGAGGTATGAATGTCTTCTACTCTGTCTCTTTTTTTGTACCCGTGACAATGATTCATTCTCCTTCCTGGCAACAGAGAAGCATTTTCAATTCAACTGAAAAAAAAAAAAAAAAACAACATAATAACGTGTTTGATTGTGGGTTGTATTGTATTTTCTATTAGCATTTTGTGCTAAATAATTACCCTTTCAGTTTCTGGTGTATTTTTGGGTAGACTGTTTTTCTGTGATTACAGAAGAATGTCAAAGCCAAAACTAGGCATATGATATATGAAATATATGATAGCTCTAGAATTGGTAAAGATTGGGGAACTCTGTCACATTGCTCTTTAGGGATATTTAATGGGGAAAATTCTCATGAATTTACAAGGAACTATAAATACTTGTTTAATAAAAAAGTGTATTTTCATTGTTTAATGAAAAAGTGTATAATCCTAGTGAAAAGTATAAAACAAGCCCTTTCCCTGAAAGGTCTAGTAATAATGATTGAGAAGTTATGGACAGAAGGAATTTCAAGATCTTCTGATTCAATAGGCAATTACCATCACTTAAGGAAAAGTAAGGCCCGGAAAATTCTAGTAATTTGCTCAAGTTCATGCAGCTATTTCCCAGCAGTGCCTAAATGAATATCAAAATAATGCAGTCCCCTAAAACCATGTTTTCCAAATTTCTTATTGGTGTCTCCCTTTCTGCTTTGGCTGTCAGGAAGCCTAGGGTTAAGTTGTATCTTACATCTTCCTTTAGCTCAGCTTTTCTGGTATGCTTATTCTCTACCACCATCAACCCCCTCTTTTCCCCTTCTTGTCTTTGCATTTATCTCTGAAAGTTCATTTAACAGTGCTTTATTATTAAAAACTATTTCTATCTGAAAATAGGTGAATTCCAGATTATATTAGAATGCTTCCCAAAACATCAGTAGTGGTGTTCAATATCTAACTTCAGAAATAAGACACCTCCAGGCTCCTGGGTGGCTCAGTCGGTTCAGCATCTGACTTCGGCTCAGGTCATGATCTTGTGGTTTGTGAGTTCGAGTCCCGTGTCAGGTTCTTTGCTGACAGCTCAGAGCCTGGAGCCTGCTTCGGATTCTGTGTCTCCCTCTCTCTCTGCCCCTCCCCCACTCATGCTCTGTCTCTCTCTGTCTCTCAAAAATAAATAAATGTTAAAAATTAAAAACAAAAAAAAAAAAAGAAATGACACCTCCTTTACCCTTTCCTGCCCCAAACCAACAAAAACATTTCAAACTATCTGTTCCAATTTATCCATAGAATCTATCCTCTCAACCTTGCTGCCACTTCCCCACCAAGTTTCTGTCCCCTCCTTGCCTGCAATGAGGGTGAGAATCTGATGGATAAGGAAAAGTGAGGAACTTGCCCCAGAGGGAAGGACATGGGATGTCCAGGGGACCTGCTTCCCTCCCTCTCTGGGATCCTACCTGGGAGCCTTTCAGCAGAGTAAACTCTGAACAAGTGTCTGTTGTCTGACAGGAGCTGGAAGGGGCAATAACTTCATGAGTGAGAACCAACTGTGGCTTTAGGCTACCAAGACCTCAGGATTAGATTGTTCCTGCAGCAGACTTAGTCTGTGTTGACTCCTATTACAAGAGTGATTCTAACTCTTGGGTGAGAACCACTCGAATCCTATACAAACTAGGGACCGTCTCCCTAGATGAACAGACACTCAGGATTTTCCAGGATATTCCCAAGGGTTCTTGAGTCCCCTAAAGCTTATCGGTGGTCTTTAACAAGCTTATCGGTGCTTGTTAAAAACTCTTAACCTAGAACCTTCTCCTCTGCTCAGAACCACCTTTTCCTTGATAGCTTATCTTACAGTTCTCCATTGCTTCTGACAGCACTTGTTGGCTACATAAGAAAGACTTTGGCGTAAAATACACTGCTCTAAAGTGTTAAAATGAAATGCCCAAAATATTAGTCTAGAAAGAGGGTATTAGACAAATGGATGAGGCATTTTCAAGATGAAAATTACACTATTAAAAAAGCATTGTGCTACATCATTATTTAAACAAAGCTGCTTTGCTCCCCACAAGACCTTGAAACCCAACGCATATACCTTCTCAAAATTCTGCCAAGCTTTAATATGGTGGGTTCTTTAATATTAAAAACTTTATATTATACTAATAAAAACATTTATAAAGAAAGGTTTTTGAAGGACAATTGCTCTGTGCTAGAAACAATCCTGCCGATTCTGTTAGCCAGACAAACGTGCCCATTTACATGGCGGCAGGCACACACTGCAGACGCCGCCGCCCACGCCGTTCCCTCCGTGTTCCGCCCGCCCAACCTCCCCTGTGCTCTAATCAGAAAGGCAAACGGAGTCGTTTGAGTGCCTTTACCCTGTGCGGTCATATCCGTTCAGCGAGCAGATGTTCCTCTTGCCTAGGTCCTAAGTGCCTACCCATGAAAATACTTGGGGAGAATATTTAAAACCCGGCCACTCAAATTTGTTCCTAAAATAAAGCTACTTTTACAAACCAGTAACCAGATAATGATCCAGTGCTTTTTAAAATCATTGCTTCTTGTCTCTTCCTGCTCTGGTTCTTACCCAACAACTAAACCAACAAAAACTGTCTTTAGTTCTGTCTCCCTTTCGAGCTATCGGAAGCCAAATACCCATTTTATGTTTCCTTTTCTTTTTCCTTTTTTTCTTTTTGAAGCATTTATTGTTTAGTATGTGCTAGGCACCGTACTAGTGCTCAGTCCTGGGCCCCCTGCCCCTTGGGTCTCCGGTTCTATCCCCCGGGGAAAAGACAGACTGTGGAGCAAGAGAGCCGTGATCTTTTCAGACCAACACTAGGGCTTGCAGCTGGTCAATGGGCTGTGGTGGAAGAGAATCAGAAACAATCCCTTCAAGATCTGGTCTTGGCGAGACAGGACAGGGGGCCCCCTAGGCATTGAGCTGGGCTGTTTCTCCCAGGACACAGCTCACCATGAGTGCGGTAGGATCTGGGTGTGCCCCTTTCGTACTGGGGTGACATCCCTCTGGTACAGCCAAGTTGTCCACACCCATTTGTAAATGGAGGGCCTGAAGCGTTTTCTTCTGAGATCCTATGGTTAAAGGCTGTGTTACAATGAAAAATTCCTAGTTGAATCTTTACTCTTAAAAATTATTGTTCTTTTAGCAGAGGGGAAAGGAAAGGATGAATAACTCAAAATAATTGCAGGCGACAGCCCTTTCTACTCAAGAGACTACTAGTACTAGAAATATCTTGTGAAAAAGAAATCGCTTGGGTCCAAGCATGCTCAAGTTGAAAGAACTGTTTTATTAGTAAACTATATTACCTACTGTCAACTTCTGGCTTGGTGGCTTTGTGATAGTTTCAAAGTCTTCCAAACGCTTGGTAAAAGAAAAAATGTCTATTCCCATTGAATTTGTGGATAACAATGAATAGCCCCAGGAATATCCCGAAATTTGAAAGGCAAACAAGTAGCATTAGCACGGTAATAATACTCGGGGTGAGGTGGGGGGTAGCAAATAGATGATCCTTTCCACCTATCATGGCATTCTGTTGCTTCCATAGCACTTACGACAATATCATCATTAGGTATTTGTGTGATTCCTTGTTCAGTCTGTACACCTCGTGACACTTTTAGCTTTATGTCAGGGGACATAATTAATTTTTTCACCTTTTCATATTTTCTGCCTAGCGCAGTAGCTGACATATTGTATGGAGTTCCAAGATATTTTTTAACATGTTAGTGTACTGTACTCCTATCCATGTATATACACAGACGATGAACACAGCAAAAAGCTTGTCAGGATTTGAAGAGATTTATGGGAAATAATTTAAGTTGTTCTACTTGCAGTCAGTGAGCTGATGCTGTACAGCAGTGTAGGCTGCTTATGCCATCCCATCCCACTCCCTCAGTTATAGAGACGCTGGTATATCCCGACCTGCGACGGAGAGTGAAGACAGATAGGAAAACACTCAAGCAATAATCCTGTGTAACTCCACTGTCATTTGAAAAGTGAGAATGCATTTTAGTTACATAGGCACACAGAAATATAAATGCCAATCATATGCACAAACGGTGAGGACATAGGTTCGGTTCTCCAAATTACATGTGCAAGGAGCTAGAATGCATACACACACACAATGCTACAATGCCATGGCATCCCGAGGACATGCTGCGTGTGTCACTTTGGGTGAGTTATATAAAGGTCCCTGAGTTTTAGTTCCCTTATCTGTGAAATGATATCTACCTCTTTGAGTTAAAATAAGAATTAAAGCTGACATCTTATTTATGTTTTGTCTCTTCTTTGTTCCTTGTTTACAGCCTTGTTTGGATTATTATCCTATTTTATCTTCACTGTTGGCTTAGTAGCTGCGCCTCTTGGTGTGTGCATATGTGTGTTTTACTGGTTGCTCTGTGATTTACGATATACATCTTCGACTTATGCTCTGCCTTAAAATAAAGCCATACCACTTTGTGAATCGTGTAAGGATCATACAACAGTACCCCTCCATTTCTCTCTTCCTGTCCTTGTTGCTACCGCTGTCATATATTTTAATTCTACATTTTATGAGTTTTTAATTTGATCCCATTTTGGCCAAAGAACATATTTTGTAAGATATAAATTCTTATTGACATGTGTTTTATGGCCAAGCATATGATCTTTATTGGTAAATATCCCAAGTGCCCTTCAAAAGAAGAATGTGCATTTCTGTTTTAGGGTGGAATGTTCTATAAATGTTGAATAGGTCAAGTTAGTTGATAGTGTTGTTCATATCTTCTATATACTTACTAGCTTTTTGGCCTCCTTCTATTGATTACTGTGAGAAGGGTGCTATGTGGGTTTATCTGTTTCTCCTTTCAGTTCTATCAATTTTTGCTTCATGTATTTTAAAGCTCTGTTTTTAGATACATAAATGCTTGGATTATTTTGACCTCTTGAAGAATTAACCACTTTATCATTATGAAATAACTTCCATTATAACTGGTAATACTTTTTATTCTAATATCTACTTTGTCTGATATTAATATGCCTATTCCAACTTTCTTTTGATTGATGTTAATGTGGCATAACTCATTCCATCCTATTATGCATATAGGTGTATAGGAATCTTGATAATTACAGTGGATTTCTTATAGGCATCATAGCGTTGGGTCTTTTTTATCTTATCACACAATCTCTGCCTTTAACTGAAGTGTTTAGTTCATTTTATACTTACTGTGATTATTGATACAGTTCTGTTTAAATCTACCATTTTCTACTGATTTTTCTGTCTCATCTCTTGGTTTTTTGTTCCTTTTTTCTGCCCTGTTTTGTGTATCTTTCATGATTCCATTTTATGTCTTTTGTAAGCTCATATTAGCTGTACCTCTTTGTTTTCTTTTTTAAAGTTTGCTTTACAGATTAGAGTGTATATCTTCAATTTATCACAATCTGCCTTCAAGTACTGTAACACTTCTGCAGGTATAAGAACCTCCTAACAATACACTATTTCTTCTCTGCTAGTATCTATCTATGCTATTGCTGCGATATATCTTAGTTCTACATTTGACATATATATGCCCTATAATACAATATATACTTATTTTTGCTTTAAACCATCAACTATCCATTCATTTTAAAAATAAGAAAACATTTTTACTATTTACTCACTTATTTCAGTGTTTTTCATTCTATCCAGATTTCCATCTGTTTTCATTTTCCTTCTGCCTGTAGGACTTGCTTTAACTTTTCTTGTAGTGGAGGCCTGCTGTTTGAAGAATTCTTACAGCTTTGTGTGTCTGAAAAGTTCTTTATTTCACCTTCACTTCTGTAAGAGATCTTCCCCGAGTGCAGAATTCTAGATGGAGAGGTTTTGTTTCTGTTAGCATTTTAAAGATGTCCATCTGTTTTCTTCTGGCTTGCAAAGAAGTTCCTTTTTTTTTTCTTGTCTTTTCTTTCTCTTTCTCTCCCTCTCTTTCTTTCTTCCTTCCTTTCTTTCTCTTTCTTTCTTTCTTTCTTTCTTTCTTTCTTTCTTTCTTTCTTTCTGAAAGAGAGCACCTGAGCAAGGGGGAGGAGCAGAGGGAAATTGAGAGTGACAGCATGTAGCCGGATGTGCAGCTCAATCCCATGACACTGGGATCATGAACTGAGCTGAAATCAAGAGTCCCGACACTCAACCAAGTGAGCACCCAGGGGCCTCTGATGTGAATTTTCCTATATTTCTAATCTAAGAATCTTTGGACATATGTGTCCTCTGCTTTTAAGATTTTTACCAAAGTTTTTTCAAGTTTGATGATGATATGCCTTGGTCTGGTTTTCTTTATATTTATTCTACTTGGGGTTTGTTCAATTTCTTGAACCTATGGGTTTATATTTTTCATCATATTTGGAAAATTTTCCTGTAATTTCTTCAAACATATTTTCTGTCCTCCCTTCTTTCTCCTCTCCTTCTGGCACTCCAATTACAAGTTGTAGAAGGCAAAATAATGGCTCCCTAAAGAGGCCTACATCCCAGCCCCCAGCATCTGCGAATGTGTTAGGTTACATGGCAAAGGGGACCTTAAAAAGGGAGATGATCCTGTCTTATCTTGGCGGGCCCACTGTAATCGCAAAGGTCCTTAAAAGTGGAAAAGGGAGCATGAGAGAAAGAGCAGCGCGATGTGAGGCTCTGACTCACTGTTGCTGGTTTGGGGATGGAGGAAGGAGACCATGAGCCAACAACTAAAAGCTAGGAAAGGCCAAGAAAATGATTCTTCTCCAGAGCCTCCAAAAAGAAATGAAGCTCTGTCAACACCAGTGAGACCCTCATTGGACCTCTAACCTACAGGACTGTAAGATAATAAATTTGTGTTGCTTTAAGCTACTGAGTTTGTGGTAGTTTGTTACAGCAGCCATAGCAAACTAATACAAACATATAGCAGACTGATATTGTCCCACAGGGACCATGCACTCTATTTTCTTCAGTCTGGGCTGTATCTGGGATAGCGCATATTACTTCAAATTCACTCATCTTGTCTTTTGCAGTGCCAAATCTGTTATGAATTCCATCCAGTGTATTTTTCTTTTCAGATACAGTATTTTCTTATTTCTTGAAGTGTATATATACACATACACACAAATAGTTTATTTCTTGGATGTATCTATTCATTCGCATCTGCCCTCGTATGTTCACGTTTTCATTTATACTCTTCAGCAAGTCTGTATTTACATAATTGTCCTTAGGTCCTTGTCTGCCAATTTCTTCATCTCTGTCATTTCCAGGGCTATTTCTATTGATTGATTTTTTTTCCTTAGTTATGGGTCATCTCCTCCTACTAGGAATTATTGACTGGACGCCAACCATTGTGAATTTTATGTTTACTGCTGGATCTTGTATTCTTTTATAAAGTGTTGAATTCTGTTCTAGCGTGCAATTCAGTTATTTGCAGATCAGTTTGATTCTTCTGAGGCTTGTTTGGGCTTTGCTAGGGTAGGTCCAGAGAAGCCTTTACTCTAGGGTTAATTTAACCTCATAAAGATGTGACCCTTCCAAGGCCTCTGTGAAATATCCTGTATATGATAAGGTTTCTCCCTCCTGACTGACGGAAGAATGAACTATTCTAGCTTTGTGCGAACCCTGGGAATTGTAGGTCTACTGATTTCCAATTATTGTTTCCCTTGTTTTGAGGAGTTTTACCACATGCATGCAGAGGTAATTACTAAACCAAAGACTTGAAAGAATCTCATTACAGATGTGCATAGCTTTCTCTCTGTACCTCCATCCTCTATTATAATATGCATGACAGACTCTCTCTTCTTTGAACTCCAGTTTTATCTCAACTCCCCAAGATCTTCAGGCTCTGTTTGGCCTACCCATTTCTGCGCTGCAGCCTAGAAAGTAGTCAAGACCATGTCTTTCTTTCTCTTTTCTAAGGAATCCTGCTCGGCCTTCTGTCCCATGTCTTCAAACAGTGCTTGCCCCACATATTGTGTCTGGTTTTCTAGTCGTTTTAAGCAGAAGAGAATTTCCAGAGCAGTTAATGCTTCGGGGAGAGAAATGAACGTGTATTAAAAGAATTAAATAATACAGAAAAATGCCTAGCGAGAAGGTGTTCAATGAGTGATTATATTAATCAATGAATTATTTGAAATATTTTCAATAATAATAGTAATAATATCAGCTAAGTTTAATTATACTCTTGCCAGGCATGAAACAATATAGCATTTTACATCTGATATCTTATTTAATCCCTATGCAGTTGGATAATGCTGTTAGCACCATTTAATAGGTAAGAAAACCGAAGCAAAGGGAGTAAAGCAACTTGCTTGAGGCCACACATACAGTGAGTAGCAGAGTCAGAATCTGAACCGTAACATACCTCCAAAGCATCAGCTTGATGACCTCAAGTATAGTGCCTGTTAGCTTGCGGAAGAATACGTAGAGTGAGTCAAGATGGTAAAATAACACGACTGACTTCTGGAACCAACAAACCAGAATTTATATCTTCAGGTGAGGATTATTCTCCAAATTATTAATTATCTTGAAAGGACGCAAACTTATATTAACAATGTTCATAACACAGGGCCTCCCACTCAAAATGAACTGATAAGCCACAAACACAACATAAATTTTTAACCCAAATAGTGTTCCTTGCTCTTAACGGAAAATAATAACCAGCTTATCCATCCACGCATATATATACCCATATATTCACCAGTCTTGTATCCAACTAATTTTGACTGCTTCCAAAATAATCAAAGTTATCCTTTGATTATGATGGATGAAGATATCCATCATTTCATCAAGCCTATTTTTTTTTTAAATTTTTTAAGGTTTATTTATTTTTGAGAGAGAGAGACAGAGTGCAAGCGGGAGAGGGGCAGAGAAAGAGAGGGAGACACAGAATCTGAAGCAGGCTGCAGGCTCTGAGCTGTCAGCACTGAGTCCGATGTGGGGCTTGAGCCCACGAAATGCGAGATCATGACCTGAGCTGAAGTCTGGTGCTTAACTGACTGAGCCACCCAGGCACCCCTCATCAAGCCTATTTTTAAAAATGGGTCACAAATTCTCTAGTTAACTCCAAGCCAAGTGTTGCAAACATGTCCTAAAGATGGCAGCATTGTTAGAATAATAATATAGCCTCACAAGGAATTTTTTTCAAGGAACACTTAGTTGATCTTTAATATTTATTTAAACTATTGACATTATTTTATGATCATACTTTGTTTTTTTATTTGTTTAATATTTTAAAATTCTAGTTAATTGATATATAGTGTTATATTTGTTTCAGGAGTAGAATTTAGTGATTCATCACTTACATTTAACACCCAGTGCTCATCACAAGTGCCCTCCTTAATGCCCATCACCCACTTAGCCCGTCTCTCCACCCACCCACCAAAATGGCCATACTTTGGATACAATTCCAGATTTACTCCAAGAAATCAACTAGGTAGGAAATGCATTCCTTTATAAGACAATTCATAATGATTTTTCTTTAAAAATCATTTCAATTTTACAACCACAATAACTCCCTATATTTCTCTGGAGATACATCTATTATAAAAGATCAGATATTCCTGTGCCAGTAGGCTGCATATCCAAATATTGGAAAATAATCTTAGTCCTTGATAGTCAAAGTGTGGTCCACGAGCCAGCACCTTTAGAATTACAGTAAAACCTTGGTTTGTGAGCATAATTCATTCCGGAAACATTCTAGTAATCCAAAGCATTCTTATATCAAAGCAAATTTCAAGGACCATTGGCTCAGTTGTGATCATGTAACATTCGGTATCACGTACTACTCGTACTGCAACACATCGCTCATTTATCAAGTTAAAATTTATTAGAAATGTTTGCTTATCTTGTGGAACACTCGCAGAATAAGTTACTCGCAGTCTAAGGTTTTACTGTAATTACCTATAAGCTCCCTAGGAACAGAGAATCTCAGCCCCACTCCAAACCTCCTGAATTAGAAAATCTGCATTAACAAGATTTCCGGGTGATTTGTATGCAGGCTAAAATTTAAGAAACAGCTCCAGCTGATCCTGTGAAGGGACAACATAAGTTATAATGCCAGTGAAACACTAATGAAGATAAGGAAATGTTTATCGGATGGAATAGTCAGTGATGACTATCTTTATTAAGGAGAAAGTTAATTCTACAGTTAAGTTTTAGGAATGTAAATCTTCAAGAGAACTTCAGCCAAATTCAGTTAGCCAGAGATGAATATCAAAACATTAACTAAACCATAAAACTCCTAGAAGAAAACATGAGTACTAAGCTCCTTGACTTCAAACGTGGTGATAAGTTTTTGGATCAAACTCCAAAAGCAGAGGCACCAAAGCAAAAATGAACAAGCGAGATGACAAACTAAAACCTTCTGCACATCAGCAGAAACCATCAACGAAATGAAAAGGCAACCTACCAAGTGGAAGAAAATATTTGCAAATCACGTATCTAAGGGGCTAATATCCAAAATATATGAAGAACTCATAAAAATGCAAAAACAAAAAACAAAAAACCACCCACATTTAAAAATAAACAGGGGATCTGAACAGACATTTTTCCAAAGAAGACATATAAATTGCCAACAGGGACATAAAAAGGTGCTCAACATCACTCCTCATTGGGGAAATGGAATCAGAATCATGAGATGCCACCTCACACCTGTTAGAATGGCTATTATAATCCAATTAAAAAAGAAGACATGAATAGACATTTTCCCTAAAAAAGATGTACAGAGAGGGCCAACAGGAACGTGAAAAGACGCTCATCATCATTTATCATCTGGGAGATGCAAATCAAAACTACAATGAGATATCACCTCACTTGTCAGAATGGCTAAAATCAACACAGGAAACGACAGATGTTGACAAGGATGTGGAGAAAGGGGAACCCTCATGAACTGTGGGAATGCGAACTGGTGCAGCCACTATGGAAGACAGTATAACTGTTTTTTGAGGTTCCTCAAAAAATTAAAAATAGAACTACCCTATGATCCAGCAATTGCACTACTAGGTATTTACCCAAAAAAATACAAAAATACTGATTCAAAGGAATACGTGCAATCCAATGTTTATAGCAGCATTATTTGTAATAAGTTATGGAGACAGCCCAAGTATCCATTGAATGATGAATGGATAAAGAACATGTGGTATGTATGTGTATACACACACACACACACACACACACACACAATGGAATATTATTTAGCCATAAGAAAAATGAAATCTTGTCACTTGGAATGATATGGATAGAGGTAGAGAGTATTATGCTAAGCGAATTAAGTCAGAGAAAGACAAATACCATGATTTCACTCATATGTGGAATTTAAGGAGGGAAAATGAGCAAAGGGAAGAGAGAGAGAGAGGCAAACCAAGGAACAGGCTCTTAATTGTTATGATGATTACCAGAAGGGAGATGGGGGGAGGGAGGGGGAATGGGTTAAACAGGTGATGGGAATTGAGAAGTGTGTTGTGGTAAGTACCGGGTGCTGTATGGAAGTGTTGAATCACTATATTCTATACCTGAAACTAATATTACACGGTATGTTAACTAACTTTAAGGAATTTAAATTAAAAAAAAAAGATTATATAAGGGGCACCTGGGTGGATCAGTCAGTTAAGCATCTGACTTTAGCTCAGGTCATGATCTCATGGTTCATGGGTTCTAGCCCTGAGTTGGGCTCTGTGCTGACAGCTCGGAGCCTGGAGCCTACTTCAGATTCTGTGTATCCCACTCTCTCTGCCCCTCCCCCTCTTGCATTGTCTCTCTCTCAAAAAAAATAAACATTAAAAAAAATTTTTTTAAGATTATATGAGAAATGGCTATTATCAAAAAGACAAGAAATAGTAAGTGTTGGTGGATGTGAAGAGAAGGGAACTCTTGTGCACTGTTAGTGGGAATGCAAACTGGTGCAGCCAGTACGGAAAACAGTATGGAGGTTCCTCAAAAAATTAAAAATAGAACTTCCCTACGACCCAGCAATTGCACTTCCAGGTATTTGTTCAAAGAAAACAGAAATATTAACTCAAAAAGATATCTGCATCCCCATGTTCATTGAAGCATTATTTATAATGAAGATACCAACCTAAGTGTCTACTGATGGATGAATGGATAAAGAAAATGTGGTATATATACACAAATGGAATATTGTTCAGCCATAAAAAGAAGGAAATCTTACCATTTGTGACAACGTGGATGGACCTCGAGGGCATTATGTGATGTGAAATAAGTCAGAGAAAGACAAATACCATTATGATTTCACTTATATCTCGAATCTTAAAACACAAAAGAAAACTGGGGTGCCTGGGTGGCTCAGTCGGTTAAGCAGCCAACTTCAGCTCACGTCATGATCTCATGGTTTGTTGGTTCACAAGCCCCGTGTTGGGCTCTCTGCTCTCAGTGAAGAGCCCGCTTCAGATCCTCTGTCCCCCACTCTCTCTGCCCCTCCCTTGCGTGTGCTCTCTCTCTCTCAAAAATGAACATTAAAACAAAAGAAAACAAAACAAGAAAACAAAAGAGCTCATAGATGGAACAGATTGGTGATGGACAGAGGCAGGAGTAGGCGTAGGAGAAATGAGTGAAGTAGGTCGAAAGGTACAGACTTCCAGTTATGAAATAAGTTATGGGGAAATAATGTATAGCATAGTGACTATAGTTAATAATACTGTATTGCATATTTGCAAGTTGCTAAGAGATTAGA
Source organism: Lynx canadensis (assembly GCF_007474595.2). NCBI lineage: Eukaryota > Metazoa > Chordata > Mammalia > Carnivora > Felidae > Lynx > Lynx canadensis. The sequence goes on from NC_044306.2 coordinate 170,851,473, forward strand.
TCTCAAAAGTTCTCATCACAAGAAAAAAATTTCGTCTGTAAGTATGTAAGGTGATGAATATTAAGTAGACATTATGGTGATCATTTTGCAATGTATACAAACATCAGGTCCTTATCCTATACACCTGAAACTAATGTTATATACCAATTATACCTCAGTAAAGTAAAAATATTAAGTAACTTGTAAAACAAATTGAATCCTTCTTGTCTGAAAACACTGCTAAGCTTTGAGGGGTAGTCCTATTGCAAAACCAGGCCTGTCTTCGGGACACAGAAAGGCCCTGGGCCTCAGGGAAGTGAAAACAGCCCAGAGACCCCAGGAGAAACCTTGCAGAATAGGAGGCCATGGAACAAATGAGGTGGAAAACAGCTGTGACATCTATTTCTTTCCTTCTAGAGTTCCCAACTTTCCCATTTGGAATAAACTGAGAAATTCTGCGTCAGATAGAACTTCCTGTAAAAATTTTAAATTGCTTCAATCTGAGTTTAACAGCCACCCCCCTTTCATGTCTTACTAAATCATCTTAAGGTTACATCTGGAGTTCACTAAGAAAAAGTACAATAAAAACGGGTTTTAGAGGTTTCTCAGATTTATTTAATATTTCGACCGAGAGCAGATAGATAAATCACAACTCAGAACTCCAGCAAGAAACAATACCTTGAAGCTACACTCACCAGGAAGCAAGTTAAATATACTGAACCACCAGAGACATGACACATACCATTTCAAAACAGGCATGAGACTCTTACCTATTATGATTCTCCAGATCCAGCAGAAATGTAGCCAAGTAGAATTCACTCAACACTGAAGGCTGGAGACCATCCGCACTAGCATTCGAGAAAAGGGTTCTCAGGAATGAAAATGCACTCTGTTACTATTTAAGATGTGTTAGCCTAATTAGACACAGCTATCAACTGAAAACAACAGCCATGTTTTTGTACCCATTCTAGCCCTCTTACCTAGAACACTCTGCAGTGAGCTCTTTCTGTGCCTGGCCTTAAAGGGCACTGCCTCAAGGAGGCTTTCCTATCCCCACGACCTGGGTAGTTATGAGGTAGTACGGTGCCTACTGACACAGGGCACCCAAAAAATATTTGTTGAAACACACACACACACACACACACACACACACACACAACAAGCCAAGCTCATAAATACAGAAAACAGATTGGTGGTTGCCAGCAGTGGGGATGGGGTGGGGGGTGGGAGAAATGAGTGAAGGGGTCAAAAGGTATAAACTTTCAGTTATAAAATTGATAAGTTATGGTGAAGTAATTACAGCATGGAGACTACAGTTGACAATATTTGCAAGTTGTTCAGAGAACAGCTCTTAAAAGTTACCACAGGAAAAAAATTTCTTTGGCAACTATGTAAGGTGATAGGCTTGTGCAAGGTATACAAATGTCAAATCATCATGTACACTCGAAACTATTATACAGTCGACCCTCCAACAACAGGAGTTTGAACTGTGCAGGTCCACTTAAAATGCAGATTTTTTTAGACTACAGTACTGTAAACGTATTCTCTCTTCTTTATGATTTTCTCAGTGCTTTTTTTTTTCTCTAGCTTACATTGTGAGAATACAGTACGTAATACATATAAGATACAAAATTCGTGTCAATCAACGGTTTATGTTCTCAGCAAGGTTTCCAGTCAACAGTAGACTATTGGTAGTTAAGTTCTGGGGAGTCAAAAGATACAATTATATGAGTTTTCGGCTGTGTGGGGATTGGTGCTCCCAATCCCTGCGTTGGGCAAGGGTCAACTGTTATACCCCCAAAGAAAAAAGTATTTGTTGAGTGTATACAGTAATCGAAGACTCAGTTTTTAGCATTTCTTTTTCAAGTTTCCAACAGAACAATTGCCCTCGTCTTCTCTGACAAACACACCGTTTCCACTGTGACCCACAGTGAGATCTGAGAGTATTTCAGGTACATAAACTAAGAGTTCAGCACACCACCATATTGATTTACAACAGTATACGCCCCTATTACTAGAGGTGGAAATCCCAGTGGGAAACTAAACCCAAGTTCAAAAATAGAAATGAGCTTAAGACTTTTCCCTTTAAAACTGTGGGTTCTCACCTCCTTTTAAGAGGAAATATTAAAACTAAAATTCTTTTTAAATTTTTAAATGTTTAGTTTTGAGAGAGAGCAGGGGAGGGGCAGAGAGAGAGGGGGCAGAGGATCTGAAGCAGACTCCGGGCTGACGGCAGAGAACTCGATGCGGGGCTGGAACCCAGGAACCATGAGATCATGAGCTGAGCTGAAGTCAGACGCTTAACTGACTGAGCCACCCAGGCGCCCCTAAAATTAAAATTCTAACTCATGGATTCTCACATCTTGGGTTTTTTTAATTGTTATTATTAAAGTATAATCGGGGCGCCTGCGTGGCGCAGTCGGTTAAGCGTCCGACTTCAGCCAGGTCACGATCTCGCGGTCCGTGAGTTCGAGCCCCGCGTCAGGCTCTGGGCTGATGGCTCGGAGCCTGGCGCCTGTTTCCGATTCTGTGTCTCCCTCTCTCTCTGCCCCTCCCCCGTTCATGCTCTGTCTCTCTCTGTCCCAAAAATAAATAAATAAACGTTGAAAAAAAAAAGTATAATAAACATACAGTGTTTTATTAGTTTCAGGTGTACAATATGATTCAACCATTCTAGCTATACATTACTCAGTGCTCATCAAGGTAAGCGTACCCTTAATCCTTTTCACATATTTCACCCCTCCCCCCACCAACCTCCCGTCTGGCAACCACCAGTTTGTTCTCTGTATATAACAGTATGTTTTTGGCCTCTTGTTTATTAATTTGTTTTGTTTCTTAAATTCCACAGATGAGTGAAATTGTATGGTGTTTGTCTTTCTCTGACTTATTTCACTTATCATAATACCCTCTAGGTGCATCCATGTAGTTGCAAAGGGCAAGATTTCATTCTTTTTCTATTATATATATGAGAGACTTGAACATCCGTTATCTCAAGAAGATTAAAGAATTGTGCTTTTAAATTATCTTTTTATTATAAAAGACAGGCTCCTTGTAGGAAATCTGTAAATGACAAAAACAGAAAAGGAAAAATCACCTATGTATGAACACTGTTAGTATTTAGTGTATTTCCTTTCAGTCCTTTTTCTATGTACCCAAAATTGGAACTGTCCTAAATATAGTCATGTATCCTGTTTTTATTTTTTCACTAAAAAATGAGTCCTTAGCACTTCCTAAAATTTACAAAATACTTGCTTATAAAAATATTTTTAGTGTGCACAATAAAAAGTAAAGAACTCCCACCCCACCCCAAACCTTAGCTGTAACAACTTGGAAGTGCTAGGTGCATGTGTCCTTACGTTTTTCTCTATAGTAAGCATTTTGCCATATTATTAAATGTTCTGCAAAAAATGCTCCCAAAGATTGCATTATATTCTACCTTATAAATATGCAATATTTGAACCATTTTCCTAAATTAAACAATTTTTGTATGAAAGCAACTGCATTTCCTTAGATTGTATTTCTAGAAGTGGAATGACAAGGTCAGAACGTATGAACATTTTCCAGACTCTTGGTCCTACAAACAGGTGGTCCCAGTTCACACACCCCTCAGCAGCATATCAGCGTGCCTACCTTACAAACGTAGTTTTGATGAAGATTAGTATCAATCCACTTAAATGATGTTTGATAGACACATTATGACACTGTATTACAATCATTTGTAAGGGCTGCTTGTCAGTGTAACTAGACCGTGAGCCAGAAGACCAAGTTTATGTCTTTTTTACCTTTGTACTTCTATAGACCAGCATCGTACACAAAACCACCTGAATGTCTGCTATGTGTCAGATCTCATTCTATACCTGGAGATACAGCTCTAATGGATGTTACATTCTAGTGGAGATACACAAGAAAATAAACAGGGATAACTTATAGTACGCCAGGGAACAAATACTTTGGTCAAAACCAAATCGGGGTTGGGGCACTTGAGTGGCTCAGTTGGTTAAGCGTCTGACTCCTGATTTCGGCTCAGGTCACGATCCCACGTTTCATGAGTTCAAGCCCCACATAGAGCTCTGTGCTGGCAGTGCAGAGCCTTCTTGGGATTCTCTCTCTCTTTCGCCCTCCCTGCCCCTCCCCCGCTCACACTGTCTCTGTCTCTCTGAAACTAAACAAATAAACTTAAAAAAAATCGGAGAAAAATTAGGAAACTGGAGGCAAAAATGGAGAGAGGATTTGCCCTATTTTATTATATAGGGCAGTGAGAAAAGGCCTCATTTGAGAAGGTGGCATTTAAGCACATATTTGAAGAAAGAAGCATGCTGTGTGGGTATGTGGTGGGAAGAGTATTTCAGAGAGTGCAAAGGCCCAGAGAGCATCCTTAGGATGTATGAAAAGCAGAAAGGCCCGTCTGGCTGGAACAGTGACGGAGAGAATAGTAGAAAATGGGGTCAGAGAGATAGTGGGGAAATGCATCATGGAGAATTTGTAAGCCTTGTCAGATTTTGTCTGTTACTCTGTATGAGATGGGAAGCTATTAGGAAGGCTTTGAGAAATTACATGATTGGATATATTTTCAAAAAAATCACAAGCTACTGTGTTGAAGTAGACTGTGGACTAGGATTATGGGGGAAACCAGTTAAGAAGCTACTTTGGAAAAGCAATTGATATAATGATGGCTGACATTAAAATAATAGTTGAGTTGAATGGATTCTAAATATATTTTGAAAGTAGAGTCAGAGGATCTTGCTAAGGTATTGAATTGTCCATTGTATGAGAAATGCAGAGGAACCAGGCTTGAAGTCAAGATTTGAGCCAACTGAAAAAATGAAGGCTGCCACTTACTGAAAATATTACAAGAGACTTTTTGAAGGCAAGGTGAAGAAATTGGGAATTTTGATTCTAAGTTCTCTTCTCTAAGGCCTTTAGAAGATGCAAGTTTCATACCAATTTAGCCATTTGCATGGCCACCGTGTTAAACTAAAATTAATTCTCAGAATCACATAATTTATCAACCTGGGTAAGACTTTTTGATGGCTCAAGAACATTTTTTAGGGTTGACTTGTTCTCTAATGTTCAGAATGTTGATGCATTTTTTTAAGAACTAAGCTAGAATTTCTTTCCCTCTCCTCCAACAACAAAAACCAGGCACCATAGATGCTCCCTGACTTACGACGGTTCAACTTACAATGTTTGGACTTTACGATGGTGCAAAACAAATACACATTCAGTAGAAACCATACTTCAAAATTTGAATTTTGGTATTTTCTCCAAGCTAGCGATCTGTGGTAGGCAACACTCCTGTACTGCTTAGGCAGTAGCAGTGAGCAGCAGCTCCTAGTAGATGCAAACACAAAAGTAAACGAATATACTTAAACCACTCTGTACCTGATAAAACCATTCTGTTTTTCACTCTCAGTACAGCAGTCGATAACATACATGGGACATTCAACACTTGTTATAAATTGTCTTTGTATTAAATGATTTTGCCCAACCGTAGGATAACGTAAGTGTTCTGAGCATGTTACATTAGGCTAAGCTGTGATGTTCGGTAGGTTAGGTATAGTACATGTGTTTTCAACTTATGTATTTTCAACTCACAATGGGTTTATTGGGACATAAATCATCACAAGTTGAGGAAGATCTTATTTTGTCGTACTCTACAAAGATTTTAAAATATTAAAGAAATTAGAATTACTTTATCATGTTAGCACTGTCCAAAAAGAACTGTGAAATGGAAATGTTTTATATCTACACTGTATTACATGATAGCCACTAGCCACACGTTAGCTACTGAGCACACGAAAAGGTGGCTAATGCAACTGAGGAACTGAATTTTCAATTTAATTAACTTACGTTTAAATAGCCCCATGTCACAAGTGGCTACCATATGGTAAAGCACAGCACTATACTGTTATATCCTCTTGATGTAATAATTTTTAGTGAACACAAAACTCTGGAAATTGGCTGTGTACTTTTTAAATTATAAGAAGATTCCTTAATGTAGGAGTATTCTCCCATCTGTGTAGAACAGAGGAAATATATGCTATAAACCTGTATGTACATATGTATGTTTGTGTCCATAGACACACCAAATATCTGTAAGAATACATCATAAGTTTGTAGTATTAGTTGCCTCTGGGAAAGGAAAATGGGTAACTAGGGGTCACAGTTGGAAGCGAGAATGTTCCCAGTATATGTTTGAACATCCTTAATTTTAAACACTTTTAAAGTTTAAGAGAGAAAGAGAGCACACAGGCATGTGAGTGGGCGAGGGGTACAGAGAGGGAGAGAATCCCAAGCAGTGCAGAGCCCATGCAGGGCTCCATCTCACAAACCGTGAGATCATGACTTGAAATCAAGAGTTGGACGCTTAACTGACTGAGCCACCCAGGCGCCCCTGAACCTTCTTAAATTTTGTATCATATAAATGGTTTATCTATTCAATTTTAGGGTATTTTTAAAATTTTTGATTAACGCTAATCTACATACCTTTCCCTAAATATCTTTCCTGTATGGTTCCAATCGATGACTGACAGTTGAACTAAGTATTCTTACCTTCTGGGTAGGTCTCTAAGATGGCCTATAAGTAATATTTGAAAATATATCCCAGGGGCTTAAGATTGTCTCTCTCTCTCTCTCTCCCTCTGTCCCTTTCCCCCCTCCTCTCCCATGTGCACTCTCTCTAAAAAATAAAATTAATTTTTTAAATATTTTTGAGAGAGAGAGAGAGAGAGAGAGAGAGAGAGAGAGAGGCAGAGAGAGAGAGAGGGACACACAGAAGCAGACTCCAGGCTCCGAGCTGTCAGCACAGAGACCTACGTGGGGCTCGAACCCACAGACAGTGAGATCATGACCTGAGCCGAAGTCGGACGCCTAACCAACCAAGACATCCAGATGCCCCTCTAAGAAGTAAAATAAAGGGGCGCCTGGGTGGCTCAGTCGGTTAGGCGTCCAACTTTGGCTCCATGATCTTGTGGTTTGTGAGTTCAAGTCCCATGTCAGCTCTGTGCTGACAGGTCAAAGCCTGGAGCCTGCGTCGGATTCTGTCTCCTCTTTCTGCCCCTCCCATGCTCATGCTCTGTGTCTCAATAATAAATAAACGTTAAATAAAAAAGTAAGTAAGTAATCTCAGCAGCGACAGCCAATTCTTCAGCTTCTGTAAAATGTCAATGTTCCACCCCAACCCCACCTCACTGATCCCCCTGTTCCAAGCAGTCCAAATTAGATGTGGCTTGTTCTGACTCCTATTACCTCATTGGCTTATTTTATAATAAAATGATTGTTTTGCTTCTACTTTCTATACAGTGCTACTCCTCTTGGGCTCATCTGCTCACCAGTGACTTGTAGAGAGCCAAATTTTGAGTTCAAATTTGAACTCTGACCTTTACCAGCTGCATACCCTCAGACATTACAGATCTAACTGGATCGGTTTCCTCATCTGCATCTCTACTTCACTGGCTCTTTGTAATGATTAAATGGCTGAATACATGTATAATGGTACCTGATATTAAAGAACTCAAAGTATCCTTTGATAGCTATCTTAATACCAACAGACATGTTTTAAGTCTATTTTAAAGCCTCTACAAGCCCTTAAAGATACAGATACAATTCTTCATTTTGCTATGCAAATTCTGAATTATTGTGTTTCTATTTTTAATAAATTTGGATTTGGGGGAGGGAAATATGCCCTTCAAAATACATTACTTTCAGTATTACTTTGGTTTAGTTTCTTGTGAAAAAGAAAATAGTCAGAATTCCTACATTAGGATTAGCACAGAATTCAACATGGACCCCAGTGCGGGCTGGCTCTAGGCTGCAGCTTTTGGTGTTTTTGTGTTTTGTATTTTTTCCTCTAAATATGTTATATAGACACTTCTCAAAAGAAAGAACCTAGTTAACATGTTTACATAATCTAGTTTTGTCAAAATGGGATGATACTATGTACCAATAAGGGATAGAATTTTTGGGTTTGTGCTTTACCAAACACATAATATCCTAACAGTATATTAACAGCAGTTCTCTTCGAGGCGCCTGGGGGGTTCCATTGGTTAAGCATCTGACTTCAGCTCAGGTTATGATCTCACGGTTTGTGAGTTTGAATCCCGCATCAGTCTCTGCACAAGTGCAGAGCCTGCTTGGGATTCTCTCTCCCCAGCCCCCCTCTTTTTCTGCTCTTCCCCCACTTATGCACGCTCTCTTTCTAAATAAATAAACTTATAAAACTAAGTTTTCTTTATGCTGAAAAATGATTATAAAATGATTTAAGAGTTGTTACACTTTAGTTTTGTAAAACCAGGAAATTTACAAACTAACAAGCATACTCAATGATTAATAAATTGTTCAAAAATGCAGGCATTTAAACAATTTATTTTTGAGAGAGAGAGCCACCCAGGCACCAATATGCAGGCATTTTTAAGGTAAAATGTATCAGTCTACACTTTACAATTTAGTTCTTACTACATGAGGTAAAAAAGGATTTATGTTGACAAAAACATTTATTTATCAGGAGAAAAAAATCCCAAACTAGTAAGTGAACTGCTCTTACTTGCCATGTGACATTTGTTAAGGAAAGAGCATCCTGAGGGACCAGGACCATCTTAATCTGCCAGCAAAATCAGACAGATGAAATACAATATAATAGAAACAAAAATTTTCTTTTCCATAAAACCAAGTCTAGGGATGCTAGTAAACTTAGTGCAAATATAAAGGCTGCCAGAACCATCTTCCATATAAATGCCTTCCAAATTTCCATTTCAGACACAGGGATGAGGGATTTAGGGGAGACAATCTTTGAATCAACATTTTACCTTCAATTCTTTGCTTCACTGACTTCTGACAGTTTGGCAAATTAGGGGTCATCACATTTAGAAGAGATGCCAAAGCCTGACAAATGCAATCTAAGAAAGACAGTATAAATTCTAAATGCCTGTGTAATTTTCTGTAGTTCCCAGCATTCTACCTCAAAAAGTCATCAGATTTAAAACTTAAGTCATTTCCTTTAGATGGTACAATTTTAGCAAAAAGCTTTTTTCAAATTATGGGATAATTAAGGTAACACTAAAATTCATATACCCAAAATTCAAGTCTTATGCCATTTTGTTATTCTGGGTTACTTGGTGTGTGAGTAGGAAGATGTATGGCAGAGATTAACTTTGTTTTTGAAAAAAATTTGAAAAATTTCCAATCTAATCCTATCTCAGTTTCTTCAGTACATGTTCAGAAATCTCCGTCCTTGGAATTAGGTATTATTGGCCACCAAGATGGCCACTTAAAAATAAGTTTCCATCCCTCATGCTCCCACTGCCCTGGTCTAAAAAAATGTGCCACCTTACATAGTTTGGTGCCTGCTATTTACAGGTGATTAGAGATCCATTCTCAGCTGGAGCTGAAAACAAGCAATCTTCTCCTTTGAGTTCCTAAATGCAGCTTAATACAAGTAGGAGTCCCAGGTCCATGACTGCCCTCTTCACTGTCCAACGTTACTTTCGCAATTATTCTACCACAGAAGCTATTTCCCTTGAAAATACTGAGATTTACATGCTTAAATATTCAAATGGTATGCATCAGGTCAGGACTCAAAAGTATTAATTTGGAAAACACAAAAACAAGAAACCTGAACTTGATATCCTATTTATTTATTTAATTTATTTATGAGAGGAAAAGAAACAGAGCATGAGCAGGGGAGGGGCAGAGAGAGTAGGAGACGCAGAAACCGAAGCAGGCTCCAGGCTCTGAGCTGTCAGCACAGAGCCTGACGCAGGGATCGAACTCAGACACCGCGAGATCATGACCTGAAGTCAGACGCTTAACTGACTGAGCCACCCAGGCGCCCCTATTTATAAGTTTGTTTTTATTTATTTTGAGAGGAGATACAGAGCAAGTGGGGGAGGGGCAGGGGGAGAGGGAGACAGAATCTCAAGCAGGCTCTGCACCATCAGGCAGAGCCCGAGGGGGTCAAGCTCAGGAACCAGGAGATATGACCTGAGCCGAGGTCAAGAGTCCATGCTTAACCGAATGAGCCACCCAGGTGCCCCTTCTCTTATTTTTAAAGGCCCAGGGGCACCTAGCTGGCTCAGTTAAGTGTCTGACTTTGGCTTAGGTCATGAGCTCACAGTTTGTGAGTCTGAGCCCCACACTGGGCTCAATGCTGTCAGCACAGAGCCCACTTCAGATCCTCAGTCTCCCTATCTCTCTGCCCTTCCCCATTCTCTCTCATGCACTCTGTCTCTTTCAAAAAAAAAAAAGAAAAAGAAAAAGGTCCAAATTCCCTGGTTTTAAAATTCAAATTTGACTCGTTTAAAAGGAAAAAAACAAAAAAACAAAAGCAGTGATAGCATACATTCCCTGATTCCATAGAAATACTCAAATTCATAGATAATGCTGTACTTCTTTATGTCAAATTTTGTTAAACAAACTTTACAAGATCAGTGCAGAACAGAGCTGGAAAGAAATGACAGAAACAGAAGCCTTCAATTATTATTTAAGAATAGGTATGATCTCAGTCAAAATCAGATTAGAAAACTCAAGGAAATATCCGGCACTGGCTTCTTTTAGGGAATCCTTAAAAAACCTACCATTTGGAATAACTTCTGTATCCCAACTTTGACATTCTTTCCTAAATGAATTCATTATTCCTATTTTTGCTATGTGGAATTTTTCAGAGTAATTTTCCTAGGAGGAAATTGGATATAATCACGTACCTTCCCATATGGCAGTGACATGGGACTAACAAATGGCAAGTGGGAAGGGGAGAGAAGATATAAACAGTATAGAGTGAAGTATAAGGAGGAAAACACAGTTTAAAAAAAAAAAAAAAGTGAAGAATTTGTGACCATAAGAACCAGAATCAAATTGTGTGTGTGTATGCGTATAACAATTTTATATCTTCAAAAATAAAACTGGAATGTTATTTCACTTAAAATGTACAATACGCAAAATGCTCTGCAAAGGTAAAAAAAAATGTACACCAACATAAATTTTCATGATTTTCTAATACATGACACTTTTGGATCAAAAAATTACCATTACAAACCCTTTAATCAAATGTTTATTTTTTGTTTCCAGCATTACAATCTGCTGTGATTCATAAACTTCCATCTAAGTTAAGTTTTTAGCCACTGACCTCATACAAGTAGTTAGGTTCTTACATCAACCCCCACTTATCCAGCATAGAATCACCCAGCTACAACTCTTGCATGGACAATGCTCACTGCCACCCTGAACAACTTAAAGTGCATGAGTTATTTTGATGAATGGAGACACAGCTGTAGTTTTGCACTAAATTTTTCATTACTGAATTGTATGTTTTTTCACCTTGGTATCTTATCACTAGAAAGCTACTTACTTACATAATGTTTTAACCATATATTATGATAAATGCCCATTTATAACTGTAAGAAACTCATGTTACAGACACACTATTGACTATGATATTATACAAAATCGTGGCCACAAGTTTCCGCATAAGAGATTTATTTCTCTTTCTCTTAAAGCAAGAAATATCTCACAGTTCAGATTTACATGAGTAGTGCCTTTTAAAATAAATTAAAAATAAAATGCTGTCCCGTCTGTAAAATTATAAATATTTCTAGTCCATTTTACAGAATTTTAAAATGCTTATAAATGCATTACCGCCTAGTAAATACACATTATGGCACTGAAGCCAGTTAAAAAACAAAACAAAACAAAAAAACCCAGCCATCAAACTGGCCTATGGAAACATCCAGGGTTATTCTGTATCTCCTATACTGGAAAAATTAAACTAAATAAAGAAAAAAGTAAAGGAGAGATAAGAAATTTACAAAATGGCAACTACTACAACCTAAAAGGTGGACTGAAATGTCCTCCTTCAATTCAGGAACTAAGCCGTTTCTGGAATGAACATTTATGGATAATTAGGATAGGAGAGTGTTCCTCTTAATGCTCAGGGCAGAATTATGTAGAAATAATTTCCACATTCTGTAAGGAAAAAACAGAGTGACTATTTAAAAACTAAATTTAGCCAGAACGTTCAAGATTGGCAGGTTCTGATGGAGTGACATCTTCAAAGGTAACAAAATTAAAACTCATAATCCTATGGATGATGCTTATTTTTACAAATGTAAAGAAAGGAAACATGATCGCAAGATACAATATACCCTGACAGGGTAAAATGAAAAATTATGAACAATTTAAGTAAGTAAAATGTTCTCTATTGAAACATAAAAACATGATTTCCAAATTGATTCAACTTGTAATAGGTCCCTTACAAGGATGAAGTAGTCATTCTGTAGATGCTGAACTGCCCTTCACATTAAATACTTCCTCATCTTCAAAAAAAACAGCTTCTGAATGGCCCTGACACCTTCAGTACAGGAGAGCAGGCTCGCGGACTTGTTTCCAAGGCTTTCCTCCAAAGAGATTCATTCAATAAAATCTATAATATCTCCAAATCTACATGTCGAACTTCGGGATTTCGTTTCTGGAAGGAAAAATCACCACCACATTATTCATAGCAAAACTGAATTTTGTTTCCTTCTATTCTGTTAGATCACTAAAGCCACTGACAACATTTGGTCAAACGACTTCAGTGTAGCATATTAGCAAGATAAAAATCAATAGATGAATACTACACACTATAAACAATATGGTTAAGTAGGTAGCCCCATCTCCCTGAGTTTGTTCAAATGTTAGTTAATACATTAATGGATGAAGAACCTAGTATGTGCCAAGCATTGCAAAGCACTGTAAATACACTCGTTTGTGGTGAAAAGAAAATCACTGTAAAACAGTAACAATCCGAAGAAATAAGCTGACATTCACTTATTTTATATATTTTAGCAACACCCCATACAGTCTTGTGGCAGGCACTGTGCTAAATAGTGGAGCTGGAGCTATGATTATTAGTAAGGTCTGTTCTTGACCTTGATGGACTCAGTTTAGCCAGCAAGACCAGTGTATCAGTAACCATCTACAAGTGAAAGCATTGCGGCTAATAAAAATAGCAGTTAACATTTAATAAGCAGTCACCCTTATGTCAAGTACCATGCTAAGTAAGGGGCTTCACGTGCATGTGTGTTTTAAAATCCTCATAACTGAATTATTTCCATTTTATATATGGGAAAATTGAAGTTTGAAGAAATTAACTAACCTACCTACGTTATGAGCTACTAAGTGACGAAGCCAGGATACATTCCGGACCTCAAGCTCCTAACTACTACAATGAATGCACTGAAACGCTAACTCGGGGAACAAAACCGCCAGATCTATTACTTTAACTCATGAGATTGAGTAAGACTTCACTGAGAGTATCTACACAAGGCCTGAAAGTAGTGAGTTTTCCAGATAGATGATGACGAGGATCATCATCTAGACAGAGGAAACAATACAAGCAAAGTCAGCCGGAGAAGGGTGTACTGGCCATATGGTATAGTTAGCCACAGGGGTTGCAAAAAGGGCAGGATCAGTAATGAGGCTGGAAAGGCAGGCAGAAACCAGGTTGTGAAAAATTTTAAATGCCGGCTTAAGGAACTTCAACAACAGAAAGTATCTTTATTACATTCCTATTCTATGCCAGGCACTGAAGTATACAACAATGAACAGGAAACAAAACAGTACTTGTCTTCAACGAACGTCTGTCCAGTGAGGAAATACAGGTTAAGTAAGCAGGCACTTAGAGTAGTCTGCTACTTAAAGAGCAAGGTAAAGGTCTTGGGGTTGTATCTTTATGGGTACAAAAAGGAAGGACACCTAAATCTGGGAGTGGGGGGAGGGATTAAAAGTGTAATAAAATGTAATATAATGACATTATGAGAATGGAGGACAGAGAGAACATATAAAACTATATAACTAACTTACATCTATCAAAGAGGAAATAAATAACGTGGAAGCAGTTTAAGACCTTCCTATAGAAATATGGCAGTAAATCTAAAAGAAATACTAAAAATGGTTGCTTCTAAGCATGACTGAGGATGGTGAGGCAGGTGACACTTCTGTTTATAAGCTTTTCAGTTCTGTTTGACTTTATAAATTGTGTATATTATTTTTTTGATATTATTTGATAAAAATTATAAAAGTAGGGGCGCCTGACTGGCTCAGTTGGAAGAGCATGCGACTCTTGATCTTGGGGTCATGAGTTCGGGCCGATGCTGGGTGTAGAGATTATTAAGTAAATATTAAACCAATCAATCAACATGGGGAAAAAGCTCTTCTAAGTGATTCTGATAATCAGTCAGGATTAGGAACATTTGCATATTACTCAAAGGAATTCAGTTATAAAGGCAAGAATCTGATATAACACTAGAGTTTAGCTCCAGCTAGAGCATTTTATTGAGTGTGCACTGGCATTCTTCTTATGACTAGTTTTGTTCCAGTGTACCTGGGGGTACTCTCCTCTTGGATACTAATATGAGAGTGGCCAGGGGACCCCCAAGCATGGGGGTACACTTTTGTTCTCAATTTTCTCTTTACCTTAAACTATTTGCTCTTTTCTAGAATTCCTTAAATTCAATACAGAATAAAAAAAGATTTCCTCTAACAGAAATGAAACTGAATTTTATTTTCTCTTTCCAATCCACCCTAACCCATCCCAATATGACTTTAAAAAGTTTAGGTATTAATGGAAAATTTGAAATTATTCTGTCTAAAAAAACCACTATATGTAAAATGTGTACCAAAAAAAATCTAATCTCAAGAAAAAGAAACTGAGGCACCTGGGTGGCTCAGTCAGTTAAGTGACCGACTTCAGCTCATGATCTCACGGTTTGTGAGTTCAAGCCCTGCATCGCTGTCAGCCAGAGCCTAGAGACTGTGTCTCCCTTTCTCTCTATGCCTCCCTAGCTTGTGCCCTTTCAAAAATAAATAAACTTTAAGAAAAAAGAAAGTAAAAACTTAATGTATTGTTTTAAAATCAAGTTTTTTTAGAGAAAATTATCAAATTCCTAACATGAAATGTGCCAAATACGAAGACAGGCACAACATGAATGAATAAAAAAAATAGGATTAATACCCTTAGATTTTAATGTTTAGTGCCTAATAAGGTATCACGTGCATATAGCAGAAACAGAGCTGGAAAAACAGAGCTGAAAATCAATAATTGGTGTTCAATTTGTAACTTTCATTCATTTGTTCTACAGATACTTATTGATTTATTATGTCCCAGGCACTATTCAACTTGAATTAGAACATTTTACATAGCACAAATTTATTTCAACACTCATATTTTAGAGAGATAAAAACCAAATAGTGTAATTTTATAATGTTGCAGACTCAAAAAAATGCTACAGGAGGATGCAATTCAAGAAGCAAAAGACAGAGTAAAGGGCACAGCATTTAACTGGAATACTACTTATTAGGAATTTGCAAATACTATGGCATCATCCCACTGAATTAATTTCCCATAGAAGTACTGCTTCCCAAACATAAAAAACTTCATAGAAGAAGATTGAAATATAGAGGTAAAGCAAAAAAATTTTAGTTAACAGTGCAAAGAACTTAATATATATTTCACATTTATACTACGTGATTAGCTTCTATAATATACATTAGCTTCTATTATTTTTTATGTTTTTACATAGAACTATGCAAGTTGTAAGGACACCTGGGTGGCTTAATCAGCTGAGAATCTGACTCTTGATTTTGACTCAGGTCATGGTCCCAGTGTCGTAGGATTGAGCCCCGTGTCATTCTCCACACTGAATGTAGAGCCTGCTTAGGATTTTTTTCTCTCTCTTTCCCTCTGCCCCTCTCCCCTGCTGTGCACTCTCTCTCATTAAAATTTGAAGAAAAAAAAAAAGGAACTATGCAGGTTATAGATTATAGCCAAAAATACTATCTATTTTAATAATTATCAGATAAATGGCATCACTCAATAGAGATGGCTAGACTGCTGAATTTTATTATTGAGTGTGACTTTCCAAAGTGATTCAATAATTATTCAAATTTAAATTGAGAAGACAACCATGCTTAGATACTAAAAAAGGGAATATGCCAAAGTTTTAGTTTTCAAAAGATGATCAGCTTATTTTCAAAACAAGATAAAAGAATTAAATTTATGCCCTCTCCTGGTTTAGTTCCTCAATTAGGAAGAACTTTTCTTTAACATTAATTATGCCTTATTACCTTAGAGAGGATTCTAACCTGAAAGTATGGGTTAAACTTTGCTTCCTGGTTTAAAAGTCTTATATAATTCAGAAACACATGAGTTAGTTCAGTGCGTTAAAGATTTAATAGCTTCTAATTAAAGCACAAAGCTAAACAAAACCAATAAATTTATCTGATTGTGATAAGAGTAAATATAGTTAAGAATGACCAATTTGTTAATTATTCTCGTATCTGGCTTCTGACTTATTGTTTCTATTAACGAGTAAAGCTAAAATACAGATTTAGTCTAAAAGCTCATTATTTTATCCTTTCCAGGGAAATTTTTTAAAAAAGATAGAATGGAAAAGCAAAGTTTATTCATTCTTGTGTCACCCTGCACAAAAATAATCATCTTGCGTTATATTTGGAAAAGTGACTTTCAAAGTGTGGTCCAAAGGTTCTGACACCTTTTCAAGGGAGACTCCAAGGTCAAAGCTATTTTTATAACACTGATGTTATTTGCCTTTACTATGCTGGTATTTCCTCTGACGACATAAAAGCAATGGTAGATAAAATTGATGGCATCTTTGCACAATTCAAGGCAACTGCCACCCAACTCATATTAATGGAGTCATTGTGTTCCTTTACTGGCAGACACATTAAAAAAAAAAAAAAGCCAGTTTCACTTTAAAAAGTCCTTCATGAGGTAGTAAAAACATTGGTTTATTAAACCTCAACGCCTGAGTACACTTTTTAAAATGTTCTGTGACAAAATGGGGAGTATTCTTAGACCTTCCTGCTTCACACCGAGGTCTGAAGTCACAAAGAGAAGCACTCTGGGACGAGCTGGAGTTATGAGCTACATCAGATGCTTGTTTTCATAACACCATGTAGGAGCGCCTGGCTGGCTCCGTTGGTAGAGCATGCAAGTCTTGAGCTCAGGGTTGTGGGTCGTGAGTTCAAGCCCTACCTTGAGGGTGGAGTCTTCTTAACAACAACAACAACAACAACAACAAGTGAGCTATCTAAGTAAACCCCATTTTTACTTGAAAGAAAAATGAACAAACTACGGTTATTCAAATTGGGTATTTGGCAGGGATCTTCTTAAAAAATGAACAAAATAAAAAAAAAAAAATGAACAAAATGAATCTGTTACTTCAAGGAAAACAACAGTATTTGTTGCTAATGGTAAAATGCAAGCTTTCAAATGAATATTAGAATGCTGAAAAACTTGTATCTACCACCGTGACCTTGACAGCTTCCGAATACTTAGAAATGTGTCACCATTTGAAAGATGTGCATAGGGGCGCCTGGGTGGCGCAGTCAGTTAAGCGTCTGACTTCAGCCAGGTCACGATCTCACGGTCCGTGAGTTCGAGCCCCGCGTCAGGCTCTGGGCTGATGGCTCGGAGCCTGGAGCCTGTTTCTGATTCTGTGTCTCCCTCTCTCTCTGCCCCTCCCCCGTTCATGCTCTGTCTCTCTCTGTCCCAAAAATAAATAAAAACGTTGAAGAAAAAAAAAAATTAAAAAAAAAAAAGAAAGAAAGAAAGATGTGCATAAATTCATTGAGTATTTCCCAAATGGCCAATTCATAACATTCTGGAATCATGCATGGATTAAGAGATCCATCCAGAGTACAAAGACAGACCAACAAATTTTAATAGTGTACAGTAGATAATTAATCATACCCCAAGAGAGGTCTGGCCTTTGCCCTTGGCTACTGAGAGGTGATTGTTAGGCCCTTGGAATGTCCTGGCTGAAAATTTTGTCTTTGTTTATCTTTGGCCACACAATATCCGCTATATATCCAAATGGGACTAGAGACTAAAAGTGTCAGCTCTTCCTTGGAGTGGCTAGAGATGAAAGGCTGACCACTTAGCAGTCAACTATGGAGCCCCAGTAAGATCTCTGGACACCAAGGCTCAGTTAAGGTTCCCTGATTAATACTCTGCAAACTGCCACACATCATTGTCAGGAAAGTAACAGTGTCCATGACTCCATAGCAGAGAGGACAACTGAAACTGTGTTTAGAACTCTCTCCTGTGCACTTCTTCCCTTGGCTACTTTTAATCCTTCCTTTCACTGTAATAAACCATAACCAGGGGTATAAAAGCAACCAATGAGTTCTGTGAGTCCTTTTTGTGAATTATCAAACCTAGGACGATAGGAGGAATCCCTTGAACTTTGTAACTGGTGCCAGAAAGGAGGGTGATCTTGTGAACTGTGTCCCTTAACTTCACAAACAGTATGTGGAAAGTTCTTTGATATGGTTTCAGATTCCACATTGCAACTAAGCTTTAAGAGGCTACCAGGTGTCAGGTATGGGTTTAACATCACATAAGAATACCACAATTATCTGAAAAGGCTCTAAGAATACTTACAAAGACTACTCCCTTTTCTTTATATCCTTCAACCAAAACAATGTACGTCAACAGAATAAATGCAGAAGCAGATATGGGAATCCAGCGGTCTTAGATTTTTGCAAAAATGTGAAACAATATCACTCTTCTATTTTTTTCATTTTAGAAACTATAGTTATTTTTCATTAAAATATTATTTATATTAACATGAAATGAATAAATATTTTTAAAATTCTCAGTTTTAATTTATGATTTGGTAAATATCAATAAAGTATTATAATTTGAATAAATAAAAGCTGTTTGGGTCCTCAATAATTTTTAAGAATGTAAAGAATCCGAAGACCAAAATAATTGAGAATTGCTCCTCTAAAACTTGAAAATCGTGTTGTAAACTATAATATTAACATAAACAAAATTGTATTATTTGATGTCCTATTAATCTGATCAGATATCTAGACTCTAAAAGAAAAGACAGTAAGTAGTGATAGAAATTCTTCCCTTCAATATTTTTCTTTTTAAGACAGACAGAGAGAGAGAGAGAGAGAGAGAGCGCACATGCACATACTTAAGCAGGCCCCATGCCCAGTGAAATGCCACACATGGGGCTCTATCTCATGACCCTAGATCATGACTTGAGCCAAAATCAAGAGTCGGATGCTTAACTGACTGAGCCGCCCAGGCACCCCTATTTCCCTTCAGTTTTTAACAAAAGAACGGTCAACATCAAGAAAGATGTGTTCCCTTCAACAAGCTATGTATGTCAAAGATCTTTTATAAGTTTTATTTATTGCAAAACTTGAACTCAAGAGCCAATGAAGACAATCTGAAAACATTGAGATGTGTTTAAAGATAGTCTAATCAGGGGGGTGCCTTGGTGGCCTCAGTCTGACTTCGGCTCAGGTCATGATCTCACAGTTCGTGGGTTCAAGCCCCACACTGGGTTCTGTGCTGACAGCTCAGAGCCTGGAGCCTGCTTCAGATTCTGTCTCCCTCTCTCTGCCCTCCCTCCCTTGCTCGTGCTGTCTCTCAAAAATAAACATTAAAAAAAAAAAAAAGATACCCTTATCAGGTAATACTTCAGTAAAAAACCAATAGATTGTAATGATCTCCAACTGAACAGAAGCAAAAAGAAAATATAAAATGACAGATGGAGTAAAAGGAAGATTGATGCATGCTCAAGGACACATTCTATTTTTTCAAACTTTTGAACAAAATCTGAAGTTTCCCTTTTATCTTTCTCTAGAAACTTACAAAATACTTTTTATTTCAAAACAAAAAATCTCTATTTCGGAAAACTAAGCAAGCAGTATAGAATAGTGGTTGAAAGTACAGATTTTGGGGCGCCTGGGTGGCTCAGTCGGTTAAGCGGCCGACTTCAGCTCAGGTCATGATCTCGCGGTCCGTGAGTTCGAGCCCCGCGTCGGGCTCTGTGCTGACAGCTCAGAGCCTGGAGCCTGTTTCAAATTCTGTGTCTCCCTCTCTCTGACCCTCCCCCGTTCATGCTCTGTCTCTCTCTGTCTCAAAAATAAATAAACGTTAAAAAAAAAAAAAAATTTTAAAAAATAAAAAAAAAGAAAGTACAGATTTTGGAATTGAACGACAAAGGTTCAAATCCCAATCCCTTACCTTCCTTGAGTAAATTACCCAACTTCTCTAACCCGGTAATTTTTCTGTTTCACAACTACCAGTCATACACCATGGGGTTACTAAGAAGGTAAATGCATACACGGGATACAATTAGCAGTGTCTGCCACAGCATAAGTACTTAAAAACAGGTGGCATTATTATTATTACAAAGACATCTTACTTTCAGTTCCTTCTCAAGTCTGTCTACTTCAGCTCCTAAAGTATCAATAATATTTTCTCCATGTTTAAGCATAAAGGTTTCTAGTTCTTCAGGAGTTTTCACTTCTTGAATTTCCTATAAAGAAAATGAAAGCAGAAAAACAAAATAACTTTAAAAAAAATCATAGTAGTACACTGATGATTTCTTTAAAAAACTGTAACACCATTAAGTTTGATGAAATGAAAAACTTTCACACAATAGGCGATGGATGAACCTAGTTCTGAAAAAAATTTAATTCAACAAAAAATTGAGTATAATACTTCACAGAGGTAGCTTACCAAAATCAGTGGGAACAGAACAGACTATTCAGTAAATAGTGCCAGGGCAATTATTTTTCATAGGAAAAAAGTATTAAATCCCTACTGCAAATCATTAAAAAAACAAATAATTCTAAGTGAATTAAAAAACTATGAGTAGAAAACCAACCACAATATTTTTAGAGAAAAAGGAGAATATTTTTATGATACTGGGAAAAGGAAGGATTTCTTGAACAAGATAATAAAAAGCCTAGAGAAAAAGATTACAAATTTAACATAAAGTTTAAAAATGCATTAAACCTTCTGTACAACAAAGTGAAACAGTAAATCACAAACTAGTATACACAACTGAGGAAGGATTCGTGTCGAGCATATTACAAATAAAATGTTTATAAATCTGTCAGAAGAACAGAAATTAACTAAATAAACAAGCAAGTAGAGGAAATCCCAACGGTTAATAAATTTCAGTGCTTACTAACCTCGTTACTACTACCAGGGGGAATATAAATTATAATTAAATATAAATTGTAATTCTCATATTTATAATGACAATTTAAAAACTGTCAATACAATACCACCTAGTAAGAATGTAAAATAATAGAAACTCTGATATACTAATGATGGAAGTTAAACTGATACACTTTACACAATTTGCCAATACCTAGGGAAGCTGAGGGTAAGTTTACTCAATAGCCCATCTATTTTAAATCTAGCTGTACACTACTCTAAAGAAATTCTTGCATAGGTGAACAAGAAAATGTATGAGAATGACACTGTGGACAGAAATGTCCAAGTGGAGACTGGATAAATAAATTACAACAGATTCACTAGAGAATACTATATAGCAATTAAAATAAATTAACTAGAGGTATATGTATATATTAATATGGGAGAATCTCACAACCATGCTGTTAAACAAACTGTAGAGGAAATCAGACAGTATACCATTTATATCAATTTTTAAATATCCAACATGCTGCTATATACTACTATGTTAAGAAAAATATGCTGAAAAGTATAAAAACTGAATGGAAATGACAGTACTAAATTCAAAACAATTTTTAGTTCTAGGGATGGAGGAAGGAGAATGGGATCTAAAAGGAGAAAACCAGGGGCGCCTGGGTGGCGCAGTCGGTTAAGCGTCCGACTTCAGCCAGGTCACGTTCTCGCGGTCCGTGAGTTCGAGCCCCGCGTCAGGCTCTGGGCTGATGGCTCAGAGCCTGGAGCCTGTTTCCGATTCTGTGTCTCTCTCTCTCTCTCTGCCCCTCCCCCGTTCATGCTCTGTCTCTCTCTGTCCCAAAAAATAAATAAACGTTGAAAAAAAAATTTAAAAAAAAAAATAAATAAATAAAAAAATAAAAGGAGAAAACCAAAGCTTCACCCATTTTTATAACAATTGCTTGTTTTTAATTCTAAGTAAATACAGTACAATAAAATGTGAAGATTTGACAAAGGCAAGTGGTAACCGGTGCACTGTTCATTATATCATCCTCTGTAAATTCTCTTTTAAATTTAATTCTTAGTTTTAAAAAGCATGGGTTTTGGAGTCAGAGATCTAAATTCATATCTGACTCCACACTGTGGCTCTGCAATTTTAGGCAAGTTAATTAATCTTTCTGTGTCTCAATGTGCCTATGTATAAAATTGAAAATATTATTTCTTTACATCACAGCGCTGTTGAGAGTAAATCAGACAACATATATAAAATGCCTGGCATGTAACAAGCACTGGAACAGTAAGTTTGCTCTTCTGCTGTCTCTGACCCAATCTACAGTAAATAGAAGGGTTTTGTCTCATTTTGGAACCCTAAGAAGTTGAAGGCTGAAGTGATTTTAAGACCTGTAACAGTTTTATTTTATTTACTTAAAAATTTAATTTTTGTAACCCTTGGCTATATAAGAAAACAATAAATACATAAACTTACCTGCAGCATTTGGTCAAAATCTTGTTTTTCTAAATATGATCTTGTAACAACTCGTCCATCAAAATCTACTTCTGCCTTAAATCTTACTTTCCCTAATCCCAGATCTGTGGCTTTAACATCATGAATTGCCCTGTAATCAACAACAACGCACACAAATTTATATACACGCACATATATATTTTAATGGCGCAAAGTGCAGATTTCTTGTTTTTTCCCATCAGTGATAAAAATGGACCAAGATGGCTTTCAGAGTGTTCACCATCAAGTGCCATATATCAATATCCAAAAAAATGCCCATTTAGCTATTTTTTCATAATGCATACAAAGATGCAAACTTTATAAATATTATAGTTTTATAAATGTTATGAATTATATAGTTGGTGGATTAAAAACAATCAACTCTAAATTGCTTTTCTACCATGTTATTTCATCTCATAATCCTTTTTTCTTTTTCCCAAAAGCTTCTTTACAAGTCTTGATACCACTGTAAAGTACTATCAGAATGAGGTTAATAATAACTACCTCATGGAATTGATATGGGGAGTAATGAACCAACACAAACATAAAATTTTAATACTGTAGCAACTACATGTAAAGCATTTAATGAATGAAATTTACTTTACAGATTATACAACACTCCCAGAGGGACCTAAGTGACTTGCCTAAGGTAATTCAGCTAGTCAACAGCAGAGGCAGGATTTCCCCTCCAGATCTTCAGAAAGGGAAGCAGATGTTCAAGTGTCATAACTGCTTTTCATCCCTTCTGCCTGCCCTAACCCTAATCAATCTTCCTTAGGAAACTAATGAGAAAGTCTTTTCTTTCTATGGTAACCACTATTAACATCTTTTCTTTACAGGATATATAAAACAATAGAAAACAGTTAATCCTGGGTAGATAGACAGAGCTACTGGGAAAACAAATTTAAATGAGACTCCAAATACTCTTAAAACATTTGACTCTAATTTCTGAGTGATCCTGAGCAAGTTACTAAATATTGAGTCTAAAATTCTTTAGCCATAGAAATAAAGAAGTATATTTATCAACTAGGATGAAAATAACATTTAATATTTATAAAATTATATATGCCCAAAATGAAACAAAACTTGTCCAGAAAGGCAAGAAACTATATAATTTACTCTTTTTAAAAAAGTATACCTACCTCAGTCTTAACAACACGTTTAAAAATTTCATTATTTGACTAATACTAAATTGCAGCTAATGAAAATATGCAGCTATACCTTTTCCTTATGTACTTATACAGAACTAACTGGATACAAAAGTGTTTGTGATCAGCAGTGTGTCTACTATGGCTCCCAATAAGCCCCACCTCCTGTACTCAAGTCCTTGTGCAATCCTCTCTCCTTCAATGTGGGCTAGACTTGTCCTAAACAAGGGAACATGGCAAAGTGAGGAGCTATCATTTCCAAGATTAGATGATGATCTGTGACTTTATCTTGTCCACACTCAGTATCTATTGCCTTCTCATCTTGCATACTATGATGAAGCAAGAGGCCAGGTGGGAGACACCCATGTAGTAAGGAACTAAATTCTCTCAACAATTACATGAGCGGGCTTAGAAGAAGATCCTTCCCCAGGAGATGACTCCAGTCCCAGCCAACGCCTTTTGACTGCATTGTTTTTTTTTTTTTTTTAAATATGAAATTTATTGTCAAATTGGTTTCCATACAACACCCAGTGCTCATCCCAACAGGTGCCCTCCTCAATACTCATCACCCACCCTCCCCTCCCTCCCACCCCTCATCAACCCTCAGATTGTTCTCAGTTTTTAAGAGTTTCCTATGTTTGGCTCCCTCCCTAATTTTTTTTCCTTCCCCTCCCCCATGGTCTTCTGT
The DNA here is from genome assembly GCF_007474595.2 of Lynx canadensis. Lineage (NCBI taxonomy): Eukaryota > Metazoa > Chordata > Mammalia > Carnivora > Felidae > Lynx > Lynx canadensis. Next base: position 170,875,748 of record NC_044306.2, read on the forward strand.
TAAGTTTCTCAGGATTCACGTAAGAGTTAAAACATATGGTTATCTTTCTCTGTGTGACTTATTTCACTTAGCATCACATTCTCCAGTTCCATCCACGTTGCTATGAAAGGCCATATTTCATTCCTTCTCATTGCCATGTAGTATTCCATTGTGTATATAAACCACAATTTTGACTGCAGTTTATAAGAAACCTAAGTACAGGACCCAGGTAAACCATGCCCATGCCCAGATTCCTGACCCACACCAACTGTGAGATAACAAATGTTGTTTTAAATCACTAAGTTTTGAAGTAATTTGCACACAGTGATAGATAACTGAAAAAACTGTATGAACTTTCTGGATTACTAACATTTATTTTTTCTACCAATTTAACCTACAGATTTCACTCTTCCAGAAAATTTCAAATCTGCCACAGTACATCTTTTTTACTTATAGCTCTTTTTTAGATTTTATAAACAATATATGCAAAATTACAAATACACATGTACCTAACAACAGGACACTGAAATACGTGAAGCAAAAACTGACAAATTTCATAACATGTTTTTGTAAACCTTATTAGCAGCATCACTGGAATAAGCTGACCTTACTGATGGGTCATTCTCCAGGAGTTCAGTCAGCCGCTGTACTTGCTCTGGCTGGATGGATCGCCCTAAGAGTGCTTCTGTGTTAGTGTAGATGAGGAACGCAGAGACTATGCCTAGTAACGTGCCCACACCCAAAGAACCTAGGCTGTCATACAGGGGATTACCTAAATAAAGTACATAAGAAGTCAGTAAATTAACATTTTCTTTTTTTCTTTTTATTTTTTTCAATATATGAAATTTATTGTCAAATTGGTTTCCATACAACACCCAGTGCTCATCCCAAAAGGTGCCCTCAATACCCATCACCCACCCTCCCCTCCCTCCTACCCCCCATCAACCCTCAAGTAAATTAACATTTTCTATTATTTCAATCAGCTTTAGTGAGTAAAGAACCAGAATTAGTAAATCAAGGGACCCAAAATTCATTCTGAATTCCTTTAATGACGGTCCTAACAGGTTTACTATACTACAAAATGGGGATGCTACAATGTGCTTCACACTACATAGGAGTATCAGGCTGTTTAATTATTTAAGATCTGTTTTCTTGCATCTGGTCATTACATGAGTGAGGGTCCAGAGCATTTTAGAGATATCATATACATATTAATAATACAATAGAGTCCATTTCTTTTTGATATATTAATAGCACTTTTCCTGTCCCATGTTGACAAAATAATTGGGAGATCAAAAGCTGAAAAAAAAAACAAAACATTTTTTGTCTATTTTTCTTATCAAGGTTCTGTGAGAGAATTAAGCCATACAAAAAATGATATGGATCACTCTTCTCATTCACTCAAGGATGATGCATAGCTAGTATCATTCTAGATACAAAGGAGAAAAGTTAACTCACTGCATGCTATAGGTACCTTAGAGCAATGGTTCTCAAAGTACGGTTCCTTAATCAGCAGCATCAGCATCACTTGAGAACTTGGTAAAAATGCAAGTCCTTAGGCCTCACCTAAGACTCTGAATTGGAAACTCTGGACTTGGGACCGGCATTCATTGTCTTCTTAAGCCCTCCAGGTGATTCTGATTCTAAAGTCTGCCTTAGTTTGTTTGGACTTAATTCTCTCCCAGAACCAATGAAAAGAGCTGATTATCAGACATCAATATATATTTAAAATTTTCCTAATAAACTTAACATACAAGGCTTTTATGATTAAACGTTTTTTATTCCAAAGATCAAATATCAATATTAAATTTAACATTAAATTAATATGCTTGGTAAACATACATTCATTTTACTAAAAAAAAAATGTCAATTTACACACTAGCTTTACTAACATTTAGTCAAAATATAACACTAAAAAGTAAAATGACTAATCTGTACTACAGTGCTGGAAATGACCCACTTGTAAAACATAATCCACTAGGAAGTTTGTAATTACAGAGTTCAAAATCAAATACTGCTCTTTAAAAATACAAATTTACATCATTATTTTTATTTAAAAATATACCTATATAAATAATCCTTCAGAAAACACAGAAATATTAGTTGGAAAATGTTTTATTGATTTCTTGGCATGTTATTTAATTTAAATGAATTAACCTAGCTAATTAAAACAATGTGAAACTCTAAAAACTAAAATTTGTATAAGTTTGATCTGACTGGTTTTTATTATTTGTAAAAGAAAATCTATTAACAGTTGACTTATTCATCAAGTCTCACTTTCCTTAAGCCTAAAATTTTGCTAAGTAATAATTTGTCTAAGAAATGTCTAAAATGGGAAGGTCAATTGGAAGAACAATGCAAATATTCTGGATCACAGTGAACATTAGAGAATGCTGGTCTAGTCTTAAAATGTACATTCAAAATAAGAAAGATTCGTTCATATTTCCGACTATTTTAAGAAACACTGCATGGGGCGCCTGGGTGGCTCAGTCGGTTAAGCGTCCGACTTCAGCTCAGGTCATGATCTCATGGTCTGTGAGTTCGAGCCCTGCGTCAGGCTCTGTGCTGACAGCTCAGAGCCTGGAGCCCATTTCAGATTCTGTGTCTCCCTCTCTCTGCCCCTCCCCTGTTCATGCTCTGTCTCTCTCTGTCTCAAAAATAAATAAACATTAAAAAAATTAAAAAAAAAAAAAGAAACACTGCAGAAGCATGGAAGCTTACCACCTACAATTATTTCAAGTATGCAAGGGCAAATGGGTAAAAATGGAAGAAGTTCCATTCTGAGAGAACTGTAACCTCAGAAATTTAGTTTTTTTATACTAAATGGTTGTTTTAGAAATTAAAAATGATTTTTCTGTCTTCTTATTTATCTGTACTGGTCTTCCAAACACTTAACTAGTTACCAAAATGAGGATAAATGCAACTAGAGAGTCCAGGAAACAGGAAAGCAACAGCAGTTGTTATTGGCACTAACAATGGAAGACAAATGAACAAGAGCCACAATACATATTTATTTAGAACTTTAGGGTTTATTAAAGTTCTCTCCCATATATCATCTTGATATACCTACAAGGTCACTAGGCCAAATATCAATAGGAAGCTCAGAGTACTTGCATAATTTATTAAGGCACATCTAGGAAGGTTAAGCACATTATAGAAATGCTCTATTAACAGCCTTTCTGTATTTCAAACAAAGAAAATTTCTAAGAGAGACATCTGAAGACTTTTGCTATCTTACTCGTCTTATACAAATAAATGGTTAGTATGGAATTAGTATTTAACAATCTCTATTGGTTTAAATTATTCAGTGATATAAAAGAAAATACCCACATATTAGACAATTACTTAAGTACTACAAATAAATCACCTGTAATTTATGAAATACTTACCTGTTATAGAAGTAAGGCCCATACACGTGGCTGCTATTATCACTCCCAAGACTGCTGCGGTATCCTCCAGTAATATAACATTTGTACTAGGATCACGACTTTCCATTACTTAATCGGTTGGGGTACAGACAAGAAAAGAAATTTTCTGAAATCCTAATTTGATACTATCAGGTAACACTTTAATAAGTATCCATTCAAAATTAAGATATAAATTAAGACAAAAATGTATGAGATCCTGATTTTAAACATCCTGTTCAATGTAAACATGACTTCATGGTTTAAATGTTGACAGTAACAAATTTAAAGTCAAATTACTTTCTTTTTTTTTTTTTTACTTTCTCTAATAATATAAGTACATACAGAAATACCATAGTTCACTTAAGTTAAAATACAAAGTATTCACGTTCATATCACACTACATTTCTCTTTTTAAAAGAGACCATATATATTGTAAGAGTCACACAGGGAAGACATTGAGATATATTTTGTACACATCTATAAGGAAAAAAGAAACAGCACTAGGCAATTTTAAAAAATAAAGGAGGTGAATGAAATAGGACACCTAAAATACATACCATATTTATAAAATGGCATTCCTTTGGCCCGAGCACTCCTACGAAGTTCATTTACAGCAACGAGAAGTGTTGCTGAAAGAAAAGCATTCATATCAGCAAGGAAAAAACTTCATGCCTCCCAGCTTTAAAGATGGCATCTCAAACTAAAGAGGCACAACACTTTTAATGCCAGGGTTGTCAATAAAGAAAAGTCCTCTATTAACTAGTCATTATCAAGACTCCAAAAATCATCACATTACAATGAATTTCTAGTATTCCCCATATTTCTAAACCGTAATAATTTTAATTTCCTGACTACAACCTAATGACCTTAATTTATTGGACAGCAACTGGTTGGCAGGCAGCACGCTAAGCACATTTATGTCTGACCCTCCCAACCTTTTGAGGCAGGTAGTGTTATCACCATTTTACAGACTGTTAAAGATAAAGGGAACACTATGCATAGCAAATGACAACGTTTTGGAAGTAAGCACACTATGAATTCAGCAATGAGTCAGGCAGTTTCCCACATGATGTCAGTACTTCTCTGTCATAGAACTGCTACAGATGAAATTTGCAGAAACTTTGAAACATTTTATTGCAAAGAGTGACCTTTCTGTGATTAACACTACTAAAACCCGACTTTTAAAAACTCAATATATAGTTATGTTTTTATACTTCGCTCCAAATGTTCTGAGTATTACGATAAAATACTCAAAAACAAAAAGGTTTTCCCTTGCCCCCACCCATTATAGGAATAACCATATTATATTATACAAAGAATTTACTTCCTCAAAGTAGATTCCTATTTCTAGTTTTTCTTTAATCAATGGAATTTAGCAATTTATAGGAGTGGACTGCTGAATATATATTACTAAATTAAGAATAAAGAGATACTGTGACAGTACATACCTCCTTCAGATACTAATGATCCTGCTAAAATACAATATGCCTAGAAAATAAGTATTAAAGCATAAGTTAATATTTCATTAAAGAATCACAATGACTCATGCATAAAATTTATAATGTTTAAAACGGAAACATAAATTGAAATCCTAGCCAGATCAGGATCTTGATGGGAAACAGCTCAAACGAGGACAATGAGATAGATGGTGTATCTTCATAAATGGAAAAAAAAGTTAAAAATCTGATGGCCATCTCATTTTTTAAACTTATCTTCTCTGTAGAATGTGATACCGTGACCTAAGTTAAATTCTTGATATAAAATATGAAAAAATTACTTAATTGGTATGAAATTTTTCTGAAGTTGAAAATGAACACAAACATTTGAAATCTGGGGTGTGGGTATCAGGATACAGTAAGATCCACATCCATACCCATGTAACTTCTGGATTTTGTTTGGATGCCTAGTACCAATCCTGATTCAGAAAGGTAACCAGTTATAAACAGTAATCAATTTGGGGGAGGCGGGTAACACCATCTACCTCGCAGTTCCAGGATACCCTTGAATTAATGAAAGATTTCAAAAAACTTTAATCCAAGGTGTACAGAAACAGTTAACCTAGCAACACAAATTTAAACAATTTTAAATGTACTCCAAACCAAACACATGTAGAATTTTCAACATTTCCTTCTTGGAACCCTAGGCTTCCCTGAAACAGAAGTTTGGAAAATTCTGATTCCAGTCCAACACTCTCATAATTCTACTAAGGAAACTGAGATGTCCCAAGGCTATGTGATTTGCTTGAGTACACAAAAATGATACCAGGGTAAAAACTTAAATATGGGTTTTCCAGTTTTAATTCTAGGCTATTCCCACTGAATCCTACTGCCAACCTAAAACATAATTAAAAGAGTAGCTAAACGTCTAAGTAATTTTTTTAATCCTTCTATCTCTTTCCTAAAAGGATTTAAGATACACTTGTCACCCAAAAAAGGGAAACAGTATGTATCAGCCAGTGATTCCAAAATCTAATAAACACAAACCGGTCTATGGTATGTTAACCATTATATATTAACCAAGAGTCATAGTCTGAAGGAACCTCATTTAGTTACAAAAAGACAGAAAGAAGAGCTTCTAGAAACTTTAAAACTTATACACAATCAAAAATTTAACTAATTTTCACTGACCACTTAGCCTCTATGAAGTAATACCGTACAAATCAGACAAAACGAGGTTATCTATAAAGTGGCCAAACCTTTTCAGAATGGAGAAAATATACCTGCTCATTTCAATTATATGGTAAGAAATCAGTCAATAAAAATGGTAGGAAAAGCCTAGTTTAATAGGCTTGTTATTGTGTCGGTACATAGGTGTAATAAGATGTTAAATGAAACTCACTGCAGTTGAGAACAAATTAGGTTATAAGTTCTCCCACATTCCAAAATGAGGTGCTATACCGTCTCTTCAGGCCAGGACAGAGGATGCCCTAGGCTGGTTCTGCAACTCCTAGCTCCACACCCACTAGCCCGTAAAGAAAAGCTAAGGTTAAGAGCAAAAGTGAAGATTTCTTTGGAGAAAGCTGTTAACTGTTAAGATTGCTCAGAAAGCTGGATGTGCACCCTTACTGTTTAGAGTTTACAGTGAACTATGTCTAATGCACATATAAAAATAAATTTATTGGCAAGTCTACTAACTGATATTGTGTCAACAGAGTAAATAATTATTATGTTTGAAAAAAAATACACCCTCACTGAGAGGGTATTAAAGATGTCTGTTTTAACACACAGAGTCCAAACACGGAATTCTAAGTAGGAGTCTTTAGAAAAGAGATCAGCTGCCCAAAGAGCCTTCTTGAAAACGCAAGGCAACCTCAGCAGAAACAATCTGGAACTACACAAGATGCAGAAGCTGACAGCGGCTGGCACGTGACCAATCTGTTTATCAAGAGAGCTAGAGTCAGAGTGGCCGTGCAGGGTAATCTCCAAGAAGTTTCCATGAGAGAAAAAGGCAGCTTTAAGAATCTACAAAGACCAGAGGAAACCAGTGCAAAATGATGCTGCTGTCAGTAAAGTCTTACTTTTCTGTCCCCTATCCCTACCTTTGATGCTGCCAGAGCAATCTAGGGAGTAGAAGAGAAGGGCAGAAGTCCTAAGTAGGATTATACAGAAGGTGACCATGCTCCCATCCTACCATTAACCCAGTATAGGCTTCCTATCTACACGCGTGAAAAAAAAAAGATCTTTAAATAAAATTCCAACTTACGACTGTGAGGGACTGTATATTTTAATTACTGATAGATTATTCTTGGGACTAAAAATGAATAGAGATGTTCTTGTTCTTTAACAGTAATTGGAGAAATGAATGGAACTGTCCAAGATTTTAACGAAGGAGTCAGTGCTTAATGATTGTACCTAAAGAGATACTCTTGGTTCAACATCACTGAATCATATGGATTTAGAGGTCATGTCTAGTCATGTTCGAAAAAATACAACTACAGATACATAACCAAGTATTATAGTCAAAAAGGTATGTGTTAGTCCCTTTCTTTAACATCAATGTGACAAAGCATTCTACTGTACTTAATCGCTATTTCATATTACTTGAAAACTGAGGGGGGAAAAAAGGATTACCCATAGAAGGGATTCCATTGGCTGTGGATTAAGCAATCCCATGATTCCATGATACCAAGATAATCCTGCACCCATCATGAAAATACCAACTCCACTAATGAGTGAAGCAATATAGCGCATATTTGAAAATCCATACCTGAAAAATAAAAAAGATAATATGGTTTACAAGAAATACAAATTGTTTTAAAACATGTTTCATGAGTCAGTGAAAAAGAAAACCAAAACTCACAATATCGAGATGTCACGGCTTTATATTTAAGTAAAATGTAAGTGCCAAACTTAAGTCAGAAAATCAATATATGAAACGAAAAAAACTGGAAGATCTTTGAAAAAATATAAAAACAGAGTTAATATGGTTAAATTCAGGTATTTTCTAATCCCTTTTCCATATAGTCTGTTTTGATTAAGTAGAGGCACTTTTACTATTATGTATCCCAAATACTGATTAAACTAATCTATTTAAAAATGCATTCAGATATTTAATTAAAAGGGTAACATTTAAATTTCCTGGTAATGCAGCCTCTAACTAAATATTATGGTCTTCTGGCACAGCCAATCACTGATTTATACTACCTATAATTTGATGCCGGACACTTGTTGCTGGTTCTGAAGTTCAGTACACAGCAACTAACTACTATCAGCAGGACTACGAGCTTCAGTTTCTGGGTGTGTTCATGATGTTTAAAAATTTTTTTTTCATTTGTTTTTTAAGAATCTTTGGTCTGTATGTGCATTATTTTGTATTACTGTATGTGTTAATAAAATACGGAGTATTAAAAAGTTCAAAAACATATGAGGTAAAGAACCACTCATTAACAAAAATATTTCCTGGGAAATTTACTCCCAAAGTCAAACTCTATGGCACCCTTCTGGCAGATGCAAATTTAAACAATAGGTCTCAATTAAAATTGCTTTTTAATTATTTTTGCAAATATGTAGTAATCTTGCCATAGGGAATTCTCAGTTTATAGATGTGACAATGTTCTACCAGCATGATTTAGAAAAATTTACTTTCTCTGAAATTTACCCCCCAAATTAGGGATACACATATTTATTTAAGTTAATTAAGATCTAAATTAAATGCTATTATTTTCATTTTATGTGTTTTCAAAAATCTTGTAGTTTCTTACTGAAATTTTTAACTATGTAGATCTGCACTGTCCAATATTAGTCATCAGCCACATAAAGCTATTTAAATTTAAATTAATTAAAACTAAATAAAAATTTAAATGTAGTTCTTCAGTTGCACTAGCCACATTTCAAATGCTCAACAGCCACATGTAGCTACAGCTAGGGACTATCATACCGGACAGATACAAAATATTTCTACTACTTAGAATACTCAATACTCTATTGGGCAGTGGTAGATTGTTGAAAAATACCTTAAGAAGAAATCTTCACAACCCCAAATTTTAAAATTTTATCCTGTTTTAAAATTTTTGGTACATAAAACTGGTCAGGAAAATAATTTTTTGACATAGTAAAATATTGTAATAATGTGTAATTAGCAGATTAGAAAGCTAGTTGTTCTTTGTAATAGCTTTATTGACGGTTTTAGGATATTCAAAATATGTCATTATTTATAACAAAACAGTAGCATCTTGCTTTTGAGTAAAAAAAGGCACTTACATAAAGCATATATGTAGACTCCTTTACAGAAATAAAATAGCTTTTTTTTTTTGCCTTTAAGATAGATCAAATTCTATTACTGAAGCTTGTTAAATGATACATGTGGAATTCAAAGTATTATGTTAGTTATGTTAGTAAAAAGAATTATCAAATAACTGATGTGACTCAAAATAATATATTCTAAAAAGAATACTCATTTTACAAATAAATTTTGAAATGTTAGCAGAAATACAATTTTCAAAATCAAAATATAAGGATTAAAATACATTAAATAGAGATTTAATAAAAGTTATTGGGGTCCCTGGGTGGCTCAGTCAGTTAAGTGTCTGACTTGATTTTAGCCCAGGTCATGATCTCACGGTTCATGAGACTGGGTCCCATGTTGGGCTTTCTACCCCTCCCCTCACACCCAAGAACATACATGTGGCTCTCTCTCTCAAAATAAATAAACTTAAAAAAAATTACCACCAAAATTTTAGATTGAGTGCCTATTAGTCTAAATGTGGAATGTTTCCTTTAACCAAATAAAATAGAACTCTAAGATCAAAATATGTGCTTTGTTATTAATTATCAAATACAAAGAGAACAAGATCTCTATGCTGTTATAAAGCATAAAAGTAATTTAAACTTCATTTTCAAATTAGATCCTGATTTATTTTGACACAGCAGTGAGTCATGCATTCAGTTGCTTTTATTTCAATGACTTGCTGCCCCCCAAAAAACCAAAATAAAGACAATGTCCTTACGGATGAGTAGGATCTGGTGTTTGAACAGACTTACTGATGCCCACTGCTAGCAAACCCTATGGAGAAGTAAAAAGGGTAAATAATTGTTAGCAAGATGGAGAGAATAGTGCGGAAAAACCAATCTGGAGTGTGCAATCTGACAATGGCAAAGAAACACTTAACATGGACATACACAACAGCCTATCAATTCTGGTTCCCAGTACTTACCTTACAGAAATAAAGATGAACCCAATGGGGTTCAAAACACCATTGCTTATAAGGACGAAAAATGTGAAAGCCAACCTAAAAATCCATCAATAAGGAATGGCAAAATAAATGATGGTATTGCCAAACTGTAAATTACTTCTACAACAGTTTAAAAAATGGAGTTGAGAGACAGCTTTCTGTACTGACATACCATTAGACATACCATTAAAGTGGAAAAAAAAAAAAACAAGTTTAGGAATAGCATATTAAGTACAAAAAAACCTGTGTAATTTTTCTAGACTATATATAATGTAAAGCACGGGAAAAGGTCTAGAAGAACACACATTTAACTGTTGACACCTCGGAGATAGAAGAAGGATTAGGGTAGTCTGTAACATCTGATTTTTCACAGGAAAAGTAACTTGTGTAGCCGTACAAATATAGTAAACATTTTAAACAGTACGCATTGCATATTGACACATACATGTACCAGGAGTTACGTATCAATGTACACAGAGCAGTGATTTCTGGGGTGTGGAAGAAGGGAATAAAGATGGAGGACTAGTTACAACTAAGATTTAATTTCTTTAAAAAAACAAAAATGTAAAACACATATAGCAAAAATATGACATGTCTTTAATCCTGGTTATCGCCTTTCTCTTTTCCTTCCTTTCTCCCCTGACCTTATCTTTTCTTGCTTTCATTTCTATTTATTTGTTTTTTTTTCTTACATCTTTTGTTAAAAAGAATTATCCACTGGAAACTCCTGATATTAGTATGTTTGCCCTCAGTAAGTCCTTTCTATTCTAATTTGATGTGAATTTAGAAATCTAAAAAAGATTACCTCATTAAAATTATTTACTTAATAAAAATACAAAGCCTCTGAGCGAATACCCTATGTGGTATTATTTGCCTAATCTGGGGTTTTTCCTTTTTTTTTTTTTTTCAGCACAGTATCCAATATCAGATAGATAAAGCTTCAAGATAGCCAAATTCTTCATGGATGAGGTTTCCCTGTCACTTACAAGATACCTAATAGAAACATTCTCTCTAGTAAAATATATAGAGATTACACCACCTTGAAAATGGCTAAAACAAATATATACTGAACTTTTAAGTTTTAATACTGGAAATCCTACCCTAAATACACAGAATATTACCAATTTTTTTTCTACTGGATTCCAAAGAAAAAGAGGGTTAAAACTACCTAACACATAGAAGATGACTTTTCAGTGAACCAAACCAAGAAAATGAGAGTAAATTAAGATAGAACATATACTTCTTTAAAACCTATACATTAAAATTAAAATATGAATTCATGTTGTGTGTGTGTGTGTGTGTGTATACACACACATGGTTTAATGTGGTTTAATAATGTTTACAAAACAGCCATTGGGTATTCAATTATTTTTAAAATCCTTATTATTCAGGTTGGCCATGCAATGAAATGTGGAATATCAAGTTTTTTATACATTGAATACAGATCATTACTTACCATTATTTATTAGTTTTTTCTACAAAAATAAGATATCACAGACCATCCCTAATCCTGTCCATCCCCACTCCCAGAAGCAGGGTAGCATGAGTTAGGTTTGATATGTGTCCTTTCAGACCTTTTTCTGCACAATTGTATGTGTGTATAACATATAAATAAATATACACAAATATATCAGTTTTGTAAATATGACCTACATCTGTTTGGTTTGCAACATAATGAAATATTAACAGCTAGTGGCTAAGAAGCAATGCTTCCCCTTCCATGATCATCCTTCCCTTTTTGGTTTTCCTTCAGTATCATACTATCATTCAACTGCTTAAATGTCATCTTGGAATATCTTTCTAGTTGTTTGAAGTGTATGACCTCCTTACAAAAGACAGAGCAAGGACTGTCTTCTTCTAAACACTACATTGTAAACTAGGTGCTCAATAAATTCATACAATTAATATTAACGATGTATTATATATTATTTAGGAGAAAAGTTTTAAAAAATGAACTGTCAGAGAAATTGTAAACCTAGATACCACCAGAGGTACAGATCTAATTTAAAAGTTAAGGTGTTTTAGTCTCTCAAGGGGTAAAGAAAAAAATATTATAGTTATAAAAATACTATAAAAATTTACTCTTTAATAACTGGAATTTTTATCTTTTGACCACCTTCATCCATTTTTGCCCACTGCCGCCCCCCCCCCCCCCCCCCCCGCCACTCCCCTTACTCCATCTTGGCAACCACCGATTTTTTGGTATCTAGGAGTTTGGGATATTTTTGTTTTACTCCATGTATAAGTGAGATTACACAGTATCTACCTCCAACTTTATTTCCCTTAGCATAATGACCTCAAGGTCCATCCATGTTGTCACAAATGGCAGGATTTTTCTTTTTTTTTTATGGCTGAATATCTGTGTGCATGCATGTGTGGGTGCATGCACAACACATTCACACACACCCACACATTTTATCTTTTCATCTAGCGACGGTGTGGACCCAGGTTGTTTCCATGTCTTGGTTATCGTAAATAATGCTGCACTGAACACGAGGGTGCAGATATCTTTTCCATAGTGTTTTGTTTCCTTGAGGTAAGAATTCCAGAAGTGTGAGGTGATAGCTCACTGTGATGTTGACAGCATTTCCTTGATTAGTAACGTTGAGTACTTGAGTACCTTTCATGTACTTGTTGGCCATTTGTTTGTCTTCTTTGGAAAAATATTCAGATTCTTCCCCATTTTTTGATTGGATAGGTTTTTTTTGCTATTGAGTTGTAGGAGTTCCTTAGAATTTTTAAAAATATTATTATGTCTAAAAAGCTTTCAAAAGAGATATTGAGTTGTATCAGTTCTTTATATATTTTGGATACTAATCCTTTATCAAATATGTCATTTGCAAATATCTTCTCTCATTCAGCTGGTTGCCTTTTAGTTTTGTTGACTGTTTCCTTCACTGTGCAGAAGCTATTTATTTTGATTAGTCCCAGTACTTAATTTTTGCTTTTATTTCCCTTGCCTTAGGAGACATACCTAGAAAAATGTTGGTATGGTTGATGTCAAAGAAATTATTGCCTATACTCTCTTCTTGATTTTTATGATTTCAGGTCTCACATTTAGGTCTTTAATGCATTTTGAGTTTATTTTTCCATACAGTGTAAAAAAGTACTCCAGTTTCATTCTTTTACACGTAGCTGTCCAGTTTTCCCAGCACCGTTTATTGGGAAGAGACTATCTTTTTCTCTTTGGACATTCTTTCCTACTTTGTCAAAGACTGACTGACTATATATAATTGTGGGTTTACTGCCAGGTTTTCTATTCTATTCCATTAATCAATGCATCTAGTTTTCTGCCAGTTCCATACTGTTTTGATTACTACAGGTTTGTAACACAACTTGAAGTCCAGAATTGCGATACTTCCAGCTTTGCTTTTCTTTTTCAAGACTGCTTTGGCTATTTTTGCAGGGGTCTTTTGTGGGTCCATAAAAATTTTAGGTTTGTTCTAATTCTGTGAAAAATATTGTTGGTACTTTGATAGGGATTGTGTTAAATCTGTAGATTGCTTTGGGTAATATAGACATTTTAACAATATTTGTTCTTCCAATCCATGAGCATGGAATGTCTTTCCATTTCTCTGTGCTATTTTCAATTTCCTTCATCAACATTTTATAGTTTTCAGAATACAGGTCTTTTACTTCTTTGGTTGTTTATTCCTAGGTACTTTATTATTTTTAGCACAACTGTAAATGGGATTGTTTTCTTAATTTCTCTTTCTGTTGCTTATTAGTATACAACAATGTAACAGATTCCCGTACACTGATTTTATGTCCTGAGACTTTACTGAATTCACTTATCAGCTTTAGTAGTTTTTTTGGTGTAATCTTCAGGGTTCTTTATAGTATCATGTCATCTGCAAACAGTGGAACTTTTACTTCTTCCTTATTGTTGTCTGACTGCTCTGGATACAACTTCCAATACTATGTTGAATAAAAGTAGTAAGAGTGGGCATGTTTATCTTGTTCCTGACCTTAGGGTCAAAGTTTTCAGTATTTCCCCATTGAGTGTGATGTCCGCTGTGGGTTTTTCATATAACATCTTTATTATGTTGAAGTACGTTTCCTCTAAACCTACTTTGTTGAGGATTTTTATTATGAATGGATGTTGTACTTTGTCAAATGCTTTTTCTGCATCTATTAAAACGATCATATGTTTTTATCCTTTCTCTTATTGATAGACCACATTGATTGATTTCGGAATACTGAACCACCCTGGCAACCCAGGAATAAACCCTACTTAACTGTGGTGAATGATTTTTTTAATGTATTGTTGGACTCAGTATGCTAGTATTCTGTTGACGATTTTTGCATCTATGTTCGTCAGAGATTTGGCCCAGACTTCTCTTTTTTGGTGGTGTCCTTACCTGGTTTTGGTATCAGGGTAATGCTGGCCTCATCAATTGGATTTGGAACTTTTCCCTCCTTTTCCATTTTTTGGAGAAATATTTAAGAAGAATAAATGTTTGGTAGAATTCACCTGTGAAGCCATCTGGTCCTGCACTTTTGTTTGCTGGAAGTTTGTTTCTTTGTTTTACTGACTCAATTTCCTTGCTAGGAATAAGTCTGTTCAAATTTTCTATTTATTCCTGCTTGTTTTAGTAGGTAAATTTATCCATGTCTTCTAGGTTGTCCATTTTGTTGGCATATAGTTTTCGAAAATATTCTTATAATTTTTTGTATTTCTGTAGTGTTATTTATCCTTTCTCATTTGTGATTTTGAGTCCTCTTTTTTTCTTGATAAGTCTAAACTAGAGGTTTATCAATTTTGATTTTTTCAAGTAATGAAATCCTGGTTTCATTGATCTGTTTTTTTCAGTTTCTGTATCATTTATTTCTACTCTAATCTTTAATACTTCCTTCCTTCTCTGTTGATTTGGGGTTTTGTTTTGTTTCTAGTTCTTTCGGTATAAGTTAGGCTGTTCATCTGAGGTTTTTCTTGCTTTTTAAGGTAGGCTTATATTGCTACAAACTTCCTTTCACAACAGCTTTTGCGGCATCCCAAAGATTTTGTTTTCTATTTTTTTTAAATGTTTATTTATTTTTGAGACAGACAAGTACAAGCAGGGAGGGGCAGAGAGATGGGGAGACACAGAATCTGAAGCAGGTTCCAGACTCTGAGCTGTCAGCACAGAGCCCAACACGGGGCTCCAACTCATGAACTACGAAATCATGACCTGAGCTGAAGTTGGACACTTAACCGACTCAGCCACCCAGGTGCCCCTGTTGTGTTTTCATTTTCATTTGTTTCCATGTAATTTTTAATTTCATCTTTGATTTCCTGGTTGACTCATTCATTGTCTAGTAGCCTCTTATTTAACCTCTATGTATAAGTGAACGTGTTCTCAGATTTTTTCTTGTGGTTGATTTCTAATTTCATAGCATCGTGGTCAAAAAAGATGCATATGACTTCCATCTTTCTGACTTCGTTGAAACTTGTCCTGTGGCCTAATATGTGATCTATTCTAGAGAATGTTCCATGTGTACATGAAAAGAATATGTATTCTGCCGTTTGAGGATGGAATGTTCTGAATATAGCTGTTAAATCCACCCAGCCCAGTGTGTCATTCAAAGCCATTATTTCCTTATTGATTTTCTGTTTGGATGATCTGTCCATTGATGTGAGTGGGCTGTTAAAGCCCTTTACTATTAATATATTAATACCAATTAATTCTTTCAAGTTTGTTATTAACCTTTTTAGGTGTTTGAGTCCTCTCATATGGATGCATAAATATTTATAATTGTTGTATCTTGTTGGATTGTCCCCTTTATTATTACACAATGTCCTTGTCTCTTGTTACATACACTCTTAAAAAAAAATTTTTTTTAATGTTTATTTATTTTTGAGAGAGAGAGAGAGAGAGAGAGAGAGAGAGAGAGAGAGAGAGAGAACATTAGCAGGGGAAGGGCAGAGAGAGGGAGAGAAAGAATCCAAAGCAGGCTCCAGGCTCTGAGCTGTCAGCACAGAGCCCAATGCTGGGCTCAAACCTACAAACTGCGAGATCATGTCCTGAGCTGAAATCGGATGCTTAACGACTGAGACATCTAGATGCTCTTCCTGTTATACTGTTTAAGTCTATTTTGTCCAATAGAAGTATTGCTATGCTGGATTTCTTTTGACATTCATATGCATGACACATCTTTCTTCACCCCCTCACTTTCAATCTGCAAGTGTCTTTCAGTCTGAAATGATTTTCTTGTAGGCAGCAGATAGACTGGTTTTGATTTTTAATCCCCTTGTCACCCTCTGTCTTTTGATTGGAGTGTTTAGTCAATTTATATTCAAAGTAATTATTGATAGATATGCATTTATTTGTCATTTTGTTACTGGTTTTGTACTTGTTTCTATAATTTTTCTCTGGTCCTCTCCTCTCTTGCTGTCTTTCACAGTTTGCAGCAGTTAGACTGGGTCGGAGTCAAATTTCTGATTCTTGGTTGTCTGATAATTTTATTAGATGGAACATGATGAATGTTATATTAAGTGTCTGGATTTTGTTGTCTTCTTACAGAGTGTGGGGCTTTGTTGTAGCATGTCATTAAGTTACCTGCAAATCAGCTTGAGCCTTCAGAACTTTTTTAGGGAGGTTCTAAAATAGCTTTTATACCAAAGATCATTTAGCCTTACTAGTATGATATGACCCTTCTATTTGCCTGGGTAATCAATGAGGACTGTATCTCAGATGGTCAGAACTTGAATGTATCTGATCGCTGTGTAAGCTCTACTCTAGGAATTAGCCTAATGTTCCCTGGTGTTTCTTTGCCCAGACTCATGTAAAGATTTACCCTACACCCTTTGCTTAATATTCAGCAAAGACACAACTCAAGAAGGAAGGAAGGAAGGAAGGAAGGAAGGAAGGAAGGAAGGAAGGAAGGAAGGAAGGAAGGAAAAAAAGGAAAGAAAGAAGGAAGGAAAGAAGGAAGGAAGGAAGAAAGGAAGGAAGGAAGGAAAGAAAGAAAGAAAGAAAGAAAGAAAGAAAGAAAGAAAGAAAGAAAGAAAGAACGAGCCTGTATGTAGACATCTGCTACTTTTTATCTGCACAGTTCCCTCCTCTGTGGAACTCTGCCTTGTAATTTCTAGCTACCTCAGCCTCAGTGAACTCTAGTTTCTGCCTTCTCAACCCAATGAGACTATTATCTCCCACCTTCCTCCCACTATTCCAAATGTGTCTTCAAGCAAAAAAAATGAGAGAGATCATACAGCTCAACTTATTTGCTTCCCTTCTCTCAGGGATCATCCTATTGCAGTCCTTTGTCCAAAGTTTGAAAACACTGTTTCATAAATTTGGTCCAGAGTTTTAGTTGTTTACAGCAAAAGACGAAGTCCAGTCCCCATTAGTCCCTCATGACTGGAAGCTGAAGTTCCTTATGAAATGTTTTACCAACTGGAATTTTTTACTCAAATTATACTAGCTATTATTCCAGGTCTGTCCACAGATAATCTACCAGTCTTTTAAACCCCTGAATATACTGCAGACTAGGGACACTTCAGGGGTGGCCGGGTGGCTCAGCTGGTTAAGCATCCGAGTTTGGCTCAGGTCATCATCTCACACAGTTCATGGGTTTGAGCCCCACGTCAGGCTCTGTGCTGACAGCTTGGAGCCTGAAGCCTGCTTCAGACTGTGTCTCCCTCTCTCTCTGCCCCTCCCCTGCTTGCAACTCTGTCTCTCTCTCAAAAAAATAAATAAAAATTTAAAAATAAAAAAAATGTATTTTTTGAATCCTAGATAAAAAAATGATCTTCAATTTTTTAAATAATAACTAATACAGAAACTAATACTCTGTACATACCCTCTTGCCCTATGTACCAATATTTTTATATTTCAGTATTTTTATGTTCAGATAGGCGTTCAACATTAGATACTATGTTATGTATCTCTCCCCATTCTCTCCCCCAACTCCATACCACAACTGAGTGGAAAAATATTTTAAAGATAGTAGCTATTAAGTGTCTCATGAGTCTAAAATTTAATTCAAGGGAAAGATTGCTAGTACTAATAGTAAATGTCTTCTTTCCTTGCTTTTACAAAGGGTGTTAATTCATTTGACAGTGATGAGTTCTCAGGTTCAATTTTTAACTCAGATCGCTCTCCCTGCTCTCTACCATTTTATTATTACTTTTAACTTTGTCTAAAATATTGTTATTATACCTGTGTCTCTTACCATAAATTCTCCCAAATCTGTTCCTACAAAACAGGAGTATAAACAAATAAATGCTAACAAGGTATTCTCTTAATACACCACATTCTTTAAAATGTGAAAAGCAACATAAGTAGAAATGTTTACGATGTTCTTAAAAAAGACTTAGGTTTGTAGTAGTCAAAATCCTGCAAGTCGAAGGGGATTTAAAAAGGTATTCTAATTTTATAAAAATCTTTCTTCATTTACAAAGTCAAAGAAAGGAATTTAAAATACCAGTCTAATGTAAAATGGTTTTAATTCATCAATCACATGTGAATCTTTTATATCTTTATTCAAAAAACTTAAATCGGCTCTTATAGTCATAAGAACTCATATTCAGAGACCAAATTTCTACCTAATGGTAAGAAGCTCTTGTACAAAAGCCTCTGCTCAAACACTTAGTGACCGATAATCTTATACGTCATACTCCATTGTTGTAAGTTCTTAAAGCAGAACAACCTGCTTTAAAATACTGTGACCATTTTTCTATGTATTCATTGTTCAAAAGTAAAACAATTTTCATTTTATTCCTCATGCCAACTATAGGAATCATTCTATTTTTAAATAAGTCAGCTTTTAGACAAAAGGCTTAAAAATTACTTTAAAACTAGTAAGGAAAAAGCTTTTACCCCTCACCTGATTACAAGTATCAGATAAAGAATGTATAGCTTCAGAGAACATACTTGCGGAACCCGTATAAATCCAGGCAAGAAATTTAAAGAAGCAATTTAATCCATTGCTAGAAGAGAAAGACAAAACAATTTAGCATAGGTTTTGATACAAATTTCCACCAAAAACTTATGTAATTGACTATATATACCTCTATACTAGATTCTGTTCAAAGTAAATTAAAAAGAATCTCTAGTCTTCAAAGAACTTCTTGTATTTTAGGTAACAAGAGTGCAAATTT
Organism: Lynx canadensis; assembly: GCF_007474595.2. Taxonomy (NCBI): domain Eukaryota; kingdom Metazoa; phylum Chordata; class Mammalia; order Carnivora; family Felidae; genus Lynx; species Lynx canadensis. Next base: position 170,894,886 of record NC_044306.2, read on the forward strand.
GAAAAACACAGGTTACGGTATCATTACTCAAATGAAGAAACATGATACGTGTAAAACAAATTACTTAAGTGTATTTTGAGAATGGATGAGAGTGTTTTATATTTTGACAAAATAAAGTTACAAAGGAAATTAAGTGTCTTCGGCGGGTTAAAGAGGATATGCACTTGATATTGTCTAGCAGACCAGTGTCAAAACCAAGACTTTGATGAAAGTCTGTTTTATCAAGCAGGCAGATGCCAGAGACGAAGACGAATCTAAACCAAGCAGTCTCAAGGTCATACCAGAAGATAACAGATGCTAAAAATAAACATGGTTAGCTCTGAGGAAGCTGGCTGGTCAGATTCCAACAATAATGACTGGGACGGCTTATCTTGGGCACTATACTAGTCACTATGTTTCATTATAACGTTATTATTATATAAATATTAACATCTTCATTCTATAAATGACAAACTATAGGTCCCCCTCCAGCTACCCTTTCCCCTCTTCCACTTCAGATAATTTCTTAAAAGAGTTATATGTGCTATTGCTGTCTCAGTTTTCTATACTTTGTATTAAATCTTCAAGCCATTTAAAGATGGCTTATGTCTCGGATACCTCATTAGATTATTCTTATCAACACCACAACTGTTTCTTATTATTAAATCCCTGAAAACATTTTAGTATTTTCCTTAATCTCACAGAAGCGTATGGCACTATTTTCTTAAAATGCTGTCTTCCCTTGGCTTCCATGGTATGCTGGTTTCTTCCTAGTTCCTGGTTTGCTTTCCTTTCTCTTCCTCAGTCTCCTCTGCAGGCTCTTTTCCTCCACCCATTTCACAGATGTTAGCATTCTTCAAGGTTTCCTCCTAAGAGGTTTTTCTTCCATATCTCCAAGTGATCTTAACTACTCTTGTGGCATTAATTATTATTTCTATATTAACTCTCTAAATCCCTAATCCAGCTCTCCTCTGTGACCTTCAGGCCAATATATATTAACAATAATTATTAAATACCTATTAGGTACCAGGTATTATGCTAAGCAGTTTATATACATTACATACATTCTTCCGAGGAAGAAAGACTTCATTGCTAACCCTGCTTTACTAATGAAAAGAATTAATGCTACTGCACTTAGTGCATCACCATCTCTTCTCTATATTATTGTAAATGACTTCCTCCAGTCCAGCTCCTCTCCAATCCTTAAAGATGAGAATTATGTATTGTATCTTTGAATTTCAAGACCCTACCACAATTCCTGAGATGCCATATATATATACACACATGTATATGTATATATACATGTTATTTTATTAGAAATAAAATAACAAATGAAGTATGGAATTAAACTTTTTAAACATCCTAAGATAGATTAATCAGCAAAAGAAAGAAAATAACAATAGGAATCAATTAGAAAGAAAAAGAAGAGGCACAAATATCAATTATGTTCTTCTGAGGTAAGTGAAAAAACAAGAGTGCAGATATTCTTCTGTAGTTACAACCCATGCTGGTTTAGTTATTCAAAAAATGATCTTGGCAAATTCACCATTTTTTCTTCCAGAGACACAGAGAGTGAGCGAGCGAGCACGAGAAGGGGAGAGGGGCAGGAGAAAGAGAATCTCAAGCAGCCTCCAAGCTCAGTACAGAGCTGACTCAGGGTTGATCTCACAACCCTGAGATCATGACCTGAGCTGAAATCAAAAGTCCCATGTTCAACTAACTGAGCCACCCCAGGTGCACATAATTCACCTTTATAAAAAAAAAAAAAAAAAAAAAAAAAATTCTATCAACCCCAATGAAAATAAGAGAATTTTCAATGTTTTTATTTATTTTTGAGAGACAGAGAAAACACATGCAGAAGCAGGAGAGGGGCAGAGAGAGAGGGAGACAAAGGATCCGAAGTGGGCTCCGCTCTGACATTAGCCCGATGCAGAGCTCAAACTCATAAACTGTGAGATCATGACCTGAGCTAAAGTTGGAGGATTAACCGACTGAGCCACCCAGGAGCCCCCAAAATAAGAGGATTTTCAGAGAGCAACTGTTCTTAGATCTTAACGACACCAAAAATAGACACAGTACAAGCACAGGTATCTATGTGGACTCTTCCTTCATCACTTTACTGACAATAATTAACAAAGACTCATTCGACTTCCTTCTAGAACAATATAAACTTTTGGGATGCTTGGGTGGCTCAGTCGGTTAAGCATCGGACTCTTGGTTTTGGCTCAGGTCATGATCTCACGGTTTGTGAATTCGAGCCCCACATCGGGCTCTGAGCTGATAGCATGGAGCCTGCTTGGGATTCTGTCTCCCTCTCTCTTGGCCCCTCTCCAGCTCTCTCTCTGTCTCTCAAAATAAATAAACTTAAAAAACAAAAGTATTAAAATGATATAAACTTCTAACTATCTAGATATTAAGTAATAAATGTTTACATTCATGGATATACACATTAAAAATAACATGTTTCTATTTCAAATGGCTTATTTTTCAGTACTTACATGCAAATGGCAACCATCACCACTTTTCCTGGCCCTTTAAAAAAAACTGATGTCGTTCTGGACCGTGGCTATAAAAAAGAACCAAACAAATAAATCTCTAAAATTTCCCAGGGAAGCAGTTTAATGCTTTTAAGTGACTCTGAGACACCAGAAAAACATCTCTTCTTTCAAAACCTCTAAACAACTAGATTTATTTATTTATTTATTTATTTATTTACTTATTTACTTATTTATTTATTTATCTCCAGAATTTCCTCTTCGAAAAGTGAGAAGATGGAAATTGAGAATGCCTATGGTCTTTTTCCAAAACAATAAATGTTTATTTTGCTTCCTTGTAAGTAATTTCCTATCGCCAGAAAAGATCTGAGTTGGTTACACAGAAACTAGGGATAAAGTGATAAAAATGTACTGAACTACAACTGATACACTCTAAAATTTTCCCATTTCTTGAGCAACTCCTTAACTTTTAAACAAGGAACAGCCAAAGCCAAGTTTCCTTCTCTAATTTAACTCCTTACTGCTCTCTAAACACCAAAGACCTCGAGTGATAATAAGTTTAATTCCTAAACACACCAAAACAAAAGAAATAAACCAAGTAAAGAAAAATATCTTTCTTGAGTTAAATGTAGTTTTACTCTTCCTTCAATGTATGCTTTCTGCATTTTTTCTCCTGCTCTTTCCTCTCCCTGGAATGTTATCATCATCTTCCAACACAATCTGTCCAGGTTTTACTCATCTTCTTCCATGTTATGCCAGGTGGCACTTTTCTACATAAAGCCTTCCTTGGTCAGTCACAGAGAATAAATATTCATTCTGCTGCACATTTATTATTAAAATTCAATTCAATTTAATTTCTATTAAAGTACTGCATATATTCCGCCTTATGGCATTTATTCAAGAAATTTTCATCGTGCAACTACTACATGCCTCGCACAATTCTGGGACCTGACAGTAAACAAAACAAGAGTCCCTGCTTTCACTGATCTCCCAGTCCAGTCCAGAAAGATAGAGAATAAATCCATAAACAAGTATATACCAGAAAATAATGAATAAAATAAGGAAGATAAAACAGAATGGAGAGGAACACGTATGGGAGGGGGAGGGTATATGTGGGAAGATTTATTTTAACTAGAGTAGGAAAGAGGTTCAAGGATGATAAGGAAGCAACCATGAAAAAATCTGGAAGAACAGTTTCAGACAGAGTATACAGCATATTTAAAGGCTGGAAGAGAAGCACAAAATAAGGTTGGTGTGGCTAAGAACATAGAGAGCAAGGAAAATGGTAGGGGTTGAGGACAGAGAAGGAAGCAGGGGCCATATCCCATCGGATTTTGGAGAATACGGTAAGGAGTATAAATTTTATTCTAATGGCAAAAAGAAGGCACTGTATGATTTTATACAGATACTTGACATAGTCTAATTTATGTTTTACAAAGACAGAGTTTATAATGTAGAGACTAAATTATGGAGACAAAAGCATAGTGGAGAGAACAATCAGGAGGATACTCCAGGTAAAAGATAGTGATAGTTTAGACTAAGGTTTCAATAAGAGACATGGGGAGAAGCAGTTATACTAGGTATCTATTTTGAAGAAAATGCCAGTCAGATCTACTGATGGGATTTAAGTATAAAAGGGTCTATAATAAATGTCTAACATTTGGAGATTGAGTAAAAAAGCAGTTTTGTTGCAGAAGAGATAAAGAGGAGGTATTCATGAAATTAGAAGGAAAACCAGGTGAAAGGCTGTCTTGGGCTCCTAGAAAACAAGGTGTTCCAAGGGAACAGAATACTGCTGGTGGTGGTAGGCACTTGAATACTTCTTCCTCTGATTTCCATGAGGATAGATACTCGCACCCCCGCTGACAGTGTGGCCTCTTGCATTTAGCCAGCCCGTCCCCCCTCCCCAGTGGCCCTCTGGAGGTTGACTAAGTTTAGTGAGGTAAGTTTGGGAGAGAATGCTGGGCATGCTTATTAACTCCCTCCTTTATTTTGGGATGTGGTACACATTCTCTTCTGTTCTTTCATGGCTACGTATCTGGGCAAGATGGGTAGAACCGTCTACAATTTACTGCCCAGTAAATTGCCTACATAAGTCTAAATAAGTCTAAATAAGAAGAGTCTCTAAGATCTCATACGCTGGCTCAGAACTCTGAGAAATAGCTGAGGAAAACAAAAGAGTAAAATTTTAGGTTGTTACTGGGATCATGCCACGTGAGAGTCAGTTCTTGGGAAGTCACCACAGCTTATGGCAGTTTTGTCCCCTAGCAGCAGACTACAATGGTTTTGCAATTAGAAACAGCCCTCACTGAATGTGCTGGTTTTGAATAAGTAGAAACAGTCCTCACTGAAGGTGCAGGTCCTGTAAGACAGGGTGCTGCAGCTTAAATGTGAATTCTACAGAGGCACCTTGGCATGGTATTGCCATTTCAGGCATGAGGGGAGAAAAATGTCTTTTTTAATTTGTTCATACTCTTACAGTGTTTTGCAGTCAGGTCTGCAGACCAGGATTTTACACAGCACCTCCTAAGTTTCCTATGGACCACAGAACACAAGAGGGAGCTTCTAGATTTAAAGTGTTAGGGTCAGGTCTTGACAATGTGCAATTAGATGCCCCAAATTTTGTTTTGAACTGCCTGCAGGACTAAGATAAGGAACTAGGCAGGGAGAAACTTTATTCGCATGACTTCAACTTGAACTTAGATATGCAAACTATAAATTCTGACCACGGCTCTAGATTTCCGAGTTCTATCACTTACTGATAAATAGAAACCACAGTATGTCTGTCTTATCACAATGAGAATGTGCCGCACGCATCCTTTGGCTGAAGAGAGAGAGAAAAAAAAAACCTCCATGAAATTATTTTAGGAATAGTAAAACTGTATAGAAATAAATGCAAAGATGCTGCTTAAGATGGTGGAAGATGAGAAATATTTCTTTAGAAGAAAGGTTTAAGGACTTTGTGGATAAATAAGATAAAGAAAGAAAATGATATCTTTAAAATCAGAATAGAATATTAAAGAACAACAGATTCACTGAGCTCAAACTGTTCTGATAAAAAAGACTGTAGAAAAGATGATTATGTGTTAGTTGTCACTACATCAGAAATAGTGACGAAGTCCAAGGAAAAGCAAGAGATCCACAAGGAGCCAAGATTCACAAGCCACTTGGGAAGTATCCTGTTAAAGTTACCAATAAATTCCATAATGAAAGGAATGGGAGAACCATCTCTAGAAATCAGAATGGCCACCATGCTGGGAACTACTGAAACTGGAAGATGGGTACATCAAATATCTATTTTTTTTCTACTTTTGCATATATTTGAAATTTTGCATTACAAACAATTTTTTTAAAAATATTGGAACAGAACCAAAATTCGGCAATATTTCAAAAAAAGACTACCAACAAAATCAGCAAAAAATACTCAAAGCACTACTGATGTATTTCAGGGTTATAACTGCAAGAGGAGATAAAGGTACTTCTGATGCTCTAAAGGACTCTAAGAAGAAATTCACAGAATTAGAATTCTAAGGAAAGGCACAAGAAAGTAGAAACATATTAAAGGAACAACGAGAGGGGCACCTGGGTAGCTCAGATGGTTAAGCGTCTGACTCTTGGTTTTGGCTCAGTCATCATCTCACAGATTTGTGAGTTCAAGCCCTACGTCGAGCTCCATGCTGACAGCACAGAACCCGCCAGGGATTCTCTCTTTCCCTTCTCTCCACCTCTCCCCAGCTTGTGCTCTCTCTCTCTCTCTCTCTCCAAATAAATAAAACTTTTTTTTAATGTTTATTTTTGAGAGAGACAAAGACATAGCAAGAGCAGGCGAGGGGCAGAGACAGACATAGACACAGAATCTGACGCAGGCTCCAGGCTCTGAGCGGTCAGCACAGAGCCCAATATGGGGCTCAAACTCACGAGCCTTGCGATCACGACCTTAACCAACTGAGCTACCAAGACGTCCCTAAATAAGACTTTTAGATAGATAGATAGATAGATAGATAAAAACTTTTAAAAAAAATAAAGGGATAACAACAAATTAGATATCAGATAGATAGTGTTCTGAGGAGAGAATGCTTTTGGCAGACTCAGAAGATAGATAGTAAGTTCATATATATCAATCACTACTGGAATTTCCTAAGACAAAGAAAAATACCATAGAAAAACAAGTGTCTTGATCTGGGAAGAAAAAAAAACAAATAAAAGCAAAGAAGGTATTTAATTCCAGCAAATAGGACTAGCCCCATATATTTCGGAGAAGGAAAGCAGCCATCTTCAGTAGGAGAGTGAATGTTCCTTATAGGAACATGGAACAGTAAAGGGAAATTAAATACTAAGGTGTTATCCTATTACTACAAAAAGGGGTGTAACACAAAGAAATTCTATTCAAATCCTGGAACATTTCAGGGTTGACGACTATTAATCCTCAAAGGCCTCTAGTGACACAGATTTCAGAAGTCAATAGCTACTATTCAAAAATCTGGTGACAATGACCCTCCATGTAAAACAGATACAACAGTACGAACAGACCTTCCCAGGGAGCAGGTCTCACCAGCCTCACAGGAATTGGCAGTGGCAGCAGCTACCATAGCACTGAAGTGAAAAGGCTGGCTCATAAGGCATACAAAGGCTCTATCTATCACTGGGATGCCAGAAGCAAAAAACTCAAAGGGGAAATGGAAATTAAAGAGTTTTGAATATAATGAATGGAAAAGAAAAGAATATCAAGTAAAATATGACTAGAGTCCTCATCACTGCCAACTTAAATTCTGCCAAAAGGGAGCAATGTCTCAAATGTAACTCAGAAGAAAGGAGACAATTTACATGGCGGGTCTTTTCTCCAGATAGGACACTGACTTCTTCACGGGAGATACCTCCCATTTAGGTTTAAATGCAAAGCTGACTCTGGACATGACTACCTGGTATTTCGGAGGTTGTGAGGACTTTGCTAAGAGCCATTTCAGTGGAGTGGTGGGAATCAAAGCCCAAATGAAGAGAATTCAGAAGAGAGTAAGAGGTAGGATAATAAAGGTAAACTTTCTATACTGGTCCCAATAGTAATCCTTCTAGTAGGAAGTATTCTGGCACACAAGTAGGTAAGTCAGTAAATCTGGTGATGGAAAGTGAGGTACTTTTATCCGATTACATCTATTTTTTTTTAATTTTTTAAAATGTTTTTATTTATTTTTGAGACAGAGAGAGACAGAGCATGAATGGGGGAGGGGCAGAGAGGGGGGAGACACAGAATCGGAAGCAGGCTCCAGGCTCTGAGCTGTCAGCACAGAGCCAGATGCGGGGCTCGAACTCACAGACCGTGAGATCATGACCTGAGCTGAAGTCGGACGCTCAACCGACTGAGCCATCCAGGCGCCCCACATCTATTTTTTTCAATGAAATATGAAGCAAGGTCATCAGCTGAAGAGTAAGGCTATAGGAAGTGTGGGAAGAGAGGAAAAGTATGGAATAGCTATCTCACAGAGTAAAGAGAATGAATGTCCTCTGCAAGTTTAGTAAGACTGTCAACATTGTATCCACTGATTTTATTTTTATTAATTAAAAAAAATTTTTTTAACATTTATTTTTGAGACAGAGAGAGAGCATGAACAGGGGAGGGTCAGAGAAAGAGGGAGACACAGAATCTGAAACAGGCTCCAGGCTCTGAGCTGTCAGCACAGAGCCCGACGCGGGGCTCAAACCCATGGACCGCAAGATCATGACCTGAGCCGAAGTCGGACGCTTAACTGACTGAGCCACCCAGGCGCCCCCACTGATTTTATATATACATATAATAAGAAAGAACAATCAGTGGCTGTGAAACTCCAAGGGCTGAACATTTTGGGTACAAGCAGAGAAGTGGCAGTTTGAATATTTAATCAGGGTTAGGAGTAGGAGACAGGATAAAGAAAATTAAAGGTGTACGTGAGAGTTTAAACTTTGCTAAAAACCTAAGAAAACAGTCTTCTCTGTCACCTACGATCTATACACTTATGGTTTATAACACTACTATGAATTCAAAAAGAACATATGTCCCAAGTTTTTAAATTTTTTTTAATGTTTATTTTTGATAGAGAGCACGTGAGAGAGGGAGAGGGGCAGAGAGACAGAGGGAGACACAGAATCTGAGGCAGGCTCCACGCTTTGAGCTGTCAGCACAGAACCCGCAGCAGGACTTGAACTCATAAACCCGAGATAATGACTGGAGCCAATGTCAGACACTTAACTGACTGAGCCACCTAGGCGCCCCCCCTCCCAGTTTTTTTTAATTTTAAGAAAACCACACAGAAGCAAACAGACTATTTCAGTAAGTTACAATGTGCTCAGGAGAATCTTGAATTATGATCAGATATGCTAGATTTTCACAAAAGACTGACACTAACACTTCACCGTGCAAAACATATACACATAATAGCAGAAAGATAACCTTACCTTAGTGTTTCCCAGGAAGTCTCTATATTCTCTTAATATTTTTTGGTTTCTAAATAGCCCTTTAAAAGAAAAGAATCACAAAATACATTTAGCTCATACATATTCTTATCAGTCATATTTTAGGTTAACACAATTATTCTCTTTAAGACTATGTTAAATATATTCCACAGGCTAGCGGCCAAATACAAAATGGGCAGAGGACTCTTCTTTCTCCAAAGAAGATATACAAATGGCCAACAAGCACATTAAATGGCCAACATATCACACTAATTATCAGCAAAATGCAAATTAAGACCACAATGAGGTATCACCTCACAGCCATCAGAATGGCCATTATCCAAAAGCAAAATGAAACAAAGCCCAGAAAACAAGTGTTGGCGAGGATATGGAGAAACTGAAAACCTTGTGCATGCTGGTGGGACTGTAATATGGTGTAACCACCATGGAAAACAATATGGAGGGTTCCTCAAAAATATTAAAAACTACCATATGATCTAGCAATCCCACTTCTGGGTATACACCCAAAAAATAAATAAAAAAGCAGGTCTCAAAGAGATATTTACATACCCATATTCAGAGCATCACTATTCAGAATAGCCAAGAAGTGAAAGCAACCAAAATGTCAATGGACAGATGAGTGGATAAACAAAAGGTGGCATATACATACAAGGAAATATTATTCATACTTAAAAAGGAAGGACATCCTGTCACATGGACGGACACTGAGGACAGTATGCTAAGTGAAATAACTCAGTCAAAAATACAAATATTGTATGATTCTATTTACCTGAGATATCTACAGTAGTCAAATTCATAGAACCACAAAGTAGAATAGTGGTTACCAAGGGCTACAGGTAAGAAGAAAGGGCCATTGCTTAACAGGTATAGTTCCAGTTTTACATGATGAAAAAGTTCGGGAATTATTTCTAGAGATTTGTTTCAGAACAATGCAAAGATACTTAACACTCTGTTAAAATGATAAATTTGGTTGTGTTTTTTGTGGGAAGAAATCTGGCTTTACAATGAGAGAAAAGCACTTTGATATTAAGATTCTGTTCTCAATATTACCTAAAAATATGAGTTACTTAAGCTTGATAGAAGAACCAATTCCTCATTTCTTAGCCCAACGTTTAAAAATACAACAAGAACAAACTTCTATTACTATCTTTTCTCAAACTGTGAACTTTATATATTTCCTTTAATGTATGTACAAGCTACTTGTGGTATCATTATTTTAATAGCAAAAGACTAGAAATGACCTATGGGGAAATAACTGAATAAACTATGGTATACCCCCCAAAATGGGAGTATTATAAAAGGAATGAAAAAAATGTCTCTATTTACTACTATAGAATGGTCCTTAGGACATAGTGCCAAACAAAAAAGCCAAGAACAGAAAATATACCTTATTTAGCAAAAGGGGTCTGAGGGGGTAATACCAGTGTATATGCTATTTCTATTTCTCTTTTAATAGTATTGTACTATTTGTGTTTTGGAACTTTTTTTAAAGTTCATCTATTTATTTTGAGGGAGAGAGTGTATATGAGGGGCAGAGAGAGAGAGAGAGAGAGAGAGAGAGAGAATTCCAAGCAGGCTCCACGGGGCTCAATCTCATAAACCATGAGATCACGCATGTCCTGAACCAAAATCAAGAGTTGGACACTTGGGGTGCCTGGATGGCTCAGTTGGTTGAGCATCCGACTTCAGCTCAGGTCACGATCTCATAGTTCATGAGTTCGAGCCCTGTGTCGGCCTCTGTGCTGACAGCTCAGGGCCTGGAGCCTGCTTCAGATTCTGTGTCTCCCTCTCTTTCTGCTCCTCCCCTGCTCACACTCTGTCTCTCTCTCAAAAATAAATAAAGATTAAAAAAAATTTTAAAAAAGAGTTGGACACTTAACCGACTGAGGCACTCAGGCGCCCCTATATGCTATTTCATAATACATTTTTTAATGGAATAAATAACCTCAAAACTAATTTTCTAAATGGTTACTGATACAAGAGGGAGAATAGGGTGGAGAGGATAGGAGTGGAAGCTAAATTTCTCTGAAGTATTTTTATCTGGTAGATGTGATTCTAGATAATCATGTAAATGTTTTACAAAATTATAAAATAAAAATAAATCAAAATTATTTCTAAAAATCATAAGCAAAATGAAACAAATGAACCAAATTTTACACCTATTTTGTGGTTTATCCATACAGACAGAAATTTCAAGTGAATTTAAAACACAGAAATATAACTATATATCCCTAGTGGGATATATACTAAAGACCAAAAAAAAAAAAAAAAAGTAAATCTTAAATCATCCTGATGGCAATAATACTGGTATTATTATCAGAAACTACACTATATTCTTTCTATATGTGTAAACAAAAAATGTAATTAATTATATCAATGGACTAAAAAATAAAATTTTCAGTGTAAGAAAAGAGATACAAAACACAACAAAGAAAAAGAAACATTCAGTTTTTCAAAACAGCCTATATATCTTCTCTCTTAAGGAAAAAAAAAAAAGCATTTCCTACCTCTGTCCATGGAAAGACCTTAAACATATGACAACCTACTACAAATGAATATCCCTGATGCCCAAAGTAGACTCTCTCAATTTTATTTCCTACTAGAAAGAAATGTAGTTCCTTCCAGAGATGCGTAATGCCCAGTCCGGGGCAGGAAATATAGAAGATAAACCTGAAACATCTTACTGTACCTAAAAGCAAGGAGGCTACAACACTAGGGTTATGACAAAAGGACTTTGGAACCAACCTGAGGTGCTTCCACTGGCCAAAAATGGGACAATTTGAGCACCACTACTTTGCCCTACTTGGTTTTTCCTTCCTTGCATATCTTCCTTCAGCTGGTTTCACTTCTCCTTGATCTCCTTCCTATCTCACCGCTCCCCCTCTTTATACTGAACTCCCATACTCTCAAGAAGCTCTCTCTATCCCTTTTCTATCTATATTACTGACCGTATTTCCATTTAGAAATTTCACCAACTCATCAGGGGAAGGTAATATTGTCACCTTTAAGCTTTGGTCCTGTACAGAATTTAGAAATACAGTTGAAGAATTCAGATTCTCCTAAATAAAGCCTGTCAAAGAAAAGTAAGTGTGTATTTTTCTCAGATACTAGCACCTCTATCTATATTTTAATCCTGCCACATTCTATCAGTTCCCCAAAGTAATAGAACAGATCTGTAACTGCAGTGCCAGCATCTAATTCCCCAATGCAATCTGCCCTACTGGAACGACATTTGATCATATCCAGTATTAGCATCTGTATTACTGAAAAGATACCCAATGGAAGTCTTTGAATAGTGATACCAAAATTCTGAGGTTCCCTGATCCCAGTATGTATTTGTTTTACTGAAATATTTCACCCCTGTGGATTTAGGTGCAGCTCTCTTTAGCATATCTGTGAATATACAGTCAACAAATGTTTGCTTCTTCTAAGAGGCAAAAACTGCACAGATCCTAGGATTCACTGATTCTCCTTATTACTTTTCAAAATGCTGAACTATGATTTAAAGGACTTGGATTGTGCAAAACAATCTACACTTGCTCAACATACAGATATCTGAATATCATATATTCCGGGCCTACAAGAACCTCAAATATAGTCCTTATTCCTCCTGACTAGATTAGCTGGAAAGAGACAAAATGTTTTTTCAACTTTGTCAAGAAAAGAAATAATCAGCAGAAGGTCACTCATTTTCTTTGCCAAAATTAAAACTATACAAAAACATCCTAGATCTTCAACTAAAGGGCAACTGAGAGGATATTAAGACCTACTGACAGATCATTGAGGGCAGTGGTTAGTGAGCTTTTCTAAAGCAGTTTAACCATCACCATCATATGAACTAACTAAAACAAATACCTGTTTTTTAGAGACATATACTGAAATATTTATAGATGGAATAATATAATAGCTGGGACTGGTTTCAAAATAATTCAGCAGAGTGAATTACAAACCCTCAGTAGAGTGAGGGTTAGTAAAGGAAATACAGATAAAACAAGTTTGGCCATATGTTGATAACTGTAAAGCTGAGTGATGGGATTCTCGAGGAGTTGTTACACTTTCCTCTGTACTCCTATGTCTGAAATCTCCCACTAACGGGGGGGTGGATAAAACAAAATATGAAGAAGGAGCAAAAGAAAATATTCAGAACATACAAAATTAAGGGTTAAAAATACACCAAAAACTCATGAAAATCTATTTTAAAAGATACACAATCTAGCAGAAGAGTAAAGGATATAAAAATTATCACAGAAAACTAAGAAAAACAAATATATTAAAAGATAACCAACCTCAGTGGTAATCAGAAAAACTCAAAATTAAAGGTACCATCTGTTGTCCATCAAATACATAAGAAAGTTAAAACAATGGTAACATCCAGCACTGTCAAGGATATGAGGAAATAGTCACCCTCATACACTGTAAGTATAAATTGACACAATATGCCTTTGGAGAATAATTATTCAGAACTAATCATTCTACCAAATCTTAAAATGCCCATGTCCTTCAACCCTAAAATTCTACTAACATTTTATACCATGTATTTTTAATAACAGTATATATTATATATTTTAAAATATGACATTCACTAATGGTTCTTTGTAATGGTAAAAAATTGGAGAACATAAAGCTTGTTATATCCATATAACAGAATACTCTGTAGCTGTTAAAAAAGAATGAGAGTGAGGTAGAGCTCTATAGAAAGACATGGAAAGATGTTTACAGTCACACTGGTAAACATAAAGGACAAGACGCCAAACAATATGCATAGTGTCACCCAATTATGTTTAAGTGAAAAAATATGTACAGAAATTTGAAAATTCATCAGAAATATTCTGGATAGATATACACCAAATTGCCAACAACAGTTATCTATAGTCAGGAAAATGAGATAGTAACTACAGGAAATGAAAGGAGGCTTTTTATTCTTTATATGTGTATAAATATATATATAGGTGGCTTTATATATATATATATCTATATATATAGATATATATACATACACAAATATAATCTTCAAATCAGACTATAAATTATAATATTGACATATCTTATAGAAACAACCATCTAGCTTTGTTACCTCTCATCATCTTTAAAGAGCCATACAGGAGGAAAAAAAAAAAAAAAGGTACTGTTTTATAAAGTAGAAACTGGTATTTGCTAGAACCAACAGAGCCAAAGTCAAGAGACCTGCAACGGCTAGGAAGTACAGTTATTCATTAAAGGCCCCAGTTTCACCTGCACGTTATGTTTTAATTAACTCCACTTTAAATTGAATATACTTACTTTCTCTGTATTCTATTTCTGCTTCCTTACGCAGTTTTTTCTCTCTGGCAAGAGCTTCAGGGCTTCCCCAAACTTCCAAAGATCTGCACATACACACATGGGCCATTGACAATGAACAATTTTAATGACATTATTGTAATCATATTTAAATCTAGACGAATTATAACTATACGAGAATCTTACAACAAAGCATAAGGTCCTTTAGAAAAAATATAAAACACTGAAGAAGCTTTTCTAAATTAAATCTAAACAGTAACAGTAACTTCAACAGCAAATTTTCTTATAAATTTTGATATACTTTTAGTTAACTAGTATATACTAGTAACTCACAGATAGACAAGTTTGCAAATATGAAAATACTCTGCTTTTTAAATATATCCTTTAAAAACTTCTGCGTCTATATAAGATGGGTTTTTATTAATCCCAAATTTGGCTTGTACATTTATTCTAAAAGAACTATATTCTTACTTTGCCTCCACATCCGATCTCAAGTATACGGTAAAGGACTCGGTATCTTCATGAGGACTTCGTCGTCTGATTTTTCGAAGTTGTTCCAGATCACTGGAAAAGAAACATGCTGAATTTATTCAGACAAGGTTCATATAGTTGAGGTACTCAGAAGGATTATTAGGGGCAGATAAAAGCCACTACCTTGATCCTGATTTTTAAAGGCTATACAGATCAGTTAAAGGCTTTAAAGATCAGTTTAAAGGAGGCATTTTTGCATACCAAAAGAGACAGTGAAAAAAAAATTATTCTTGATGCTCACTATAGGTAACATAATATGTAGAGATTCAACTAATTCATCAGTGTTTGTTTTTTATCTGTTATGGACATTCCACTGCAATGTCTGATGTATGAGGAAAAAGTGAAAAGTAGAAAAAACATGGATTAGGATATCATCCTCTATTTAAGAATTTAAATTTAAAACTTATCGTCATACTTGTTTATATCCAGATTAATACTAACTGATGATACTAAGTGGTAATACTATTTATAGGTATCAAGTCATAAAGTGTATATGTCAATTCTGTGTTATTTATTTTCCATTCTCTTAAATTCTGAAGGGTTTATGTATTCATCAAGTCACGGCTAAATAGTCATTCTAAATTTGATTATTGGTCTTTCTAAGGAAATTCTACAAGAGCAATGGAAAGACCTATAAGTAAAAATCTGGTTACTATGGAATATATTAAATCCCAAGAAATTATTTTGGAGTTTAACATAAGTCAACAACCCGGGCACCTGGCTGGCTCAGTCAGTGGAGTGTGCGACTCTTGACCTTGGGGTTGTGGGTTCGAGCCCCAACTTGAGTGTGGAGATTATTTAACATAAAATCTTTAAAAATAAATAAATAAATAAATACATAAATAAAACAAGCCAACATAACCAACCATCACATATTAGTAAAAAAATGTTTACCTATCAAAGATATGTATCCTAGTTCCCTGATGCTGACTCACTAAGTGAGCCAGGTTGCCACTGACCTCTTTACTATGTTTCTTGGCCTACAATGCGGAGACAGCAACACCTAATCCACTTAATTCACAAAATTTTTGTGAGAACTAAATGAAGTACTCAGTGTGAAACAGAACGTTCTTTTACATCACTGTTACAACTGTTTTTACAATGTTACAATGTTGTTTTTAATAGTTAAGTAAGTTACAAAACTGATGACAGGAATTCTTATTTCTTGATACTATAATACATAGGATGTGACGAGGAGGGAGAGGGGAAAAAGGCTAAATCTGATGTCTAAATTGCCAAGAAATCCTCAACGTAATATGGCTTCCTTAGGTAAACACACAAAAGGAGGGGGGGGGCTTCTAAATTTGTGACAAATATCTCAATAAATATCTAAGATTACAACAAAATTAGTAACAAAAAGATACCAGAAAAATAATTTATGCTCAACAGAAACCATAGCTGGAGTGTGAACATAAATGTAACTAAATTACTCAACTCTGCTAGCCAAATAAACCCAAAACTTTAAAAAGTTAAACAAATACACAAATATCTTATTAATAATAAGCTACATATTAACACAATAATAAAACTCCTAAGGTTCTTGTGGGATACAGAAGTTTTGAAGAACCTTTTTTTTAAGTTTATTTATTTTGAGAGAGAAAGTACGAGTGGGAGAGTAGCAGAGAGAGAACGGGAGAGAGAATCCCAAGCAGGCTCCATGCTGTCAGTGCAGGAGCCCTACACGGGGCTCAATCCCGTGAACTGTGAGATCATAACATGAGCCAAGATCAAGAGCCAGACACCCACCAACTGAGCCACGCAGACACCCCAAGAACCTACCTTTTTGAACTTTTTTAAGACTTCACAAAAGACTGGAGTTGCTCATGTTGAAGCAGAATTCAGTTTAGTAAGCTAACAATCTTAACATTTTTTAACTGAACAAAATAGATCTTCAATTTAGGAAGCTGTCATGGGAAAATTTCCACATGGATGGTAGCAAGTAACATATTCTAAGAAATAAATGGCTATTTAGATTAGATAGAACTATCACATTAAAAAAGAAAAAGAAAAAGAAAAACCTACTATACCTGGATTTCAGACAGAACTCATTTATTGCTCTGACTCCAGTGATGAAATTATTCTGAGTGTACTTTGGTCCATATTCCCTCTTCTTAAGGACTGCTTTGACTAAAACCAAAAATAACAATTAAAAAAAAAACATAATAAATATGCAAATTGGAAACGATATTAGAAGATAAACATTTGCTGATGTTTAAGTGGGTTCACTAATGAATTTCATAGAAAATTGATGTTTTTCCTGATGCGCTGAATGGCATCAGAAAAGGAAATTCTCCAAGTGCAGAATAGGACAGAATCCCTTTTGTTGCCTAAATGTAGATTTTATCTCCATAGCTCAGCTATAACTGATGCCAAAATGCTAATCCTTTGTCTAATGGACATCTTGTAGAGGTATTACTGGTCTGTTTAAATTGTACTAATACAATTTAAATTGTCTAGGGTCTAAATGAAAATGAAGTTTCAATAAAAAAAATTCCATACTGGCTCAATGTTTTTCAAACATTTTTTATAAAAAAATGAAAATAGAAAGTAATCTAAGAGTACTACATACAATGAATAAGTACTCTTTGTGAAAACTTTTGTTTTCATTCATATTTCTTACGTGAGGTGTAGTCAAAAAAGGCCTGAAAGCCACTGGACTATTTCACATAATGTAAGAAAGCTAAAGTAAATGTAAGGAATATTTTTATCAGTTAAAAATTATAGGAAGTTTAACAAAATTATAGAAGGTTTATTATGGGTAACAGGTAAAATACTGTCTTCTACTAAATTATTTCCCCATTACCAAGCATCAAATTGTTCATTAAAAAACCAGAGATCGGGGCGCCTGGGTGGCGCAGTCGGTTAAGCGTCCGACTTCAGCCAGGTCACGATCTCGCGGACTGGGAGTTCGAGCCCCGCGTCAGGCTCTGGGCTGATGGCTCAGAGCCTGGAGCCTGTTTCCCATTCTGTGTCTCCCTCTCTCTCTGCCCCTCCCCCGTTCATGCTCTGTCTCTCTCTGTCCCAAAAATAAATAAACGTTGAAAAAAAAAAAAAACAACCCAGAGATCAATAACAAAATACCAATTTGGCATCAATTATAGTCTGTGAATTAAAAATTACACTCAACATAGGTCTATGTTTATAAATCATTGCAAAATGAGACTTCTGGTCACATAACGTAGGTAAATAACATGAGCAAATATCTGAAGAGCAGGACAAAACAACACAAGTCACGTGTTCCATTTCAAACTGTCACCCAGTTACTTCATATTCTATTCTCAGATCTATTAATGAGTTTTCCATTGTACTTTGAAGTGGAAAGAGTATATTAAGACTAAAATTACCTGTCACTACAGTAGCTAGAAAGGACTCTTAAAATAACACATTAACTATTAAAATCAAATGCACAAATAATATTTAATAACACTTCCAACAAAGTGCAGTATAAAAAATCAAAACTTTATTTGAAAAAAATACATATAAGGTAGTTCAGGTTTCTTTTTGCATGAGTTTCACGTCTCTAAACTGCCTTACTCGAATAATCCTAAAATTCTAAATCCAGATAAGCTACTCTGGAGCAAAGAGAAGAATTACTTCTTTCTTTCAAAAGATCAGTGTTTTTTTTAAGTTACTTTTTAAAGATTTCTTTAAAGTATACAGAAATCCCTCTTGGCCTGCCCTGGCCCAGACTGTGGATGATGCTGCTGCAATCATATTAATTATTCCTAACTGTAACTGTATACTATGGACCATCTTCCAGGTTACCCTAGAAAAGAAATTGCATTTAGCAAAATCTCATAGGGGTGAAAAATACGGCTCAAGGAAAATGCCCAAGGCTATACAGCTAGTACATGCTGGAGCCACAAACTGAGTCCACTTTTGCCTGATGCCAAAGCCGTGGTGCTTCTAATCACAGTTACTGCCCTGTAAAACACGCTGCTTTGGAAGTGAGAGCCACAGCTCACACAAAGAGCAGAGCTGCAAACAAGAATTCCCAGGGGGGCCTGGATGGCTCAGTCGGTTAAGCGTCCGACTTCAGCTCAGGTCACGATTTCGCAGTCCGCGAGTTCGAGCCCTGCGTCGGGCTCTGGGGTGATGGCTCAGAGCCTGGAGCCTGCTTCGGATTCTTTGTCTCCCTCTCTCTCTGCCCCTCCCCCGTTCATGCTGTGTCTCTCTCTGTCTCAAAAATAAATAAACGTTAAAAATAATTTTTTTAAAAAAAGAATTCCCTCGTCACTCAGTTATTCCCAGAAAACAAAGTCAAAAAAGAATGTCCAAACTCTATCTGGATTCGAACGTGGTGTAACTGAAAGGTTTTGGGTCTCCTGCTTTTTAATCACATTACTTTTCTAAAAATGATAAAGCAATTGATCACTTTTATTTGCCATTACTCCTTTCTTTGGGCTTTTGAAAAAACAATTACCACAAAATTTGTGACCAAAATGCAAAGTGAATTTCGGTAGAAAATTAGTTTATAAAGAGGAGAATAAATCCTTATGGTCAGTATGTTTAAAGAAAAAAAGGGACTGTACACTCAGAATAATGTAATTATAAAGAGCTCTATATAAACTAATTTTGTATATTTACAAAACACCATTACAATAAAAAAAAGAATAAAATATATTTACCTCTTACTTGGAGAGGTTCTTGCTTAATGAGTGGAGCTTTGAGTTCAGCACCTATATTTTCTGCTAGAAAGTTAATTTTAAAAAGTTACATTAAGTAGTTGCTTTTAAACAAAATTAAAAACTTAATGTCAGCTAACAATCTGGCAATGTATAAAAAATATAATATATGATAGGCCAATATCCTAGGAATACAAGAATAGTTGAACATTAGAAAAACTATTAATTCCCCTCATTAACTGACTGAAGAAAAAAAAGCTATAGAATCATTTCAAGAGCTAAAGAAAAAGCATTTACTGAAATTCAACACCAACGCAAGTTTCAAACCTTTTTTAAAAATTAGGACAAAAAGGAATTTCCTTAGAAAATAAAACAAACCTATAACAAACATATTCAATGACAAAAAATTAGGTGCATTTCTTTATAAGGTACAAAACAAGGACACACACTATAAATTCTTCCACTCAAAATTATTCTAGAGATATTAATGAGGAAAGGATGACTACTGAGTGGCTACTGGGAAGAGTGTATAACACCCCCCAAAATTCACTAAAAATTAAAAACTAGATATACTTCATCCCATAAACAGCCAATTCCAGGTAAATTAAGAACTTAAGTGTGAAGGCATTTACATGCCTAACAGACAACAACAGAGAATATTTTTACGGTAGAGACAGATTTCTTAAACAAGAAAAAAATGGACCTATTCTACTAAACTAAAATTCAAAACCTCTGTCCATCAAAAGATCCCATTTAAAACAAAACAAAACAAAACAAAAGATGGGTGCCTGGTTGGCTCAGTCAGGAAAGCATTTGACTCTTGATCTTGGGGTTGTGAGTTTGAGTCCCATGTTGGGTGTGGAGATTAAAAATAAAACCAGGAAAGGAACGGAACGGAACGGAACGGAACGGAACGGAAAGGAAAGGAACGGAAAGGAAAGGAAAGGAAAGGAAAGCCTCAAACTGGGAGAAGATATTTCTAACAAATAGCATCAACAAAGGATAAGTACCAATATTTAGGAATTCCTCCAAATTAACAAGAAAAAGACAGATCATTAGAAAAACAGAGAAGACAAGAACAAGAAGGAAAGGAAATACAAGGGACCAATAAACATACAAAGAGATGGCTGCCTCATTATGGACAGAACCCAAAAGAAACCACAAGAATCCATTTTACAACAATCAGATCAGGAAAAATGAAAAAAACGTATCAACATCTAGTGTTGGCAAGGGCTATGGAGCAGTGGGAACTCATACACTGCTGGTGGAAATATAAATGGCACAATTACCTGGCTAAACAAGTTGGCATTACCTGATATAGCTGAACATAAGCATAACTTATGACCTAGCAAATTCTTCTAGGCCAATATATTTGCCCTAATAGAAACTTGCACAAGGGTACAAGGAAAAAGGTATATGAATGTTCAGAGCAGCACTGTGTTCTGTTGCTTCAAATTGGAAAGAACCCAAATGCCCATAAGAATTGGAATAGCTAAACATACCATGTTCTATTCATACCACATTTCATACAGTAGTGAACAATAATAAACATAATAGTGGCTATCTTTCTTTGAGCCTTTACTATGTGCCAAGCACTATTTTAAGTACTTTACATGTATCATTTAATTCACACAACCATCAAATGTATGTGCTCTAATTATCTCCATGAAAATTAATGAACTAGATACATATAATTTATAAGCTAGACACATATGCCGTTAAGATAAATCTTAGCAAAATCTAATGAAAACAGTAAATCACAAGCATACACACAATAAGTTATCACACAATAAAGTGTAAAAACAGCTAAACAATTAAAGATATATACATATAAATGTCTAATTCTATTCCTTTTTTTTAAACTGACAGAACTTAATTTTTTTAAGTTTATTTATTTTTGAGAGAGAGAGAGCATGAGCAGGGGAGGGGCAGAGAGAGAGAGAAAAAATCTCACCCTTAAAAAAATGCCCCTTATAAATTTATATCCTCACTCAATAATAAAATATTTACTAATGACAGAGCTAACATTTACTAAGCATTTAATATGTGCCACATACTGTACTATGTGTTTTATGTGCATTATTTCATTTGATCTTAACAAAACTGCTGAGGTAAGTACTATTATCTTCATCGTAAAGATGAGGAAACTGAGGCACAGAGAAGTTTGCAACTTCCCCCAAAACCACACAGCTGGTATTTTAAACATGAAGGCACAGTCAGGAATTGAAACACAGATCATTTTGATTAGTCTATGCTCTTTTTTTTTTTTTAACGTTTAATTATTTTTGGGACAGAGAGAGACAGAGCATGAATGGGGGAGGGACAGAGAGAGACGGAGACACAGAATCGGAAACAGGCTCCAGGCTCCGAGCCATCAGCCCAGAGCCTGACGCGGGGCTCGAACTCACGGACCGCGAGATCGTGACCTGGCTGAAGTCGGACGCTTAATCGACTGCGCCACCCAGGCGCCCCTGATTAGTCTATGCTCTTAACCAACTTCCTATATTATCTCTACGTGTAAAACAATATTCGATGTATGAGTAGGTATTTGTGTATTTTTCATGGCAGGGAGGAGAAGGACAGATGTAAAAACTGGATTAGCAACATGGAGCTTACTGGTAGCCTGTTGACAATAGCAGTTTCAGCAGGAAGAATGGGGACAGAAGCAACAGCTTGAAGTGAGAATGGGAAATGAAACAGTAAAAGCAGTATCTGGACTTTCAGCAGGAGCTAGAAAGGAGAATGGAATCAAGGAAAGACTGACTCTGTTTTATATAGGGATGAGAATGATGAGGAAGAAACTGTTGGTTTAATACATCAAGAGGATAGTCTCAAGAGCAAAGAACTTGAGCAGCTGATAGCAGAGGACCCAGAACACATGTCTCTCTAAACATATTAAAAAAATAGAAACTGTTTCCACATATTTATAGAATGTCAGTTACTGAAATGATATGCAGCACCATGAAATCTGGCTCACTACCTGAGTAGTGGTACATCTGGACTTCTGCCCCCTTACTGTCTGTTTTCATTTTACCATCCTTTTGCTTTGCTCTTATTTTTGTTTTGCCTTTCTTGCCATCTGTTAGATTGATAGAGTTTTCTGTATTTTCTTCCCGCCCCATCCCTTAAGATGGTTTGAAATTTGTTAAGATTACATTTCTGTTTAAACGATTCCACTTAAAAATTTAACCTACATACTTTTCTGTGAATCTTTCTAATCATCTGCAAAGTTATTCAGCATCTCAACTTTCCTCTAAACAGTAAAGAAACCTTTAATTACTGAAAACTTCTTTGATCTTATTATGCATTTTTTTAAGTGTATCGATTTATTTTGAGAGAGAGAGAGAGAGAGAGAGAAAGTGTGCAGGGGAGGGTCAGAGAGGGAGAGAATCCCGAGGAGGCTCCACACTGTCAGTGCAGAGCCAGACACAGGACTCAAATTCAGGAAATCCTGCGGTCATAACCTTAGCCGGAAATCAAGAGCCTGGGTTCAACAGACTAAGTCACCACAATCTTACTACTCTTGACTACGACTTTAGCATTTAAGGGGAATCCCCTTCTGGGGATATTCTCTCTCTCAAAATTAATAAACTTAGAAAATAATAAAACAAAATAAAAAAATTAAATTAAATTAAATTTTAGCATTTAGTATTTCAAAAGGTTATTGTTTGTATTATCAATACTTAATTTTCCCAACATGTTTTATCCATTTCTTGCTCTTCACAGCCTCGCCTATATCCCAATGCTTTTTTCCCTCTGAGTCTACTCTTATACAAATATCTTATACAAATATATAATTTAATTAAGTTTTCTTCTTTAAGGTGGGTGGGTTAATGGTAAATGACATTCATCTTTCTATACGTGAAGTATTTTTATTTTGCTTTCACTCTAGACTGTTTACTTAGAACAGTGTGAAATTCTAGAGTAATATTCATTCACCTTTCCTTTTCCCCCTGCACAGCTATTACTACGAATCACTCACCCCTGTGTCTTCTGCATACTGTGAAAGATAAAAAGTCCACCTCAAAAGAGCAACAACTGGGCTGATACAGCATTTTCACTTTTCTCTTTGGATGCTTTTAAGTTGGGCTATTTCTTGTTTTTGTTTTTAAACCTGTGGATTTCTTTTTACTTATCCTGCTTAGTATTCAAAGGGTACTTCTGATCTGAAGACTCTTGTTTCATCAAAATCTGAAAGATTCTTATCATCTCTTTGCATATTTCACCATTTCTGTCTTCGCTCTGAAATGGCCTATTAAATGTAGGCTACAGCTTCATGCCTCTTAAATGCCTTCTCACTTTTCTTGAAAATCCTTTTGCTTTCCTATGTGCATTGAGGGTGAATTTCAATTTACTAATCCTCTACTTGATGAGGACTATTTAATCTATTAAATTTTTATTTTAGTAACTAACTTTCATTTCTAAGATTTCTAGTTGTCTCTTTTCCAGATTTATTTGTTCTGGTTTTATTCTGACAGTTTGTATTTCAAAATATGTGAATACTGGGGCGCCTGGGTGGCGCAGTCAGTTAAGCGTCCAACTTCAGCCAGGTCACGATCTCGCGGTTCGTGAGTTGGAGCCCCGAGTCGGGCTCTGGGCTGATGGCTCAGAGCCTGGAGCCTGTTTCCGATTCTGTGTCTCCCTCTCTCTCTGCCCCTCCCCCGTTCATGCTCTGTCTCTCTCTGTCCCAAAAATAAATAAACGTTGAAAAAAAAATTTTTTTTTTCAAAATATGTGAATACTTCATTTATTCTTTTGAAGATATTAAACTTCTTTTAAAGCAATTCAGGCTGTTATTTTAATATCCTCTAGAGTTAATACACATTTGATTTTGTTGGCTTTCTTACAATTAGGATTTTTCATGTATTTTTATTCTTCATTGATGTAAGAGACATAACGTTTCCTAAGTTTAAGGTGTACAATGTGATCTGAAATTTATATATTGCAATATGATCATTCATGTACTTTTAAATTTCAGAATTTACAATCTTATTATAAGTAGGATATATCCCTTCACTCTCCTCATGTTCTAGTGCTCAAACTCAATCTGATCCATCTGTCCTGAACCAGATCTCCTACTGCCAGTTTGAAATTCCTACCACTCAATCCAGTCTCTAAGTCAGCAAACAGTAGGTTCTAGTTTCTGTTCTTGCCTCCCTACCCTACAGCCTCCTACAAGGTATAGCCTCACGTAACAAATGGAAGAGCCTAGTTCCGCCTACTTTGGAGAGTGGGTGGGTGAGTTCAGTGAGTCTGACTCCAACACCAGGCTATGCATGTAGCACCTACAGATCCCTCACCACAACCAAACCAAACTCCTGGTTGCCAGTGCTTGCTCACACACCCAGAGTAAGTCCACCCCTTGGACATAGCGTATCTTTTTTGAGGGCCGTTGTTTCTTCAGTTTTCTTTTTCCATGTTTTATCTATCACTCCAAGGAGAAGTAAAACAGATACTTCAAAGCATCTATTCACAATGCCATCTTGGTCAGAATTTCTGCCTAGCTACTAATTTACGTTGTTCAAGGCTTTTAAGGACAGATTAAATGCCAACAGACTAGCTACTCACAAAGGCAGAACCCTCTCTGAAATAAAGGCAAACATCTTACACATAATTTTTAGTATATTCTTAGGGGTTTTTTTGTTTTTGTTTTTAGTGAAAGCCACTGGGGAAATGACTTATCATGGTATATTATGGTTTGATAACTAAACATGTACAGAAAATCCAAAAGGCTTTAGTTTTAACTATTCATCAAATCCTAAGTAGGTTATTAAACATACTGGTAAATTAAAGGTAGGCTTAAAAACCCTCTTATTTAGGGGCGCCTGGCTGGCTCAGTCTGTAGAGCATGTAACACTTGATCTTGGGGCTGTGAATTCAAGCCCCACATTGGGTGTAAAGATTACTTAAACTTAAAAAAAAAACAAAAAACACTCCTGTATAATTAATAACTATAGGTTGTAACATTTGACACTGGACAGTTAAATAACATGATTTTATTTTTGTCTAAACTATACAGCAAGCAAATTCTGAAGCATCTTTACCCATAAAATCTATTTATCAATTTCTTAAAATTTTGTCTTGGGGAACAGAGTAGGGCAGACAAAAGTGAAAGAAAAGCTTTCAATATTCACCTAGCATCTGAACAACTAAAATCTTTTACTGTCAAAAGTTTCAGAGACAACCCTCTTTTCCACAATGATCAAAGTTGTTCAACCAAATCACTAAGATGAATTGCTCTAAGGCTGATATTTCTGGATATTTTTCTCCCTACAAACTGTCTATAGTTACTAATCATATAGTGCTAAGAATCATAAGCAAGAAATGCTAGTAAATGGCTCAAAGACATGTATGGATACTTACTTTGCACACCAACACCTTAATAAGCTTGTACTGTATCACTGGAGTAGAATCTTTATGATTTCAATAAATAACTAGACATTCTATCCATGAATATCTCTAGACACTTGTTTAAAGCTCAACCCCTGGCTGTTTGCCACACATCTGCTGCCATTAGCAAAATTAAAACTAATTTTACTAAAATTTAAAACATCTGAATGCTCCTTAAAAACTTAAGGATTCCTTAGCAAGTCTCTGCCTCTTAATGAGCTGTTCCTGACTTTACCACGTGATTTGAATTATTCAAAAGTCAATCTTAAATCCTTAAATATACAAATTATCTTTCAATCAAGCAATTACTTGCTGTCTATCTGATGGCTAACAACGTCTAATTTGGCCTAAGCAAATTCTGAAAAATTGAGCCCAAAATAAAACTATCAATAAACAAATGTATTTCTAATATAAGAAAATAAACTTGTATTTTTATTTGTCAGCAGACGAAAAAGGAAACCTTGTCGTGGATTTCAGTTTCAAACCTTTTGTAGAGCAGAAACATTAAATATCTTTGCCTGAGTCTATGTTCACCTCAGAAGAGTATTATAACATATTTTACTTTTATATTATTTCATCACTTATTTCTTCTCCCATTTCTTTTCTTTTTTTAATGTTTATTTATTTTGAAAGAGAGAAAGAACGCACGTGCACACACGCGAGCAGGAGAGGGGCAGAGATAGAGAGGGAGAGAGTGAGAATCCCAAGCAGGCTCTGTGCTGAGTGTGGAGCCCTACACGGGGTTCGATCTCACAACCGCCAAGATCAGGACCTGAGCCAACATCAAGAGTAGGCCACTTAACCGAGTGAGCCATGCAGGCATCATTCTTCTTCCATTTCTACGTTCCAATAAATATTCTGGAACTCAGGGACTCATCATAATCTCCATCCCTTCATCTTCTAATATCAAACTCTCAATATTTCTCCCTGCAGTTCTCCATCATCACAAGAAAAAGAAGAAATTGGCTCAAACTGCATAGTAAGCCCAAAAGGAGGATGGGGCTTAGGGAAAAGCATGAAAAACAGGCACTGCAACATAAGTACAGGTTTCTCAAGGAATCTATAAAATATTCCCATGTGAAAGACACCCAACTAAAGAAAAGATAGTTAAACTCCCTTCCTGTACTGTCTCAAACATAGTCATGACTTCAGTAACCTCTTAGGTAGAGCTAATAACTACTCCTAAGTCTCTCCCCAAGTAGGAACTTGGCATTCATTCATTTACAAATATTTACTAAACAACTACTATGTGCAAACCACTGCTCTAGGCACTGAGTCCTGTTATCATGGGACCTGGAAACAAGTGGGAGAAATAAATATTGGAAATATCAATCAGTATTAAGTGCTGCCCACACAGAGTTAAAATTAGGTTGACATGGCTACTTTAGATGAAGTGATTAAAGAGTGACTTTGTGGAGAGGTGATATTTCAACTAAGATGTAAATGACCAGAAGGGGTCAGCCATGTGTAGAAGGGCACCTTGGAAAGAGAAAGCAACTAGAGCAAAGGCCCTAATCAAGAACAAGGTTTGTATTTTCTAAGAGCCAAAAGGAGACTGGTTGGGCTGAAATATAATGAGCAAGAAAGAGAATGGAAGCACAGAGCCCAGGAAGACTGCTGCAGTAATCCAGTCAAGAGATGATGATGTCTCACAACAGAAAAGTAGTATACCCGGGGTGCATGAGCAGCTCAGTTGGGTAAGTGTACAACTCTTGATTTCAGCTCAGGTCATGATCTCACGGTTGGGTGAGGTTAAGCCCTGAGTTGGGCTCCATGCTGACAGTGCAGAGACTGCTTGGGATTCTCTCTCCCTGCCCCTCGCCCACTTGTGCAAGCTCGCGTGCTCTCTCTCAAAGTAAATAAACATTTTTTTTTTTAAGGCTAGCATAATTCTAAAAAAGAAAAGAAAAACAGTATATACCCAACTGCCCATTAGTCCATCTGTTAAGATGTCATAGAGGCACCTACAATTCAGATGTCCAAAACTAAATCACCACCTTCTCATGAAAATATACTCTAGCTTTGGTATTCCCAATTTTAGAAGTCAATGAAATCATCTACACAATCACCTAATCCAAAACTA
The DNA here is from genome assembly GCF_007474595.2 of Lynx canadensis. Taxonomy (NCBI): domain Eukaryota; kingdom Metazoa; phylum Chordata; class Mammalia; order Carnivora; family Felidae; genus Lynx; species Lynx canadensis. The sequence goes on from NC_044306.2 coordinate 170,922,710, forward strand.
GGCACTGTGCTTTACTTGACCCTCTCCTCTCTTCCCCAAATTCAACCACCCAATCTTAATTATTTAGCTCCTAAATCTCGAGTTCATCTACTCCTTTAAAAAAAAAGCATTGCCATTAACCTAATCTGGACCTTCATTTGTATTACTGATCTCAGTCACCTTCTTTTGCAATAGGTTTTCCAGTCTTCAGCTAATTATCTTTCTAAAATTTTAAATCTGATCAAGTACTTCCTCTACTTAAAATGCTCTAACAGATTCCCACTGCCTACAAAACCAAGTACAAACTCCTCAACAAAACCTTGATCTCCTGATATTCATCCCTTGTGCTCTCAAAACTACCAACCCCACCATCAGATCCTCTACTAACTAATCACACTAAGGTAGTTGTAGGTTTATCTTCTTTCTCTACCATTCAGTACACCAATACCTAACTTTCTTTTAGGTCCCTAATTAGATAACATTTCCCCTCATGGAAAACTTTCTCAACCACTCAACACTCAGTTAGGTACCCCTCCCAAGTGCTCCTGCAGTATACACTATTTCCTCTATCATGGTACTTACTCTACAGTATTACATTTGTTTACTTAACTTTGTTTCAGCAATTTTCTGTTTTAGTAATAAACTCAGTCATTCTCATCTGCTGCCATATAAAAAGTGTTCAATAAATACTTCTTGAATAAATTAATGGACAAATAAAGGACTTCATTTTTATGCTGCACAGCAAACTAGGTATCCTGAACAAACTGTTTTCAAACACATTACTAAGCTCACAAAAAAATTATCTGAAGAGGGCAAAAACAAAAGGAAAGCAGGACCTCTACAGAATAAGTGAGAACACCAAAGCCAACTTTTCCCCTGAGATTTCTGTTAAAGCTTATAGTCCTTGAGCTTCTACTTCCATATCTGCTAGGGAAGTAAGAGACCAGAGAATAAGAACTACATTCTGTTTAAGATGAGAAGTCTAACAGGAGACACCCAGAAAAAAAGCAACACAACGTATAACTCTGAACTGAAAAAAAAAAAAAAAAATACACACAGAAGGGAACAGCAAGAAAGCATGTCAGCCTTTACTTCGCTGTTAAATAGTGAGGATGAAAAAAAAAAAAACCCTGAAAATCTTAAGGATAAGTCAGCTCTCACTCAGGTTTGCAGTCTAAATTCATGCTACCAAAGTGGTCTAAATAATCTAGGGCAAAGAATTTAATTTAATTTGGTCCCAAGCTAGAGTCCCAGCCGCTAACAGAGGTAGAAGCAAACTCTATGCAGGAATGCATCTTCAATCCAGAAAGATTTCAGAGTTCCAAAATATAAAACTGCATGGAAAATGAACAACTCTCAGTTAAAAAACAGATATGGCATCATGAATAAGTGCATGAACAGAGGAAAAAAGATAATATAGTTAGAACCAAAAATTTCAGACGGAAGAATTTTCAGTCACAGAATATATAAGACATGTTTAATACGGTACTAAAAGAGAATAAAAGAGAAGTTTGGACTTATGAAAACATAAGGAACAAGAGACCAAACAAGCAAGATGAAAAATAAACGATTTCTAGAAATGAAAAATCAGTGAAATTAAAAACCCAACATACATATCAACCAGCCGATGAGAGGCAACAAACAAGGGAATTAGTAAACCAAGTAGACTTATGAAAATAATTCAGAATTCAGGCCAGAAAAATAAAGAAATACAATATGACAAAGAGGCTTAGAGGCATGGAAAATAAAGAACGAAAACCTAACATAATTCTAGTTAGAGTTCCAAAAGGAGTAAAAGAGAACTGAGAGCGAGGTGGCTGGCTGGCTCAGTTGGTGGAGCATGTGACTCGTGATCTCAGGGTTGACAGTTGGGAGTCCCACGCTGGGTAAAGAGATTACTTAAAAATAAATAAGTAAATAAACTTTAAAAAAAAAAGAGAGAGAGAGAGAGAGAATTGAGAAAAGGTAATACTTGAAGGGAGAGTGACAAAACTATAGAGTAAAATCAATTCTCAGATCCTGGAAGCCCAACAAATCTCAAGCAAAATAAACACATAGTAATACATACCTAGTACGCAGAAATATACACAGTAAAACTGCAGTTTACACCAAAGTAAAGACTTTCTTTTTTTTTTTTTTAATTTTTTTTCAACGTTTATTTTATTTTTGGGACAGAGAGAGACAGAGCATGAATGGGGGAGGGGCAGAGAGAGAGGGAGACACAGAATCGGAAACAGGCTCCAGGTTCTGAGCCATCAGCCCAGAGCCCGACACAGGGCTCGAACTCCCGGACCGCGAGATCGTGACCTGGCTGAAGTCGGACGCCCAACCGACTGCGCCACCCAGGCGCCCCAAAGTAAAGACTTTCAAAACCAAGGTAATCAAATTTAAAAAGCAATACAATACAAAAGACATGAGAACAAAAGCATGATATGTGACTTCTCAACAACAGTGGAAGCCAAAAGGCACTGTAATAACATCTTAAATGTGCCTTTACCATAGATAGATCCTCACCTCAAGAAACTTCTATAGGATCCACATCAGACAGAAAGATCAGAGAAATAAGCAAAGGTAGTTAACAAAGATCCTAGAAAAATTTAAACAAATAACAATGTATATTGTATAGAAGGGAAAGAGCGGAACAAACACAAAATACAGCCAATAAATAGTGTGTAAGTTGGGAGAAAGTGACCAGAATTAAAGCATTCTAACTTCTTCATATTTTTCAGAAAAAATGTAAACTTTTCAATTACCTTTAGATGCTGAAGTACATAGTATATAACTCCCAAATGAGTACATGTATGTGTGTGTGTCTGGGAGAGAGGGGACAATGCAATGAGAAAAAAAGAAAAAATGTAAAAGGCGAAAAAGAAATAGAAGATAAAAAACACAAGGAAGCTCATGATACATTGGCAGAAATATATCCAAACGTATCAGTAATAACAGTAAATGTAAACAGACTAAATTTCCAATTAAAAGACAAAGATGATCAAATCAGGACAAAAAAAGGTTATAGTCAAAGGATAGGAAAATTTATACTGAGAAAATACTAATAAAATCTGGTGGAGATGTCACTAAGAAAAAAAGTTGTTACATAAAAATAATGAATGTAATTCATTAGTGTTATATGCTAAATGTCTATGTATCTAGTAACATAGCCTTGAAATATATAAAGCAAAATTTTAGGGAGAACTATTAAAGAAAAAACTGTCAAATCTAGCATCAGAGCCATCATGGCTTAAATGCCTACTTTAGAAAAAAAGGAAAGTTCAGAATTAATAAGCAAAATAGCTACCTGATAATTTATTTTTATTTTATTTTTTTAAATTTAAAATCTTTTTTTAATGTTTATTTATTTTTGAGAGAAAGAGAGTACAAGTGGGGGAGGGGCACAGCCGGGGCGGACAGAGGATCCGATGCGGGCTCTGCACTGACAGCAGCGAGCCAGATACAGGCTCGAACCCATGAACAGTGAGATCATGACCTGAGATGAAGTTGGACATTCACCCAACTGAGCCACCCAGGCACCCCACTACAAGACAATTTAAAAATGAATAACAGAATAAATACAAAGAAAGCAGGAAGATTTAATTTAGGTAAAAGTAAAAATTAATAAAATAGGAAATAAACATACAATATAAGGATTCAAAGAAAAAAATTATTACTTGGGAACATAGTAAAACGGACACAGTTCTGGCAAGAATAATCAAGAAAATGACAAACACCATTAGGAATGAAAAAAAGGGATATAACTATAAATGCTGCTCAGAATATACAGAGTATATTGAACTTGATCCAATAAATTAAAAATTTAGTTTAATTCGATAAGCTCCCAGAAAAAAATAGAACTTACCAAAACTGAATCAAAAAGAAACAGAAAAACTAAATGAAAGTAAATCAGCAGTCTAATAGCTTTCCACAAAGTAAACACTAATTCAGAAAGTTTTGTACAAAAGTTCTATGGAACATGCAAGGGACAAATAATCTTATTCAAGCTATTTTGGTCTAGACAAAATGATTTTTTTTTTTTTAACATTTATTCATTTCAGAGAGACAGAGAAAGAGCATGAGTGGGGGAGGGGCAGAGAGAGAGAGAGAGAGAGAGAGAGAGAGAGAGAGAGAGAGAGAGAGGGGCACACAGAATCTGAAGCAGGCTCCCGGCTCTGAGCTGTCAGCACAGAGCCCGACGTGGGCTCGAACTCACGGACCACAAGATCATGACCTGAGCTGAAGTCAGATGCTTAACCGATTGAGCCACTCAGGCGTCCTGAAAAAAAAAGATTTTAAAAGATTTATACATACCTGTTTCATCAAATGATGGTACTTTTTCCACTCTGAGACTTTGTGATCCCTGTCCTTCTTTCTGAACATTTGTAGAGTACAACTTCACTTGATTCAGTGTACAAATGAATGGGTGACTACAGGGAACCACGTTTGAAAAGCTTCCCAATGTCACTAAATTCTGCCATTCTACAAGAAAAAAAAATTAATTTCAAACTCACAACAAGGATTTTATACCCAATAAAAAATACTAAGATTAGAAGGGTAATTTTACAGAATAACAATAAAACTTTCATTCTGCTAAATATCCAAATGCACAATGCCAACCCACCCTCTCCACAGAGGTGTTTCACTGACCCCTAGGTGTATGGGGACCACATTTTGTAAAGAAAAAATAACAATAATATTCCTATTTTCTCTAATTTGTAAATTTATTCATATGGAAACTTTTAAAATATATAAAATTAGATAAGACATTCTGATTATTGATTATTCACCTGTTCTGAAAGGTCTCTGGAACACTTTTATTTTATATGCTGGTTGCATGCTAAAAAATGTTGGCATAACATACTTTTCAGAATAGAGAACTCTAAGGGAGAGGGGGTGGGGGGAGGTCAAGATGGCTTCCTATTCAAAATTACCCTGTGTCCTCCTTTTGCTAGCTAGAGATTTATTCCTCTTTCACTTCACAATCAATAAGTGAATTACACTAATCAGTCATTCAGAGTGTCACTGATTTTTTTTTAATCAGATAATTAGATCAACATTTGGTAAGATTCCTCAGTATACAGGAATTCTAATTGAGGGAAGAATAGAAGACTAATTACAAAGCACTTCAGCTGCTGCATCTGGGTGACTGTGGGCTTTGGAGGCTGAAATACAGAAGAAAAATATATTCCACACTTGCACTGAAGTCGTAGAAAACTAAATATGTCTGTCTCTACTCTCATGTGACCCTCTTTCTCTTTTTTACTATGAGTACTCAGACCTTGAAACTCTTGTGAATAATTTACATCTCTTCTAAAGCATCAGATGAAATAATGAAGTTATATCATTAGAGACAGTCAAGTTTCTCTAGTGGAGAGTTAAGCTTTTAAGGGTTGAAACTTTCCTCTTTTTTTTTTTTTAAAGTAATCTCTATACCCAATGTGGGGCTTGAACTCATAACCATGAAATCAAGAGTCACACGTTCTACCAACTGAGCCAGCCAGACATTCCAAGTACTGAAACTTTTCTAATTAATAATGTTTTCCAAAAATGGTAATTCATGTATGTGCATGTACAGATGTATACCTTCTGAAATCAGGAAGAATAAACCTTTTCTTTATGGCTCAGAAAATTCATCAGGAACATAAATTTTGTGAATGTTCAAGATAATCTGAAAAGCATGAGAAACATAAAGCAGCATAAGTATCCACCCAAGTTTCAGGCTTGGAATTTTTTTTTTTTTTTTTTTGAAAAATTTCCTGATGTCAACTTAATTGTTCATTTATTTGGTAAAGAATTGTTAAAGGCCCAGTATGATTTTGGTCATTTGGTATTTCTTAAAGGCTGAGTAAAGCAAATATAACAATGTATCTTCTTGCACATTAAAATATGTAGCCTACTAGAAGGGAGCTTGGATGGCTCAGTTGGTTCTGACTCTTGATTTCAGCTCAGGTCATGATCCCAGGGTCGTGGCATTGAGCCCCACATCAGACTCCACGCATGGAGCCTGCGTAAGATTCTCTGCCCCTCTCCCCTGTCTTGTGCTCTCACTCTCTAAAATAAAAATCAGGGGCACCTAGATGGCTCAGTCGGTTAAGGTCAGTCTCTTTTGGCCCCAGTCATGATCTCACAGTTTGTGGCATCAAACCCCGCATCAGGCTCTGCGCTGGCAGTGTGGAGCCTGCTTGGGATTCTCTCTCTCCCCCTCTCTTTGCCCCTCCCCCTCACACACTCTCAAAATAAATAAACTTAAAATATTTTTTTAGGGGCGCCTGGGTGGCTCAGTCGGTTAAGCGTCCGACTTCAGCTCAGGTCATGATCTCGCGGTCCGTGAGTTCGAGCCCCGCGTCGGGCTCTGGGTTGATGGCTCAGAGCCTGGAGCCTGCTTCCGATTCTGTCTCCCTCTCTCTCTGCCCCTCCCCCATTCATGCTCTCTCTCTGTCTCAAAAATAAGTAAACGTTAAAAAAAATAAATATTTTTTAAAGAATACATTTAAAAAAATAAATTTTTTTAAAGAAATAAAATTTAAAAATAATTTAAAAATAAAATATGTAGCCTACTAGCAAAATTAGTGAAGCAAGGGCTAAAGCAAATGCTCCTAAGAAACACCCTCCAGGAAAGCACTGGTCACTGGTATTCTGACTTCACGGTCTGATTCAAAGTATCTTTTGTGATTATTACCTAACAAAGACAATATGCCACAAATACTTTTTTTTTTCACCCAGTGATCAAATGCTTTTGTAGAGACTGTACTAAAATGTTTAAAAAGGGAATATGCCACAGTCTAAAAATCCTTCCTCAGAAGCTGACAATGTTTCCATGACTGGTCCTAGATGTTTTTCAAGGTTCTCCTTAGTTTTTCAAACATTAAAGAAAATTTCAAACACATGCAAAGGTAGAAAAAAAAAGTACAATAAATGTCCACATATTCATTGTCCACCTTCAGCAATTATCAACTCAGTCAACCTTGTCTTATCTCTACCTGCACCAATATCTCTTCACCTCCATGTTAATTTGATGAAAATCTCAGACAAAATAATTTCATTCATAAGTATTTCTGTATGTATTCTGAGACAAGAGCTTTTTAAAAACACAGATAAACCACCATTACAAAAAAATAATAAACAATTGAGGATATCATCAAATATCCTCAATTTCCAACTATTAAAAGTTTTACAACTTTTGTGTGTGTGAACAGATCCTAATAAGATCCACATACTATGGTTGATGCAGATGTCTTTTAAGCCTCTTTTAAGCTACAAGATGTCTTTTTTTTTTTTTTAACTTTATGTGTTTCTTAAAGTTTATTTATTTTGAGAGACAGAGAGAGAACGTGAGCCCAAGCGGCAGAGGGGCAGAGAGAGCGGGAGGGAGAGAATCCCAAGCAGGCTCTGCACCATCATCATGAAGCCCTACTCAGGGTTCCATCTCACGAACTGTGAGATCATAACCTGAGCCAAAATCAAGAGGCGGCCACACACCTGACTGAGCCACCCAGGCATCCCTAAGAGCAATTTTTAAGGTGAAGAAACCAAGTTTTGTCCTAAATTTCTGTCCTGGTAGTTTTCCAGTCTGAATTTTGCAGACTTAATTCTCATGGTGTTCTTTAACCTGTTCTTCTATATGTTCTACAAATCAAAGGATGTAAAGGCTTTATCTAAATTCTGATTCTTTTTGTTAGGATGCTACCACTTATTATGCAGTGATGAGTTCTTTCATCAGGAGCCACATAAAATTTGGTCGACTATTTGTGTAGTGTCTGCTGTTGTTCAATGCCCATAACCATTTATCCATTAGGTGGTTACAAATGGAGATATTCAAATATACCAATTCTTCAATTGTTAGAACACTTCTACAAAAAGAAAATCCTGTTCACTTATTTGGTTATTCACCAACGTACTTCACATAGGAAAATCAGGCTAAATGCTTAATTCTCTCCTTATTTACCAGTTCTCATAATAAAGAGTTCACTACCTACCATCCTGAAGTAGTGACACATTAATTTGCATATATATTATTATTTCATAGATTAAGAGTTATTTGATATATTTCAATCCATTTCAGTCACTCTGATTAATAAACTGTCCCATTTCTGACCCGTAGGGGTCTCTTCAAATTGATTCCTGCATCCTTCTGAAACTATTCTAGCAATAATCTTTAATAGCTTCCTTGCTAGCTGTTCTTGAAAAATCCTTAATTTTTAACTTTAGAAGAATTTAAGGTATCAGCAACGTTAAAAGTACACATTTGGCATTAACACAAGATCAAAAGTTGCACAAAATTTGCAGAATACATTACCATCTTTAACATTTTATACTCTAAAAAATATACAGGACCACATTTGATTCAGGAAAAAAAATATTATCTAACACACAGCAATAGCAACACAACCATTTAAAAATACATAGGGGCACCTGGGTGGCTCAGTCAGGTAAGTGTCCGACTTCGGCTCAGGTCATGATATCACGGTTTGTGAGGTCAAGCCCCATGTCGGGCTCTATGCTGACAACTCAGAGCCTGAAAGCTGCTTCGGATTCTATGTGTCCCTCTCTCTCTGCCCCTCTCCCACTAACCTCTGTCTGTCTTTCTCAAAAATAAATAAACATAAAAAATAAAAATAAACACACCCACTTTTTAATAAATTATTGAATTCATGAATTAATTCTAAGAGGCAGAAAGATAGTAAAAAAATTGTTACACTTTATTCTAAAGAGGTTAGTGTGAACTTAAAATACACAACAGCAGAAGCTTTCTGGGCCCATAAAATACACAATAATACAGACTGTGAAAATGTTCTTCATGGTAATATTTATCATGGCAGAAACTGGAAACTTAAATGTTTCCTAATAAAAAAATAAAAATTAAATTATGATATCCCTATATTTTCATTGTGTATACATTAAAAACTATTAATGTGGAAAAATATTGAGAATATTACATAAAAAAGCAAAAGACAAAATAACATAGGATTTCAACTATTAAAAAATGTGACTGGGGGTACCGGGGTGGCTCAGTCAGTTAAGCGTCCCACTCTTGATTTCGGCTCAGGTCACGACCTCACAGTTCTCAAGTTCAAGCCCCATGTCAGGCTCCAAGCTGACAGTGCAAAGCCTGCTTGGAATTCTCTCTCTCCCTCTCTCTCTGCCCTTATCCTGCTCTCGCTCACTCTCTCAAAATAAATAAACTTAAAAAAAAAAAAATGTGACTAGTAGGGGGCACCTGGGTGGCTCAGTCAGTTAAGTGTCTGACTCTTAATAGCAACTCAGGTTTTGATCTCAGGGTTTTGAGTCCAAGCCCTGTATTGGGATCCACGCTGGGCATGAAGCCTACTTTTAAAAAAATAATAAACAAAAATAAAAATGTGATTAGTTGGGGAGGAGTTAAGATGGCAGAGTAGTATAGTAGCAGGACCTTATGCTTGCCTTGTCCCTCGAATACCAGTAGATAAATACTAAGTCATTGTGAACACCCAGGAAATCTGAGAACTAAGAACAAACTGCAACTAGAGGGAGAAAAGAAGCCAAATTGTGGAAGGTAGGAGATGAAGGGATGGGATTTGGGGGAGAAAAGAATCAGCTGTGCTGAGGAGGGGAGGAAGCCCTGATTAGGGAGAGGGAAGAAAGGAGAGAAAGAGATGGGGGGGTGGGGGGGGGGGAGAGAGAGAGGGAGGGAGGGAGAGAGAGAAAGAGAGAGAGAGAGAGAGAGAGAGAGAGAGAGAGATAGCAAGCGCATGTACATGCAAGGGACAGCAAGCAGGGTGCAAAGCATTGCACAAGAACAACACTTCCCCAAAACCACTGCCAGGGAAAATGACAGGGGTTGATAATCTCAAGTTTTTACAAGCAGCGGAGCTCAAAGTCTGAAGGTTTAGAAGTCCACGCTGTTGCTGGGGTAGGGCCTGGGAGTCACAGAGGTGCTCCTGTGCAGAAGGAGAACAGACATGGGTGCAGATAGTGTGCTCTGAGGATCCCTTGGGTTGCACTGAGAGAGACCGCACCCCTTCTTGCAGTGCATTTGGGAGAGGTGGCACTGGCTCTCCAGGGACAAAAAAGCCAACAGATGCCCTGAGCTGCCCTGTTCATTAGCCTAGGAGCAGAGGCAGCTGCTCAGGGCACCTATACTGGACACTGGCTTTCTGCTGCACTTTACCATAAACTCCAAGCCTCTGAGCTTTCATGCAACTGCCCTGCTGGGACAAACTGGCACCAGCCACAGCACAGTGAGACCCTTCCCCAGAGGATCCGTGTAGGTCCATGCCCGGCTGGGTCCCTAAAATTTGGAGTTTTGAAACCCAGCCAGCGCACCTGACATAAAAAATAGGAGCACTGCACCGGGTGGGCAGAGAGCCCAGACACAGACAGGGTGAAGGCAGAGATCTGAGGGAAGCCTGGGACACATGAGGGGAGAACGTTCGCTCTTCTGTGAGGGTTTCCTGAACAGCGGAAGGCATGAACTCCCCTCTCTGGGGACTAGAGAGCCGGCTGATGCCATGTTTTCCTCGCCCATCAGCACAGAAGGACTTCAGTGAGCAGCAAAGCACCCAGAGTGGAAGCTTGAGCCACTTTCACCAAGCCCTTCCCTCCGTGCTCTGCAGGTGCTTCTGAACGAGGGCAAGTGTGCCTGAGAGAGCAGCAGTGGGCCACTCCCCCAGAAGACCAGCACAACCTCTCACCACCCACACGCAACAAATCTACTGATCATAGAGTGCTACAAAGCTTCAGTTCTAGGAAAAATAGGATCCAGCCTCTTTTAACAATTAGCCGACCAAAACATACTGAGTTAAAACTTGCCACACAGTGGACAAGGTCAAAACACTCCCCACTGCAGCACAGAGAAACTCTGCAGAGGACTGACCTAGGGGAAGAAACAGCCAAAACACAACAGTCGAGTACACAAAGCATATACCAGAAACAATTCCTGAAGCGGCAGGCCCTAGACAATATGACTTCTTAATATAGCCAATACTCTCAAGAGCAGGAAACATAACAGGCTTTTATAACACACAGAAGACAGAGCCCTACACAAAATGCCAAGACGGAGGAATTCATCCTGAAAGAAAGAACAAGAGATCACAGACAGGGATTTAATCAAAACACATATAAGTAATATGACTGAACCAGAATTTAAAACAACAATCATATGGACACTAGCTGGGCATGAGAAAAGCATAGAAGACACCAGGAAGTCCCTTACCACAGAGATAAAAGACCTAAAAGCTAGTCAGGCTGAAATTCAAAAATGCTATAACTGAGATGCAAAAACTGGATGTAATGACAAAGATGAAAGAAGCAAAGGAATAAGTAATATAGAAGATAAAATGATGGAGAATAATGAAGCTGAAAAGAAGAAGGAAAGAAAAATATTGGGTCACAAATGTAGATGTAGAGAACACAGCGGCTCCATAAAGCGTAGCATTCATATCATAGGAGTTCCAGAATAAGAAGGAAAAAGGGGCAGGTTTATTTCAGCAAATAATAGCTAAAAACTTCCCTAATCTGGGAAAGGAAACAGACAACCAAATCCAAGAGGCACAGAGAACTCCCATCAAAATCAACAAAAGCAGGCCAACACCAAGATATTATCATAATAAAATTTACAAAATACAAAGATAAGGAAGAATCCTGAAAGCAGCAAGGGAAAAGATATCCCCAACCTATAAGACAAATAAGGTTAGTAGCAGATCTCCCCACAGAAACTTGGCAGACCAGAAAGGAGTGGCATGATATGTTCAATATGCAGCCAAGAACACCTTATCCAGCAAGGCTATCATTCAGAATAGGAGAGATAAAGAGTTTCTGAACAAAAACTAAAGGAGTTCATGACCACTAAACCAGTCCTGCAGGAACTAGTAAGGGGACTCTTTGAGTGGGAAGGACAGATCAAAAGCAACAAAGACTAGAAAGGAGCAGAGAAAATCTCCAGAAAATCTCCTGATGTTACAGGTAATACAATTCATATTGTATTTACAGGCACTAAATTCATATCAATAATCACTCTGAATGTAAATGGGCTAAATGCTCCAATCAAAAGACACAGGGTATCAGAATGGACTAAAAAAAAAAAAAAAGACCTATCTATATGCTGCCTACAAGAGACTTATTTTAGACCTAAAGACACCTCCAGCTGGAAAGTGAAGGAATGGAAAACCATTTATTATGCTAATGGATGTCAAAAGAAAGCTGGAGTAGCCATACTTTTATATCAGACAAACTAGATTTTAAACCAAAGACTGTAACAAGAGATGAAAAAAGGCACTATATGATAATAAAGAGATCCATCCAACAAGAAGTTCTAACAACTGGAAATATTTATGCCCCCAATAATATGTATTTGGGAGTAACCAAATACATAAATCAATTAATGACAAACATAAAGAAACTCATTGATAACAACACAATAATAGTAGAGACTTAAACACACTACTTACAACAATGGACAGATCATCTAAGCAGAAACTCAACAAGGAAACAAAGGCTCTGAATGACACACTGGACCAGATGGACTTAACAGATATATTCAGACCACTGCATCCTAAAGCAGCAGAATACACATTCTTTTCCAGTGCGCATGAGACATTCTCCAGAGTAGATCACATACTGCGTCGCAAATCAGGCTTCAACAAGTATAAAAACTGAGATCATACCAGGCATGTTTTCAGACCACAATGCTATGAAACTTGAGGTCAACCACAATAAAAAAAAAAAAAAAAAATTGGAAAAGACCACAAATACACGGAGGTTAAGATCATCCTACTAAAAAATGAATGGGTTAACCAGGAAATTAAAGAAATTAAAATATATCTGGAAGCAAATGAAAATGAAAACACAGCAGTCCAAAACATTTGGGATGCAGAAAAATCAGTCCTAAGAAGGAAGCATTCAGTAATACAGGTCTACCTCAAGAAGCAAGAAAAGTCTCAAATATACAACCTAACCTTCACCTGTCAGAGCTAGAAAAGGAACAACAAATAAAGCCTAAAGCCAGCAGAAGAGAAATAATAAAGATTAGTGCAGAAATAAATGATACAGAAACAAACAAAAAACCCAGTAGAGCAGATCAATGAAACTAGAAGCTGGTTTTTGAAAGAATGAGTAAAACTGGTATACCGAGCCAGATTTACCAAAAAGAAAAGAGGAAGGACCCAAATAAAATCACGAATGAAAGAGGAGAGATTACAACCATATCACAGAAATACAATTAAAAGAGAATATTATGTTATTTTCAATTTTTTGAGGAACCTTGATACTGTTTTCCAGAGTCACTGCACCAGTATGCATTCCCACCAACAGTGCGAAAGTGTTCCCCTTTCTCCACATCTTCACCAACATCTGTTGTTTCCTGTGTTGTTAATTTTAACCATTCTGACAGGTGTGAGGTGGTAACTCACTGTGGTTTTGATTTGTATTTCTCTAATGATGAATGATGTTGAGCATCTTTTCGTGTGTCTATTAGTCATCTGGATGTCTTCTTTGCAAGAATGTCTATTCGTGTCTTCTGCTCATTCCTTCACCAGATTATTTGTTTTTTGGGTGTTGAGTTTCATAAGTTCTTTATAGATTTTGGATACTAACCCTTTATCCAATATGTCATTTGAAAATATCTTCTCCCATTCCATAGTTTGCCTTTTAGTTTTGTTGATTGTTTCCTTCACTATGCAGAAGACTTTTATCTTGATGAGGTCCCAAAAGTTCATTTTTGCTTTGGGTTCCTTTGCTTTCAGAGACATGTCTAGTAAGAAGGTGCTGTGGCCAAAATCAAAGAAGTTGCTGCCTGTTTCTCCTGTGGGATTTTAATGTTTTCCTCTCTCACATTTAGGTGTTTCATCCATTTTGAATTTATTTTGGTGTATGGTGTAAGAAAGTGGTCCAGTTTTGGGGTGTCCGGGTGGCTCAGTTAGTTGTCTGACTTCAGTTCAGGTCATGATCTCACAGTTCACGATTTTGAGCCCCACATTGGACTCTGTGCTGACAGCTCAGGGCCTGAAGCCTGCTTCAGATTCTGTGTCTCCCTCTCTCTCTCTCTCTCTCTGCCCCTCCTCCCTCCCCCCAAAATAAATAAACATTAAAAATAATTTTTAAAAAAAGTGGTCCAGTTTCATTCTTCTGCATGTCACTGTCCAGTTTTCCCAGTACCATTTCATGAAGAGACAGTCTTTTTTCAATTGGATACTCTTTCTTGCTTTGTCAAAGATTAGTTGGCCGTACATCTGAGAGTCCATTTCTGGGTTCTCTATTCTGTTCCACTGATCTATGTGTCTGTTCTTGTGCCAGTACCATACTGTCTTGATGATTACAGCTTTGTAATACAGCTTGAAGTCTGGAATTGTGATGCTTTCAGCTTCGCTTTTCTTTTTCAGGATTGTTTTGGCTATTTGGGGTATTTTGTGGTTCTGTACAAATTTTAGGGTTGCTTGTTCTAGCTCTGTGAAGAATGCTGGTGTTATTTTGATAGGGATTGCACAGAATGTGTAGACTGCTTTAGGTAGTATAGACACTTTAACAATATTTTTTCTCCTAACCCATGAACATGGAATGTTTTTCCACTTCTCTGTGTCTTCTTCAATTTCTTACATAAGCTTTCTATAGTTTTCAGCATACAGATCGTTTATCTCTTTGGTTAGGTTGATTCCTAGGTATCTTATGGTTTTTGGTATAAACCATAAGATAAATGGTTTATATACCATTTATATACCATAAATGGTAACTGTAAATGGGAACAATTCCCTGATTTCTCCTTCTACTACTTCATTATTGGTGTATAGAAATTCAACTGAGGGGTGCCTGGGTGGCTCAGTTGGTTGAGTGTCTGACTTTGGCTCGGGTCATGATCTCACAGTCCATTGGTTCAGGCACCATGTCAGGCTCTGTGCTGACAGCCCAGAGCCTGGAGCCTGCTTCAGATTCTGTGTCTCCCTTTCTCTCTGCCCCTGTCCCACTCACACTCTGTCTCTATCAAAAATGATTATACGTTAAAAAATTTTAATTAAAAGCTTTTAATTAAAAAAATGCAACTGATTTCTGTATGCTGATTTTATATCCTGTGACTCTGCTAAATTCACAGATCAGTTCTAGCAGTTTTTTGGTGGATCATTTGGGTTTTCCACGTAGAGTATCATGTCATCTATGCGAAGTGAAAGCTTGACTTCTTCCTTGCCAAATTTGTATGCCTTTTATTTCTTTCTGTCTGAAAAAATTAAAAATAGAACTACCCTGAAAAAATTAAAAATAGACCTACTCTATGACCCAGCAATTGCACTACTAGGTATTTATCCAAAGGATACAAAAATGTTGATTTGAAGAGCACACACACACCCCAATGTTAATAGCAGCATATCAACAATAGCCAAATTATGGAAAGAGTCCAAATGTCCATCAACTGATGAATGGATAAAAAAGGTGAATGGAGGGGCGCCTGGGTGGCGCAGTCGGTTAAGCGTCCGACTTCAGCCAGGTCACGATCTCGCGCCCCGTGAGTTCGAGCCCCGCGTCGGGCTCTGGGCTGATGGCTCAGAGCCTGGAGCCTGTTTCCGATTCTGTGTCTCCCTCTCTCTCTGCCCCTCCCCCGTTCATGCTCTGTCTCTCTCTGTCCCAAAAATAAATAAACGTTGAAAAAAAAAATTAAAAAAAAAAGGTGAATGGAATATTACTTGGTGATCAAAAAGAATGAAATCTTGCCATTTGCAACAACATGGATGGAACTAGAGAGCATTGCTAAGCAAAATAAGTCAGAGAAAAAAATGTCATGATTTCATTCACATGTGGAATTTAAGAAACAAAATGATAAACACAGGAGATGGGAAGGATAAAAAGAGAGGGAGACAAACCATAAGAGACTCTTCAATACAGAAACAAACTGAGGGTCACTGAAGGGGGGGGAGGTGGATGGGGGAATGGGCTGAATGGATGATGGTCATTAAAGGAGGGCACTTATTGGGATGAGTATACGGTGTTATATGGAAGTGATGAATCACTGGGTTCCAATCTTGAAACCAATATACTACACTGTATGTGGAATACTTTAAATTTAAATGAAAATTAATTTTTAAAAAGAGAATAATATGAAAAATTATATGCCAACAAATTGGGCAATGGTGAAGAAATGGATAAATTCCTAGAAACATATAAACGGCCAAAACTGAAAATCTGAACAGACCCATAACCAACAAAGAAACTGAATCAGTAATTAAAAATCTTTCAACAGGGGCGCCTGGGTGGCGCAGTCGGTTAAGCGTCCGACTTCAGCCAGGTCACGATCTCGCGGACCGTGAGTTCGAGCCCCGCGTCAGGCTCTAGGCTGATGGCTCAGAGCCTGGAGCCTGTTTCCGATTCTGTGTCTCCCTCTCTCTCTGCCCCTCCCCCGTTCATGCTCTGTCTCTCTCTGTCCCAAAAATAAATAAACGTTGAAAAAAAAAATTTTTAAATAAAAAAAAAAAAAATCTTTCAACAAACAAAAGTCAAGGGTCAGATGACATCCTTGGGGAACCCTAGCAAACATTTTTTTTTAATGTTTATTTATTTTTGAGAGAGAGAAAGAGAGACAGAGCATGAGCAGGGGAGGGGCAGAGAGAGTGAGGGAGACATAGAATCTGGAACAAGCTCCAGGCTCTTAAGGTGTCAGCACAGAGCCCAATGCACGGCCTGAACTCATGAACCACGAGATCATGACCTGAGTCGAAACTGGACACTTAACCAACTGAACCACCCAGATGCCCCAGGAATCCTACCTAATATTTAAAGAAGAGTTAATACCTATTCTTCTCAAACTGGTCCAAAAATAGAAGTAGCAGCAAAACTTCCAAACTCATTCTATGAAGCCAGCAATACCTTGATTCCAAAATCAAACTACTATAAAGGAGAATTACAGGCCAATGTCCCTGATGAACATGGATCCAAAATTCTAAAAAAGCTACTAGTAAATCAAATCCAACAGCACATTAAAAGAATTATTCTCCACAATCATCACAATCAAATGGGATATATTCCTGGCCTGCAAGCGTGGTTCAATATTCACAAATCAACGTGATACAGCACATTAATAAAAAAACGGATAAGAACCATGAGACTCTCCACAGATGCAGAAAAGGCATTTGATAAAAGGCAACATCAATTTTTGGTAAAAACCCTTAACAAAGTAGGGATAGAGAGACCATACCTGAAAATCACAAAGGCGATATCTGAAAGACCCACAGCTAATATCATCCTCAATGGAGAAAACCTGAGAGCTTTTCCTCTACAGTCAGGAACAAGACAGGGATGTCCACTCTCACCGTTATTTAACATAATACAGTACTAGAAGTCCTAGCCTCAGCAATCAGACAAGAAAAAGAAATAAAAGGCATCCAAATCAGCAAGGAAGAAGTGAAATGTTCACAATTCACAGATGATATGATATTCTATGTAGAAAACCCAAAAGACTCCACCAAAAAATTGCTAGAACTGATACTCAAATTCAGCAAAGTCACAGGATACAAAATCAATGTACAGAAATCCGTTGCATTTCTTTACACCAATAATGAAGCAGCAGAAAAAGAACTCAAGGAATCAATCCCATTTACAGTTACACCAAAAACCGTAAGATAACCTAGGAATCACCCTAACCAAAGAGGTAAAAGATCTATACTCTGAAAACTACAGAACACTTATGAAAGAAATTGGAGAGGACACAAAGATATGGAAAAACATTCCATGTTCATGGATTGGAAGAACAAATATTGTTAAAATGTCTATATTACCCAAAGCAATCTACACATCTAATGCTATTCCTATCAAAATGCCACCAGTATTTTTCAAAAAGCTAGAACAAAAAACCCAAAAATTTATATGGAACCAAAAAAGACCCCAAATAAGCCAAAGCAATACTGAAAAAGAAAAGCAAAGCAGGAAGTATCACCATTCCAGACTTCAAGCTATATCACAAAGTTGTAGTCATCAAGACACTATGGCACTGGCACAAAAGCAGACACGTACATCAATGAAATGGAATAGAAAACCCAGATATGGACCCATAACTGTATGATCAACTCATCTGCAACAATGCAGAAAAGAATGAATTTCCAATGGAAAAAAAGACAGTCTCTTCAAATGGTGTTGGGAAAACTGGACAGCGACAGACAGAAGAATGAAACTGGACCACTTTCTTACACCATACACAAAAATAAATTCAAAATGGATGACAGGAAAACATCAAAATGCCATGGGAGAAAACAGGCAGCAACCTCTCTAACACTGGCCGGAGCAACTTCTTACTAGACACGTCTCTGGAGGCAAGGGAAATAAAAGCAAAAATGAACTTTTGGAACTTCATCAAGATAAAAAGCTTCTGCACACTGAAGGACACAATCAATAAAACTAAAAGGCAAACTATGGAATGGGAGAAGATATTTGCAAATGACATATTGAATAAAGGGTTAGTATCCAAAATCTATAAAGAACTTACCAAACTTAACACTCAAAAAACAAATAATTCAGTGAAGAAATGAGCAGAAGACATGAATAGAAATTCTTCCAAAGAAGACATACAGATGGTTAATAGACACATAAAAAGATGCTCACAACATTACTCATCATCAGGGAAATACAAATCAAAACTATAATGAGATATCACCTTACACCTGCCGGAATAGCTATGGTTAACAACACAGGAAACAACAGATGTTGGCAAGGATGTGGAAAAAGGGGACCCTCTTATACTGTTGATGGGAATGCAAACTGGTGCAGTGACTCTGGAAAGCAGTGTGGAGATTCCTCAAAAAGTTAAAAATAGAACTATCCTACAACCCAGCAATTGCACTACTAGGAATTTACCCAAAGGATACAAAAATACTCATTTGAAGGGACATGTGCACCACAGGGTTTACAGCGGCATTATCAGCAATAGCCAAATTATGCAAAGAGCCCAAATGTCCACCAACTGATGAGTGGATAAGGAAGATGTGGTATATACATATACAATGGAATATTACTCAGCCATTAAAAAGAATGAAATCTTACCATTTGCAACGATGTGGATGGAGCTATGGTATATTATGCTAAGGAAAACAAGTTAATCAGAGAAAGACAAATACCACATGATTTCACTCACATGTGGAATTTAAGAAACAAAACAGATGAACATAGGGGAAGGAGAAAAAAAAAGAAAGGCAAATCACATGAGACTTTTAACTATAGAGAACAAAGTGAAGGTTGCTAGAGGGAAAGTGGGTGAGGGGATGGGCTAGATGGGTGACAGATATTAAAGAGGGCACTTGTTGTGATGAGCACTGGATGTCATATGTAAGTGATGGATCCCTAAATTCTACTCCTAAAACCAGTATTACACTACATGTTAACTAACTAGAATATAAATAAAAACTTGAACAACAACAACAAAAGTGACTTGTGGGGGCACCTGACTGGCTCAGTCAGTAAAGCATGTGACCCTTGATCTTGTGGTTTTGAGTTCAAGCCCCACACTGAGTATAGAGCCTACTTAAGAAAAAAAAAATGTGACTGGTGAAATATCTAGATTATGTATAGTTTTTACTTGATAAGTTATAATTTTCTGTATTTTCCAAAAAAATGCCAAAAATTTAAAAAACTAAGAAATACATTCATTGCCAAATTACTTCTAATATTATTACTACTAATACTGACACTATCTAGTTTACTCTTACGCTTTCAGCTAGCCAAAAACACAGGAAAACCTTTTGTGACAAATCATCTGGCAAGCAAAAGTGTGACCTAGATCAGGTAGCTCAGCCTAGAGAACGATAACGGATGTGATTTCTCTCCAGAACACAGTAAGCAACAGGGAAGAATATTGTTTTTTTAAGTAAATATGAGATGCTGGCAACTTCCTACACTGCCTATTGGTATACATCTCTACTGCCCTTAATTCTTGTTAATATATGCTTAGAAAAGTAAAAACAGTATCTAATATATTTAGGGTTTACCAAGCGCCGTTGTCTTAAATGCTTTCCCTGCATCATCATATTTTCTAATTTATATTCCAAAACATACCTCAAAGTCATCTATTTCTCTCCATCTCCACTGCTAACCACCATGGCCTAGCCACAGCCTTGCCTGCCTAGATAACTATCATTGTTCCCAAATGATGTCCTTACTCACTCTCCCCTTTTCAATCCATTCTCCACACAGTAGTCTGACGGATATTTTGTAAATATTGCCCTTTCTTAAAACCTATGGCCTAAAAGGCACTGATGCTTCTCAAACCTCATTTCATACTCTATGCCCACTTCCCCGAGCCACAGCAGTTTTCTTCTCTGCTCCTGAATGCTACTATATGGTCTTTAGGGTTCCTATTTGCTCTACCTGGACTGCTCTTCACCCTAGATCTTCACATGGCTAGTTCATTTTCATTTTTCATGCCTTGACTCAGTCACCACCTCCTTAGCAGATCTAAATGAAATGGCCTCTGCTAGCTACTTTTTAGCCCATCATCTTTTGCAGCACTTAGACATGTTTTCTCATTCTTAGTGTCTGCCCAATGAAGGTCTGTCTTGTTCAGCACTAACTACAATGCCTGGCACCCTTTGCTGAACTGAACCTCAACTCACAAAAACCTATGAAGCACACAGTATGATTAGCATCATCTTTCAGTTAACACATCCTATCATAAATTTGAACTATACAGAACTATGCTGTCAGCCTGCCAAAATGGTCTTTTATAGCTGGCAATGTTCCTATAACTTATTCAAAGTGGGGTGGGGGGAGGAGGCACAACAAAAGTGAAAACTTCCACTCTATTTTCCTTAGGGTAATAAATACTACCAGATTAGAGACAGGAATAAAACACAAAAATTTAATTTTTTATTTAAAACTACACTTCTGTTAAACCTCAGATTTGAGCAAAAGCACATATCTGTTAATTTGATATGCAGTACTTAAAGGAGCATCCTCCCATCTCAAATTTTTGTCAAATGAGGTGAGGCATAAATATATGAAAAAATAAAATAAGTGCCCCATGCAAAGTCAGAGGAACTTTTTTAAAAAAAGGAAATATTAACTACAGAAACTAAGTCACATTTTTATTCTTTAAAAGGATTGTGTTTGGGGTGCCTGGTAGTTCAGTTGGTTGAGCGTTCAACTCTTGATTTCAGCTCAGGCCACGATCTCATGGTTTGTGAGATGGAGCCCCATATGGAGCCCAGTGAGGAGCACAGGGCCTGCCTGAGATTCTATTTGTCTCTGCCACTCTCCTGTCCCCACTGACAGGAGCAGCATATATTCTTACTGTACATTTTTCTAGTTTTACCTAATAGTACAATAGCATTTTCTCATGTCACTAAATATTGTCCTAAATTGATTTTTTTAATGTTGTATACATCACCAGTGCATAATAAAGGCACCATAATATATTTCAGTTTCCAACTCTCCATAACTAAAAATGTTATCAATTTATTATAATGAATAATGAACCTGTGCACACACTGTAATACCTCTCTGCTTATTTCTTTAAAGTAAATCATTTTAAATAGAATCATTGGGTCAGAAAGTATAAACTTTTAAAGTTTTTGTTTTTTTTAAGTGTTTATTTTGAGAGACAGCACAAGCAGAGGAGGGGGCAGAGAGAGGGAGAGAGAGAATCCCAAGACATGGGGCTGGATCTCACGAAGCCTAAGATCATGACCTCAACCAACTGAGCCACCCAAGCACCTCTAAAGTTCTTTTTGTTCTTTAATGTTCATTTATTTTTGAGAGAGACAGAGTGTGAGCAGGGGAGGGGCAGAGAGGGAGACACAGAATCTGAAGTAGGCTCCAGGCTCCAAGCTGTCAGCACAGAGCCCAACGAGGGGCTCGAACTCAGGAAGCGCGAGATCATGACCTAGGCTGAAGTTGGACACTTACTGGACTGAGCCACACAGGTGCCCCTAGTTCTTTTTTCTTTCTTTCTTTTTTAGTGTTTATTTTTGAGAGAGAGCATGAGCAGGGGAAAGGCAGAGAGAGAGGGAGACAGAGGATCTGAAGTGGACTCTGTGTTGACACTAGAGAGCCTGATGTGGAGCTAGAACTCATAAACCATGAGATCATGACCTAAGACCTTTCGGATGCTTAAACAACTGAGCCACTCAGGTGACCCCTTTGTATTCTTTTTATATAAAGAATAACTGACCTCCAAAACACTGTTCAACTGTATGTCCCAGTGAATAGTAAGAAAGTTCCTGCTTTCCTGTACCCTCCGTATGAGGCATCATTATGGAAAACTTAGCCAATATGCTACAGGCAATGAGTAGCAAATCCTTAAACTAATATTTCCATGCCTACTGGTACGTATGGTAGATTTTTTCATTTTTATTGGCCACTTGAACTCCTTTAATGAACTCTTCATTTATTTATTTTGCCCATTTTTTTACTGCAAGATACACTGGTTTGTAAAAATTCTTTATAAATTAGGGATACTAACTTTATAACTGCACTGTTCAATACAGTAGTCACTGTCCATTGAGCACCTGAAATGTGGCTATTCTGAATTAAGATGTGCTAAACATAAAATGCACACTGGACTTCAAAGATTTAGTACAAAAAATAATGTAAAATATCTCAATTTTTATCTTGATTGCATATTGAAATATTTTGAAAATACTGGATAAAATATATTAAAACTGGGGCACCTGAGTAGCTCAGTTGGCTAAGAGTCTGACTTCAGCTCAAGTCATGATCTCGTAGTTTGTGGTTTGAGCCCCGCATCGGGTTCTCTATTATCAGAGGCCACTTCAGATCCTCTGTTCCCCTCTCTGCCCTTCCCCCACTAGCGCATGCTCTCTCTCAAAAATAAATATTAGAAAAAAACCCAAGAACTAAAATATATTAAAATTAACACTATCTGTTTTTTACTGTTTCACATTTGGCCATCAGATAACTCAAGATTACATACATGGCTCAATTATCTTTCTTTTGGACAGTGCTGCTCTACAATGTTTTCCTTATCCCCTTGAAACTGAGCTTTCAGTGTACAGGCATTTCTCATTTCTAAGTATGCAAATAAGGCAATTGTTTCCCTTAAGGCTTCCTTCTCTCCTTATTCTTTGTAAGTTTTTCCTCCACCACACAGGAATTTAGAAGCATAAACTTTTTCTTGACAAAGAAAAATATGTTTTTGGAATTTTTCCCCAAAAGTTCTTCAAATATCCTTTTCTTCTTACATGCATCCAACTTAAATAGTACCCTTTTTCTAAATGCTTTTTAAAATTTTACCATAACTGCTGTCCTTTTAAAAATTGTTTCGGTATTTCTGGAACTAAATTTTCACAAAGAAGGCTATTTTTAAAACCTACTACATGTTTTTTAAGTGTGAAAACACATTTTAATTTCCTGGTGATAAACATTCCAAAGAACTTTGCAAAGTCATTCTGACTGATGAAATAGGTATTATTATCTGTGGTTCACAGATGGATGAGACAAAGAGTACATAATTTTGGACACGATGACAGTTACAGAGAATAGGGAGTACAAATTACACTATTTCAAATCCTTTCAACTAACACTTAAAGGGCAGTTTAGACTAAATTCAACAGCCAATATACCTAATTTAAGTGTAAAATGCCAAAACTGTTGGCAATAAGAATCAACTCTGCTAGAAGGTTTACTTGGGGATTTTGGAGTATGGTATAATCAGATGATTCATTTTGTTCACTAGGGAACCAGCTATACTGCCAATATAGAAAAACTCAACTTTTCTATCACCACCAAAAAGCCCCAAGAACAGTGACGTTAAAATTAACTCCTCTGAAATTTTAAGAGCCAGTTTATACATTCATTGCAAATAAAAGACACTGATGTATTCCAATTTTATCTGCACAGCTTAGGCATTACTTTAATTTATATTACTTATCAACTTGAATGACGTGACTACAAGTTCTAACTTCTAGTCTGAGGTCACAAACATGCTACAAAGTTTTTCAAACATGAACTTTTGGGAAATGTTTCTGTAAATACTCTGCATACTCAAGAATCTGAGGAACTAGACCCGGGGTGGATATGGTTCTGTTTTTCCCTCTTCGTTCCTATCAGTTCTGGAGAATCAAGCTACAGCATGTCAAGCCATGGCAAAAACAGACACAAGCCTTACTAAAACTGAAAAGTTCCTTACTATCTTGGAAACTGTGGGACAACTTAAATTTGAGTCAGAAAAGAATGCTGAAGGAGAGGGATAAAAATTCGCGTCAACCACATTTTTCTGAGTTACTGTTCCAGTACACACGTTTTCACCAATAAGATTGTTCAACAGAACCGAAGAGTTCTCTTGCTTTTCAGTCCCAAACTGGGTACATTCAATGACTGTGGCACGGTCATACGCTCATACTCAAGAATGATTCGTAAATAATGAGTACTCCCCCCCCACAATCCTCCCTACTTTCGGGAAATTTAAGACAAAAGTTGGAGATATGGGAAAAGGGGCAGGGCAAGAAAACCTGCTTGGCCAAAAGCGCTCAAAGGGAACTGGTGAGCTCGAAACACCCAGGCACTCTGGGGAGTCAGCAATTTCTCACTGTCCGAAAGGAAAGAGATTGTCACCGGGGACACTGCGATGCAAACGTGGCGTTTCATCTGGTACAAAGTGGTTGGCTTCATGCATGCGACCAGGCCCGAGAGCTACCCGCAATTTTCCGCGGGGGTCGTTTTAGGGCCAGAAGCGAAACCACGGTGTGGGAGACCTCTCCAGAAACCCCGCGGGCTGGGCGGGCCGAACTGCAAAGGCGGAGACCCGGAAGGAAGGTTAGGGGGTTGGGGAAGGGCAAGCGGGCGAACTGCCCGAGGCGAAGCGCCGAGACCGGCCTGGTCCTCCAGGTCACCTGCCGCGGAGTCAGCGGCCGGGCCGGTACACTCACCCTGGCGCTCGCTGGAGCCGTGGGCCGCCGCCCTGCAGCGCAGACGGAGCCGGCACAGGGAGGACCAGCTACATCTGTGGGCCGCAGCGGCGGCGGCCAAGCCCGGTAACATCCTGGCGGGGCAAAGGCCCCTATTCGGACACCACCTCCTGCCTCCGCGACGCCGCCGGCAACAACTGACTCCATAGACCGGACACCTGCTAATACTCACGCCTGCGCCGCCACAGGCGGCCTGGATGACCCGGAAATAGTAACAACATTTAGCGCCGCAGTGCGCGCAGGCAGCGGAAATGACGTAGTCTCGGAGCACGAATCGAGAGGCCTTGCTTCCGCAGACCGTGACGCCACGGCGTGCGCAGGGCGGGGATGCTGCGGGGTTTTGGTGTCCTCTTCGCTTTTTCTGCGTCTGTACCTTTTCCTGTTAGTTGGAAGTCATCGCCTGAGTGGTTTGCATCCTAACAGCTAGGAAAACCGTGGGAGAAGTGACAGGGCCTTTTCGGGCGTCTGCCTGCTTCTATTTCTGAGCTCGAAACGTGGGCCATGCTGTTGGAAATGGGAAGAGAGGTGGGAAGGAAGGATGGTGGCCTACTTAACCTCTCTCTCCAGAGCCTTCTTGGATGAGCTCAAGCAGCGGCTAACGTGCCGAACTCAGTACTCTCCAAACCCTGCCCCAGTACGTCGTTCTCCTCTAACACACCAGTGTGTAGCCAGAGTACGTGAAGGCAGGTACTTGCCTTATTTACCTCTGAACCTCGGATTCTCGTGTGTAATGTAATAAAGTAAGACTTTAATGTGTTCGAGGTGGGTTAAGCGGAGATGTGCGGACATCGGAACAGGAGTCAGTCTGGTTCTAGAAAGATCGGAATACTCACCACGGTGTTGACCTCTGACATGCTCATTCAGATCTTAGCTCAAACTCAAGAGACACTTTCCTTGACTACGCTGGCTGGAGTAGGGCTGGTTAGTCTCTACCCGGTTGCCTTGTATACTTTTCTTCAAAACGCTTATCACTATTTGAAAGTTTCTATGTAGTTTTTTTGTTTTTTTTTTTTTTTTTTTTTTTTTTTTTGCTCGGAATAGAAAATAAGCATCACGGAATCTTGGGTTTTGTACATTGCTGTTTCCGAGCGGGTAAAACAACCGCCAGCACAGCAAATAGAGTGGAATGCATTGTCGTTTGTTTTGAAATCAATCTGAGTAGCTTAACTATGTTCCTACAGAATAGCTCTTTCAAAGGGAAGTAAATTAGTTTGTTCCTAATTTTGAGAGAATCTACAGCCTTTTATGCTAATTAAGATAAGTATAACCAGCTTGGTGGGGTCACAGTGAATAAATTATCACAAGAATGGTAAGCAAATTTAACTTCTATGACAAACATAGTTTAATACATTAAGGTTAAATATTCATAACCTCAAGATTATAAAAAATCAGAATATTACTAGAAAGTTCTTGTCTCTTCTTTGTGGATAGATTTTAACAGAAATTCAACTCCATGATATAAAATACATAAAGGCTTATGGGGCGCCTGGGTGGCGCAGTCGGTTAAGCGTCCGACTTCAGCCAGGTCACGATCTCGCGGTCCGTGAGTTCGAGCCCCGCGTCGGGCTCTGGGCTGATGGCTCAGAGCCTGGAGCCTGTTTCCGATTCTGTGTCTCCCTCTCTCTCTCTGACCCTCCCCCGTTCATGCTCTGTCTCTCTCTGTCCCAAAAATAAATAAACGTTGAAAAAAAAAAATTTAAAAAAATAAAATAAAATACATAAAGGCTTAACTCTAACTTTATAGTCATTGTATGTAAATATCCATTAATCTTTGCCATAATGCTAACCTGCTTTGGATTTCTTAAAGTAGCCCCTGGTTTCTTATAGTGGATACTGTATTAATTTTGATAAACCTCCAGAAGCCTTGACTTGCCAAATAAGTTTGAAGAATAAAGCAGATCTTGCTGTGTTACCTTGTTTAAACCCTCACAATGCTGGATCACATAATAAGGTCTTCATGGCCTTAGATTAAAATACTTACCCAGGGGTCCCTGAGGGGCTCAGTCGGTTGGGCGTCCAGTTCTTGATTTCCACTCGGTTCATGAGATTGAGCACTCAGTTCATGAGATCAAGGGGGGCACTTTGCTGACAGCTTGGGCTGCCCCTCCCTGCTCAAGCATGTCCACGTGCTCTCTCAAAGTAAATAAACTTAACAAATAAAATACTTCTGCAGCTGTCTTGGTGTTTACACCTTGATGTTAGATACAATGATGTGTTTTCATAACATACTTGTCCTGCTGGGCAGTCTTCAAAATTTCCCCAAGTGCTGAAAATTAAGGAAATGTCAGTTTTAGAGTTCCTTAGTAGAATTTCCCTTGACCCTAAATTCTTTGAGAAATCCCATCCTTTGCAGACTTTGCAGCAGTAAAGCAAAGTACCAAGGTCTACCAAGAGACATTGCCTTACTGCTGCACCTCAGACACATTCAGCAGCTGCCTATATGTAGTAAACAGATAAGAATCCAACATCATGGAGTTTATTTTTCTATGTGAGGAGACAAACTTTTTAAATAGACATATAATTTCAAATAGTGGTATTAGAGATGCCTGACTGACTGGCTGAGTTGGTACAGCATGCGACTCTTGATCTTGGGGTTGAGTTCAAACCTCACGTTGGGTTTATTTTTTAAAAATTAGTAACGGTAAAATATCAATCATATGGCAATTGCCACACCCTCTGTGTGCATTATCTTATTCATAACACCTAAGTAAGTTATAGATGAGGAAACTAAGGCAGAGATCTTGCTGTTAACCACCACACTTTACTTTCTAAGTCAAATGGTTTTATCCTTTGGAAGAAAATGTAGGGTCTTTCAAGATTTGAATGACAACAGGGGCGCCTGGGTGGCTCAGTCAGTTAAGCGTCTGACTTTGGCCCAGGTCATGATCTCACAGTTTGTGAGTTCAAGCCCGGCGTCAGGCTCTGTGCTGGCAGCCTGGAGCCTGCTTCGCATTCTGTCTCCCTCTCTCTCTCTCTCTGCACCTCCCCAGCTCATGCTCGCACTCTGTCTCTGTCAAAAATAAATAAACTTAGGGGTGCCTGGGTGGCTCAGTCGGTTAAGCGTCTGACTTTGGCTCAGGAGGTCATGATCTCATGGCCTCATGGCTTGTGAGTTCGAGCCCTGCATCGGGATCTGGGCTGTTTCAGATTCTGTGTCTCCCTCTCTCTGCCCCTCCCCTGTTCACACTCTGTCTCTGTCTCTCTCAAAAATAAATAAACATTTAAAAAAATTTTTTTTTTAAAACTTAAAAGATTTGAATGATATCTTGTTTTCTGAAATACAGGTCAAGAGAGCATTTCCCCATATTTTTTTATGTATGATCAACATGTTAAGTTTCAAAAAAATAAACTGAATTTTTGGGGCGCCTGGGTAGCTCAGTCGGTTGAGTGTCCAACTTCAGCTCAGGTCGCGATCTCATGGCTTGTGAGTTTGAGCCCTACATCGGGCTCTCTGCTGTCAGCACAGATCCCACTTCAGATCCTCTGTCTCCCTCTTTATCTGCCCCTCCCTCACTCACACTCTCTCAAAAATAAACATTTTTTTAAAAAAATTGAGTTTCATGAGGATCTGAGATATAAATAGATGCCTAAATTTGGTAACTATTAAGTCAGATGGGTGGAAATAGATGTAGGAAAGAAGTGTCATTTGATTATTACCATACACAACACCTGCAAAGTTTTCCATTAATTCTGAAGGAGTTCCCACATCTTTCAGAAATTGGCTGTAATTAAGCTGACTGTTCCTTGGTTTCATCTTGTCTATAGCTTTGGGAAAACAGTGATTCGAAACAAACTTGACCGTTTATGTGGAAAATTGACTTAGATAATCCATTAGAAGATAAAGTGAGTGGTTCTATCATGAGGCATACTAAGAACACAAATTTAATTTTGAACATATATATGTGTTGGCATCGTGTTGCTTTTGGTCTGCAGGATTGAAGGAGGGAGCTTGCCCACCTGAACACTTGAAAAAGAAAATGTTTTACATGTGGATAAAAGGAAGACTGTCTGGCCACACTCAAAGGTATCATTCCCTGCTGTACAAGCATGGTCAGAAGCAATGTGGGTCTGCACATATTTTGCATATATAGCAAACGTCTGCATAAGTAGAGAAAGTGAAATGTGAAGTTGATATGTTTCTGACCAGGCTGCTAATCCCCCTCTCCATTTTTCAGAGGTGTTGAGTGATTTTCCCAAGATCACTCAGCAAGGATGAGCTAGAACATGGAATCAGACTCCGGTCCTCTAACTCCAAATCCGTACGTGTGTGACCATAGGGTGCGGTGGGGAGAGGCAGAGGTTGGTTGTTCTGATAGGTTTTCTCCCCTACGTTATTCTGTGAATTAACTTGTCTTTTAATCACAATTATTATGTGAAATAACCATATAGTACTCCACTTGCACTCAGTAGGTTCACCCTTTACCACTTCCATCCAGGAATAAGAAGAATTTCTCCAATGTTGACCATATTCCTGGGTCCTAACTCTTACCTTCTTAGCTCTTATCTTTCTCCATACACTCCTGGCTCCTTTCCTCAGAGGTTAGTGATCAGGGGATTACAGGTATTCTAGCTGGGAAAATCAAATTACTAAATACTCCTGGGGACAGAGGAGACTGAAATGTTTGATAATCTTTATCCTTGAGAAAAATAAGCTGGGGACTGAGAGCATGTAGATTTGGTACTTTGGGGGAGGGCAGCATTGGTGGAGAGAGTTAAACTTCTTCCCCAAGGCCACAGGTGGGGGCACCAAAAGAAATTCTCGTTAGGCTCTTAAAATTTTAACTGTTTATTTAAGTATAATACACGGAAGAAAGCACAAATCCTATGGGCACGGCTCTAAGGATTTTAACTAGGGAACAACACTGTGTTATCAGCACACAGCATTACCCACTTCCCAGAAGCTTCTCTTCTAGTCACTCCCCTCCCACCCCTGAAGGTAGTACGAATCCTAACAGAGATTAATTTCCCGTTTGAGACTTTCTATGTTGTACACTATGTGTTCTTTCATACTACATATGAAAGAGTCTAGTTTCTTTACCTCAAACATTATGTTTGTGGGATTCATATTGTTATGTTCATTCTCACTGCTATATAGGATTGTATTGTGTGAATATCCCACAATGTACCCATTTTACTGCAGATTAACATTTGGGTAGTTTTAGTTCAAGACTATTACAAATTATCAATGACCTGTGTATGCATTTCTGATGGACATATTCCTGGGACTAAAATTACTGGGCCATATGGTATGCAGACTTCCAGCTTTAGCAGTTGCTAACAGTTTGCGAAAGTAGTTGTACCAATTACCAATAGACACCCCCAATAACAGTATGGGGAAGTTCTGTTTGCTCATGACTGTACCACCATTTGCTACTATCCTTTTTTTTTTTTTTCTTTTTTAACCTCATGGGAGGTATGGAGTGGTATAACATTGTAGTTTTAATTTGCATTTCCTTGATGATAAATGAAGCTGGATACAATTTCAAATGTATATTGGCTGGTTAGATATCCTTTTCATATCCTAGTCAAGATGATTATTGCCCACCTTTATTTTAGGTTGTCTGTGTTTTTCTTATTGATTTGTATGAGCTCTTGATATTTATATTCTGGAAACAAGTCCCTTGTTGGATATGTGTATTACAGATATCATCTTCCACTCTGTGAGTTGTCTTATCATTTTTTAGTGGTGTCTTTGGAGAAAGGAAGGTCTTCATGTTAAATTATCAATTTTTCCAAATTATCAATTTATTTCACTAATAGTTAATATCTTTTGTGTTCTATTTTAGAAATTTTCACTTATGCTGTGGTACTTGTAAAGTTCTGTAGTGTCTTCAAGACAAAGAAAGGGATATCTCCATCCCCATTTGGATGTTTGCTTAACCACCAAGCTTGGTGATCTATCCCAGCGCTATAAATTTGGAGGTAATTTTGAGCACGGGGTGGGGGTGGGGGCAGATGGTACCTGGAGCAGAGAGAATTCCAATATATAGACTTGGATCCCATCTGATCCTATAGACCTCAAGTTGGGATCACAGACAGTAAATGAGATTGACACCTGTAGACTTGTCATAGAACATGGGGAAACAGATAGGTGTACATCAGATGAATGTACTTCACCACTGCTGGCCACGAGTCAGCTGATGGATACAGCAAGTCTTATAAAGAGCTATCAAAACATAGGGAGCTGTTTGGGATTGAATTTCTCCTCAATGGGGCCTGTTGGGAATCCCCATGTGCACTCACTGACAAGGAACTAGATAAGCCACAGGGACCTACAGAAAGGGGACAGCAACCTTACCACATTCATGCACTTAAGACATTACCTGTTTTCCTTGTTGAGCTCCCGACCACACCACCAGAGGAGGAAGCACACGGAAGAGGTGTGTGTAAAGAGAGCTGGATCCACAGGTCTAGTCTACCCTGGAGGGGCGTGAGTATTTTTAAATTAAATTATGAGATTGATGTTTTAAATGAGTAGGACTAAATCCCAGTACCTGGAATTAAGAGTCTAATAAACAGGGAGGCTGCTATCCCAAAACAATGAAGTTCAGCAAAGTACCAAGAATAGAAAATATGACACTTTCAGGGACATGCCTCTTGAGCTGAGATTCTCAAACTGGTTATACAGTTTTGTCTCCCCTAGTATCTTTAGACAGGGATTGTTTCTTACTCACCTTTCAAGCTTTGGTGTCTAGTGTACAATATAGTGCATGGGACATATAATGTATGTGGGTAAGTGAGTGAATGCATCCAAACTGTAAGAACTATGTAACTTAATTCTCCTTTAGTCCACAGGCTCCTTCAGAGAGATTAGGAATTAAGGTTGTTTCTGTAAAATCTCTACAATTTCTACCCCACAGAGAGAACTTTCAGTCCATTTTTACTTCTTTTTCTAATCAGCTCTCCTTCTCTCTCAATAAACATATACATAATTCCTCTAGGAAAAGTATGTTTTTCCCCTTAAATGTTATGTGACTTTGATCTACATTACCAAAAGGCTCTCACAGGCTCTAGAGACCCTTCCCTTTCTTTTAGGAATCTACACGTTCTGTCCCCAGTACTCCACTCCATTTCCTCTGCCACCATCTCCTCCCATTTCTCCATAAATACCCTCCTAACTCTGGCCTTACCATGAACCAGCTCTGTCCATGTCTGAAGCCACTTTCCCACTTCAGCATCACTTTGGGGAATCAGGGAGAGAGGATTGGGAGACAATATTTCCTATCTCTTGCCTCAAATATCTATACAAGTGGGGACAGGAAGGTGAAAAGATAAACAGGGCCAGAGTCTTGTTCTTTTTTATTCTTAGCCTCTTGTGAAACCATCTTCCACCAAACATTTCCGTAGCATAGACATGCTTCATTACAGCTTCTTTGTTCTCCCCAGCAATCCTACACTTTCTCCTGATACCTCCAACATTTCTTTTCTTGTCTTTGGATAGCTTGCCAGAAGTACTTTTGTCTGACATCAATCTGTGTGTGTGTGTGTGTGTGTGTGTGTGTGTGTGTGTGTATCAGATTTGTATGAAATTTTACATTATTTGTCCTTTCTAAAAATCCAGATCTTTACCTTTTTTTAGCCCTAAAAAAAAGGAGTCAAATTGAGTCAATTCTGGTATTTTGGCTATGCCATATCAGGGCATAAGCAGCTACAGAGAAACTGAAAAAGGAAGAAAAGAATCTGGTCCCTGCCCTGTTTTCTGGTTAGGGAGGAGCAGACTTTGGAGAAGGGCAGCCAAAGCATGCTTTGTAACAAGCCAAAAATATGCCCTTGAAAGCTGAGGCCTAAACTGTGCCCGTAAGATGGTAAACAAGCTTGACTGTGGCTTTGGCTTCTTCACAGTAAGGAATAATTCTTTCACATTCTTCTACATACTTAAACAGAAATAGATCATAAAGAGCCAGGAGACATTCTAAAGAATTGAAGCAAATGGAAGAATTTAATAAATAGAAAAGAACTAAACAAATGAAGTAAAAAAATAAGCAGCAAAAATATATTTTTTTAAAGCTAAAAACATTTTAGAAAGTGTCAAAGAAATAATTACCAAGCCCCAGGTGGCTGGGACAAATGACTTGCAATCAGAGGCCAGAATACAAAACATAATACAAAACATAATTATTCATTAACTCGCAGGGTAGCCTCTGCT
This sequence comes from Lynx canadensis, assembly GCF_007474595.2. NCBI lineage: Eukaryota > Metazoa > Chordata > Mammalia > Carnivora > Felidae > Lynx > Lynx canadensis. The sequence goes on from NC_044306.2 coordinate 170,955,689, forward strand.
ACATGTTACTTCACCAACTGAAGTGTGTGCTAAGGACAGTGAATTCTACACTTAAATATCTAATAATTCGAGAGAGTCATTCCTGTCCCGTATTGCAAAAAAAAAAAAAAAAAAAAAAGTGGTATGAGGAAAAGTGGTTAAATGGAATCAAGACAAGTCCTAGAATCTAATATATTTGAACTGGGCTGGGCAGCAGGCTACTCACTGACATAGTGGCTGAATACAGTAGTTCTGGTGACAGAGGAAAAGCTCTGAGGCAGCCCGGGATTTTATGCCCTCACTGCTTTTTCTGATGATGGGCTCACACCATTCCTTTTCCATAAGTAAAGCATCAGATTGTTTACTCACTCCACCCTCTGGCCAAGAAGTACAAGTTCACGATGGGAACCATACTCCAGGCTGTTACTTATCAGGATGTGAAATGAGAAAGAAAATATGCAACTGATAAAGCTTAGAGACAGAATCAGGAAGGAAAAAAATAAATTTGAAAACAGATCGTTTAGCAGTTGCTGTTAGAAACAAATTCCAGCCACCCCAAAGCCATTGGCTGAGTACCCCGACCCCCAGGATTCCTCATGCCCACTGGCCTGCTCTGCCCACAGGACCCTGGGCTGGCTGTGGAGGGGCTACCAACAGTGGCCCTGACCTTCCTTGCTAGAGCACACCTCTTTGCGGGGTTGCTCCTTCCAAGCATATGCGTGTGTTTGTATGGAACAGTTACTTGCCATGTTGGGGCAGTTTTAGGAATTGCTTCTGATTAAAAAAAAAAAAGAAAGAAAGAAAAAAATTCTAGATTAAAAATAAAGTTTCTGGGGCGCCTGGGTGGCGCAGTCGGTTAAGCGTCCGACTTCAGCCAGGTCACGATCTCGCGGTCCGTGAGTTCGAGCCCCGCGTCGGGCTCTGGGCTGATGGCTCAGAGCCTGGAGCCTGTTTCCCATTCTGTGTCTCCCTCTGTCTCTGCCCCTCGCCCGTTCATGCTCTGTCTCTCTCTGTCCCAAAAATAAACGTTGAAAAAAAAAATAAAGTTTCTATCTAAATTCAGTTCTCTTGACATGGAATTTTTTTTATTAAATTCTTTTGCAATTTTTTTAAGGTTTTTTGTTTGTTTGTTTTTAAGTAATCTCTACACCCACTGTGAGGCTCAAACCCATGACCCCAAGATCAAGAGTCATAAACTCTCTTCAGACAGCCAGGTGCCCCTAGAACTTTTTAATGGTAGGTAGAGTTCAGTACCAGTAAAGGGCATTTATCATACTTTCTGTCTACCCAGCATATCTTTGATGTAATTCCAGTATCTGGGGGAATTTCCCACCTTGTGGGTCCACCTCCCCAGGATAGAAAGCTGGAACTTGCTTTTCCAGGCCCCCTTGCAGCTAGGGCCCACAGATGTGACAGAGACATCCATTTGAAAAAAGTGATGGGAAATGCAAGGCATCTCATGGAATACATTTTGTGCAAGGGAAGAGGTGTGAGGCCAAGATATATGCAGCTTTCACAGGTAGTGGGGACAGAAGTTCTGGCGCGTAACCCCACAATAGTGATGACTGTCTCCAATGGAAACTACATCATTCCTGGTTCTATAGCTTCCAAGCTTGATTCTCTACTTCCAGATTTTTTCCTTTGAAAAAGGATCCTTTTCTGTTTAACTAGGGTGGATTTTGTTTCAAACATTCAGCGTGTATTTATTGAGTGCAATCTATGTTCTAGGAACTGGCTTTTAGCAATGCAATAAAACAGGAACAGATTCTTAATCCCAATAAAACTCACACTCTGGTAGGGGAGACAGATGATAAAGTAAATATATGATAATGCTATATACCATATGATAAGCATCACAAGACAAGAAGTGCCATAGAGAAAAGTAAAGCAGGTAAGGAGGAGAAATGCCAGGGGTGAGGTGTAGCACATTTAAATAGGGCCGTCAGGAAAGCTCTGACCAAGATGACATTTGAATAAAGATCTGAAGGATGTAAAGGAAGAAATCAAATGGGTATCTAGGTCTGCATTCTAAGTAGAAGGGACACAAAGAGTACTTGTGCCCGTGAGCAGGAGTGTACTTGGCACATTCCAGGAAGAGCAAGGAAACCAGTGTGGCTGGAACACTGAACATGGGGAAAAGTAGTAGCAGCTGAGGACCAAGAGGAGAGTGATCCAATAGGTGCTGGCAGGTTACCGCAGGGGCTTTTGAGAGTGGGAACGTTGAAGGTTTTCAGCAGAGGAGACACATAAGATTGTCTGCTGCATTGAAAACAGACATATGGGAAGGAAACAGGTAAAAGCAGAAAACAAGAGAAAAATGAGGAACCTACTGTAACAAACGAGGTGAAAGATGAAGATGGTTTGGTCCATGGTGGTAACGGAGGCGGGTGAAGAGAAACAGTCCGATTCTGGATATATTTTGAAGGTATAACTGACACCATTTATTGACAGGTTGGTTTGCGGACATTCTGATGACTTAATGCTTCTGATATATAGAATTAGCATATATAACATAATGTGTTTTCTAAGAATCAAAAGGCAGAAATATATGTATTCTCAACAGTGGTGGTAGTAGAAACCCTCTTGCATTAATACAGAGCTTTAGCATTAACACTATCTGACAGATGTAATGATGTATGTCATCGTTACTGTGTTGAAGTCATTTAAACCATGTTTTCAGTGGGGGCACCTGGCTGACTCAGTCGGGTAGAGAAAGCGATTCTTGATCTCAGGGTTGCAAGTTCGAGGCCCACGTTGGGTGTAGAGATTACTTAAAAACCTTAAAAATTTTTTTTTCAGTACTATGTGTAGGACATGGTAATTTGATAACATCACCAAAAATTCACATAGCACTAGAGTTTACAAAGCACTCTAACAACCATTATTTAAACTCACAACCACTTCAAGAGAACGGTAATTCCCTGTTTTACAGATATGGAAACTGAAATCTAGAAACATAAGTGACTTGCCTCGGGTCAGCTCCTGGAGAGCCAGCCTTGAACATGGCCCCAGATCCTTTAACTCACAGATGAAAGTGCTGTACCACAGCTACACTACAAGGTGGCATTCTACCATCTCCCAGGTTTCACTTTTATTTCTTAGTCGTGAAGTATTATCTACATCTGTATCTTAAACGCTAAGTCCATATGCTGTGGACAGAATTGTTTCCCCCGCCCCCTCACTCCACAAATTCTTATGTTGCAGTCCTAACCCCCAATGTGACTGTTTTAGGAGGTAATTAAGGTTAAATCATAAAGGCAAGCCCTAAGCCCATAGGACCGGTGGGCTTGTAAGAGGAAGACAAACATATTTCATTTTCTACACGTACACATACCTGAACATACAGTGAGATGGTGGCTATGTACAAGCCAAGAGAAAAGGCCTCAGAATGAAATCTACCTTGCTGGCACCTTGGCCTTCCCAGCCTGAGAAATCTGAGAAATTGTGTTGTTTAAGCCATCCAGTCAATGGTATTTTGTTTTGGCAGCCTGAGTAGATTAATACACCCTATTATGGAAAAGAAGGGTGGTTTAATCTAGAACAGTCTTAATGTTGGCCAATTTAACATACACACAAAACCCCAAAGAACGTTCAATCCCAACTTCACTTTCAGGCCATGTAATCTAAACCACACAAAGTCCACAAGCCAGCAGAGATTAGTCGTTTTATACCCTATTCGGCTGGCCCCTCAACTCCATTCACAGCCATGGGGTCATACTCCTAGACTCTGGGGGAGCAACATGTGCCAATGCCACGTCACCAGTGAATCTCTTACAATCTCCTTCATACCTTCAATACCTGCATTGTCCAATCAAGTAGCCACTAGTCATATACAGAGAGTATTTGATATATGGCTACTCTGAATTGAGATGTGCTATAAGAATAAAAAATACACTGGATTTCAAAGACTTAATATGAAAAAAGAATGTAAAATATATTAATAATTATTAACAGCTGAATATTATTTTGGATATAGGGGGTTAAATAAAACATTACAAAAATTAATTTCACGTTTCTTTTTACTGTTTTTAATGTGCTGCTAGATAATTTAAAATTACATACATGGCTTGCATTTGTACTTTGCATTGTCTTTCAACGTTTATTTATTTTTGGGACAGAGAGAGACAGAGCATGAACGGGGGAGGGGCAGAGAGAGAGGGAGACACAGAATGGGAAACAGGCTCCAGGCTCTGAGCCATCAGCCCAGAGCCTGACGCGGGGCTCGAACTCACGGACCGCGAGATCGTGACCTGGCTGAAGTCGGACGCTTAACCGACTGCGCCACCCAGGCGCCCCCTTTGCATTGTCTTTCTATTGCTTCTCCATACAGTCTCTTAGTCCTTTTTTTTTTTTTTTTTTTTTTTTTTTTTAAAGAAGGCACCACACCCAGCATGGAGCCCAATACAGGGCTTGAACTCATTACCCTGAGATTAAGACCTGAACTGAGATCAAGAGCCGCTTAACTGGATGGACCACCCAGGCGTCCCTCCTAGTTTTTTTGATATACTCACTCTTTCCTTAGAATCTCAGCTCCAGTTTTTCTTGGGTCTTGCCTCCAAAGAATGCTGTCTTTTTCTGCTCCAACTACTTCTATTATTGTTGTGGGCAGATTCCAGAACTTGAGTATGCATGAAGAAGGGGAAAGACCTTATGGGAGTTTAACTCCCAGATAAAATATTGAATGCAATTAGAAAGATCTTTCCTCGATACATTGTTACTTTTTCTCCTTCACTATGTTAGGTAACATTATTTTTAAAACACCCTTCTAATAATGTAGCCTTAAGATACAACATTCTAGGGGGGACTGGGTGGATCAGTCAGTTAAGCGTCCAACTTCGGCTCAGGTCATGATCTCTCAGTTCATGAGTTCCAGCCCCACATCGGGCTCTGTGCTGACAGCTCAGAGCCTGGAGCCTGTGTCTCCTTCTCTCTGTGCCTCTCATGGGTCACACTGTCTCTCTCTCAAAAACAAACATTTAAAAAATTAAAATAAGCATTCTAGAAAATGGGAGGGAGTGGCAGAGAAGAAAACTCTGTCCCATCATACATAATGATTTTGATCCTGTATTACTACCTGTTTTTCAAAAGAGAAAAGATGTGAAGAGTGGTTAAATACATTACCCAAGGTCACAGATCTGTATGAAGTAGTTACTACTGAAATCTGATTCTGTGCTCTTACTATTATGTCACAATTCATGTAACCTCTTGACAACTGAAAATTTTATAGAACCTGGGTAGGGGAGAAAATGGGAGGTGGCCACTGATACAAACATCAATGATTACTAAACACTACCTGGAAAGTAATTATAGTTATTGTCTGCTTGGGATATAGTTAAATGGGAATTATGTTAACTACTCAAGTTATTCAATAAAGCACTCCACAGAACTCTTCTAAATTCTAGATGATGATGATCACAACGGCAAAAATGTTTTAAGCCCTTGTGTGTGAAGCACCGTGCTAAACACTGCTGGAGCTCATTTTATCGTCTTGCAATGCATGGGGTCTTGGTGACCCCATTTAAAAAAAATTTTTTTTTGACGTTTACTTTTAAGAGAGAGGGAGAGAAAGTGTGTATGAGTGGAGAAGGGGCAGAGAGAGGGAAACACAGAATCAGAAGCAAGCTCCAGACTCTGAGCTGTCAGCACGGCCCAACGTGGGGCTCAAACCCATGGACTGTGAGATCAATACCTGAGCCAAAGTCAGACACTCAACCGACTGAGCCACCCAGGCGCCCCAGTAACCCCATTTTATAGGAGAAACCAATCACAGGGCTGAGAATTGACTGCAACCCGGTCTGTCAGGCTTCCAGAGGCCCAGAGCTTGGCCATGCTCTACTGCCTTTTCCAATGATAATGGTCTCATCTCCACAACTTCGAGGTGTCACCCTTGGGATAAATGAAGTCACTCCCAATTTCTGGCAGATTCTCTAAAGAAGAAAGAATTGTAATTCTGGGCCTCATTCTCCACATATTACAGATAAACTTAGTTTTGAGCATTTCTTAGGCTATTTTTGCATCCTTCTCATGCATTCATTTGGGATAGTTTACAAGGAGCATGTTTTAGAGAGAACTTTTAATCATTTACTGATTTTGAAGATGTACTTGTGGAGAGAGCTCTCACAATTCCAGAAGCTGATCTGATTTGCTATGGTCATAGCATTTTTACTTTCTGTCCCTTGCATGAATCTTTATATCCCTGAAATTGTGAGAGTAAAAAAAAAGAAAAAAATCTGTCAACATAGGACTTTGTATTTTAATGGGGTGGAGGATTCTCTTAACAAGTCCACTTTCTTTTTTGCCCAGAAAGGTGTTGACTTAAAAAAACAGGATAAGGCAAGATTTAACTAAACACTGACTGGAAGGAAGTTTTTTAAATTCCAAAAGTCCCAGAATCTCCTAAAGTAGAATGAGAGGCATATACAATGTAGCTATTTGCCCAAACTGCTACAGTGTACAAATATGCTCACTTCAATCCTTGCAATAATTCTCTATTGGCCACATTCTACAAATGGGGGGAAATTGAGGCCCCGGGAAACTAAGAGAATATCTCAAGACTGTAACTACCATTTGTGGACTTTCTGACCTTATGCCTGAGGTATATATTTGCACATGCTTGATCATGCTTTAACATTGTGCTGGTTAAGTTGGTTGAATCCATCAACCAAAAAGAAAACTGGAGAGATTTTGAAAAGAGCCAAGAGGATATGGCACAGCATTTATTTATTTTTCCCATGGAATCTCTTATCAGATCGTTATCACAGAGTCCACCTTGGATAGACAGCAGTCCCATTTCTAAGGCTCCTCACCTCTCCACCATCTCCTTCTAACCATCCCTTCTCCCCGATCTTTTCCTGCCCCCTGCATCCCATTAGTTTCCCATTTTTTTTTTAAGTTTATTTTGAGAGAAGGGAGTAAGAGTTTAAAAGATGTAATAGTATACGTGGAAAGGCAAAATAGAGAACGCTATGAGAGAGAAGTGGGGGAGGGGTTACTTTTGGAGGTTGAGGTTTTGCAGGGTAAATGTAATGGAACAATGGAGCAAGTACTAAGGACACTACCAAAAGAAAGGTTCATGAGATGTCCCAAGGTACTTAGAGAAAAATGGAAATAAAGACTAAGTTCAGAATAAAGGAAAATATAGAGGCATCTGTGGAATGATGGTTTATCCATATGCCTTCCAAAAGTGCTGGGGGATTTTCACGTAAGCTGAGCTCTAGGCCTCAGAGAGAAGTTCCTTCTCCTGGTTTGTCTTTCTGTACCTCAGACAAATGGGGAAAGGAACTAAGCCTTAGGCCACAGGGGCCTGAGGTTCTCCCCCTACTTGAGAGATGCCCAGTCTCCTTTCCCTTCCTATCTCTGGTCAAAATTGAAAATTGTTGGCAAGGGAGTATGAGTAAGATTGAAGACTTACATGGCTCAAACTTCAGTATTTTCTCTACCAAAAGGGATGTGGGTCAGGGACAAGGTCTATAACAAGGATGGAGCACAGGGAAAGAGATGGGAAAGGATCTCAGCAAAAGAAATGAGTTCTTGGCATTAATGTAATCTGGCCCTATTTCCCAAGGCAGGAAGTCAAAGAAGGTCTGGGACAGAGTCTTTCACTATTAAAGTATGTACTGGCCAGGAAGACCACAGGCTGAACTGGGCCCACAGTGTGAGACTGGGAGTGTTAAATTTTTTTAATTTGAACGCCTTGAGAGGCGTTCATGTGCCTTCCTGCTCAGTTTAGTCTTCCCATTGCTCCCAGCAGTCCTTCATTGACTTCATCTACTCGTCAGAACTCCTATGTATGTTGGCACGTGTCGCATTATCCTTTCAGTTTATTTTCTGTGGGTAATAGTAAACACTTCGATGAAAACCTGGGATCCTGAACATTTGTTTCTTTTTAAGAGCCTTGTTCAACATTCAGAAAAAAAATCTTCAAAACATTCTATGTGACTTTGCACCATAATTTATAATCAGATTTACTAAGTGGTTAATTACAACCCAAACTTGCTTTTGTATTTTCAAAGGGCTTTTTGTAAATTCCACATAATGGTGAGTGATAACAGAATGTGACAATACAGGGGATGGGCTAAACAATCTTATCAACAAGATTACACAAAAAATGACAGTAAAATACTTAACCAGTGCTAAGTTCTACTGATGTCTGGGAGTGATGACATTTCAAGGAAAAAAAACAAAACGAGTATCTGGTGTAAATGGTCAGGTCATGTAATGCTTTCTTTTTTCTTGGCATGGGAGGAGATCCATTTGTAAGAGCATCATTACTGATAAACAAAAAAAATGTTCATTCACTAGGAGTATATCTCCTGTTATCCTTGCTCAAAACTTTGAAGACATGTGACAAGTGTCTACAATGACCTTCTGAGGTGGGGCAAATAGCAAATGCATGGAAGTATCTCCTAAGAATTGAATGGTTTATTCCACAAACTTTGAAAAACAGAACTATATGAATACCCCAATTATAATGGTATCACAAAGAACAGCCATGGGCTGTGTTTCCTTAGACTATACACTTAGACTATAAAAATGTACATTCAGAGAGCATGGTCTCAATGAGGTTGTATTCTAATGATTTCCTTCACAAATTACCAGTCAGGAATAAACTACCAGTTTAGTTTCTCAGTCTTTTTTTTTTTTAATTTTTTTTTTAACGTTTATTTATTTATTTTTGAGACAGAGAGAGAGACAGAGCATGAACGGGGGAGGGTCAGAGAGAGGGAGACACAGAATCTGAAACAGGCTCCAGGCTCTGAGCTGTCAGCACAGAGCCCGATGCGGGGCTTGAACCCACTGACCGCGAGATCATGACCTGAGCTGAAGTCAGCCGCTTAACCGACTGAGCCACCCAGGCGCCCGTTTCTCAGTCTTAAAACAGAGACAAACAGTAGTGTCTCTACTGTCTCATAAATACAGTGAAAAAATTCATTAGCTCACTTAGACATCTTGAAATAGTAATTATTAACCAATGATACTGGTCCACAAACTCTTTATAGGATTGAAAGGTTAAAATCATGAGTAAGAATCTCTTCATAACTTTAAATAGTGTTTAATGTAAAAACCAACTGGAAATAAAATCGAGTCAAGCTATGCCTCCCCCCACCATGATTTTTATTACATGCAAAATGAGAGCCATTACAGTTTTTCAGAAAATTTGCCACTAGGGGGCAGTTTGCTTGTAATCAAAATAAAATTCTAATGTTTTAAAATTTGAGAATCTGGTAACTCCCAGTATATAGATGACAGAATAAAAATGATTTTATTAACCTGCTTCAAAGTTACTTGAGCATTTTAATGTCAAAGGGTTAAAAAATACTGATGTTATTGAAAGTATATTAGTGCTATATAAATATATCTATATCTAAGTATAGCCACAAAACCATTTTAGAGCAACCACAATGAACCTAAAAACCCAAATAATAATAAGGCTTACAGATCCTTTGACTTTACAATATTAAAGGGCATAAACAAACAAACCCTCTGGTAGGTTCTAATTATTACAGTAAATGTTTAATTACTTCCCCAAAATATTTTATTCCCAGCAATATACCCATATAAAATTAAAATATTTCTCTAAAAGCTGTCCCCAATTTTTCTAAAAACTTTACTTTTTTAAAAAATAATCTCTGTACCCAATGTGGGGCTCAAACATGCAACCCCAAGATCAAGAGTCGCACTCTCTACCAAATGAGCCAGCCAGGCACCCTGTTCCAATATTGATTAAGAAATGTTCTTCTGCTTTTTTAAATTGAGGACTGTCCTTGGGAAAGAGGAATATGAAATTCACATACGAAGTATTAATTCAAAATAAGCCCAAAGTACTATAAGCCCCAAAAGGAAAGTTAGCTTTTTAGATAAGGGAATAAAAAAGGATAATTTCTACACACTTCAGAAGATGAACTATATGCTTTTGGATATTACTAAAGTGAACTGTAAAACATGAATCTGGTAGTTCACTAGTTCACAGCATCAAGGACGATTTTTTCAGATCAGAGAAATCTGCATATACAACTGTATCTTTTATGAGTTAATGATGAAAAAATACATCTGTTTTATTCCAGTTCACTGCAAGTTTCAATTCTTTGTCTTGAGGGTTTTTGGTTTGGTATTTAAATGAAATGGCCTATTACTCTTGAAACTCTTGGTCGTAATGGTTGTAGAGAACCAAATTTGAAGAATTCAACCAAAAAAATACCATAAACTAGTGACTTGTACAGTGTTTTGCTTAGTGCAAGTAGTTTAAATTGCCACAAAAAATACCTGCCAATTCTACACACCTAGAAGGAAAATACATTCTTCTATGTTATCATGTGTTGATTTAGAACTTTGGCTATGTTGTATACTGTACATAATGTTAGGGTTATATAAATAATTTACCCACTAGGCTATAAATTTCACTACACAAAAAAGTACAGAAACAAACAGTTGAGAGATCCACTACAATTTTTCTTTTTTTTTTTTCCAGTTTTACCTTAGACCACAAAATTACAGCATTTCTATTATTTGTGATGAGCTGAGGACAAAAGAAATGTTCAAATTCACCTTACTCTAACAATAAGGCAATGAAGCGCAATGGAAAGCTGAATTCTAACTGTAAATGTTTTTTTGCAACATAACATTTTCAAATCTGCTTAAATCCAGAGAGATTTTTATTACACAATTTGATTTTTTACATCAATAAAATCTTAGATATATAACAATACAGATGAAGGAACAAGAATTTAATTTGTATTGAAATAAATATTAGATATACAAAGCACATAGAGTGAAAAAGGGTCACAATAAATTAAAGTGGAGACATCGTTTTGCTCAATCACCAAAGAAAGCCCTTGACACTTCCAATTTCACACCATCAAATTTATCATTCTTGCTGATTTAAGCAGAACACAAAACAAATATGGATCCCAGGGCTTACTTTCACAGGTACCAGCATAGATAATTTACTACAGTGATCCAATTTGGAAATCAGTAGGGACCAGTAAATCGCTGCATAAAAGAAAGAGCGAATGAGGTCCTTTTTCCTTAGTGTCAGCAGGCTATGATTATTATGTTTATTAGATTTTCCTGAAAGGACTTCACATTTTCTCAAATATCCAGGAGAAATATATTTCCCCTCTGAGCCCTACATTAGCATTTATGTGCGCTGGTCTTGAATATAGGAGAATGATGAATTTTTCAATTTATTTTATAAATTTACACAGTCTGGATAGTATTGGCCTGAAGAGTAGAACTCCCCAACCTGTACAGTATCAGATATTAAAAATGGATTCAAGAGAAGTAACTAAGAAATGCTGACATACTATATATACAAATGTTTTAGTTCAATATATCCCATTATACGAAGCACCAGAACTACTGCATTTATAAATCAAGCAGTTCTTTATGACTCTTTCTAATCTTTGTAACCCTTTTACATTTGTTCCAATATAAACACATTACAAATGTTACCTGCCCAACACTTTGCCCATTTGGTCTCAACTTACAAACTTATATGTAAGCAAAAATTCCTGTCAAAAGCAATTGTTCTATTTTAAAGGTACAAAAGAAAATTTGGAATCCAACTGTCATGAACCAAGAAAAACAAAGAGTTAGTTTAAAAGGACTGAGCCTATCAAAAAGTTGGCTTTAAGAAGTCTATAAAGGAAAATGTGAACCAACTCTTGAGCCTTTTCTTCTCCTCTAACAGGAGTTAATTTTTAGATTCCGGCAGAAGTATCTTTCAATTTTCTTCTTATCACTTTTCTAAGAAACAATCGCCTTCAGATTTTAAAAATACTGTACTTTATCTCCTGTCACATCAGCTCAAACTCAATGCAGTCAGTTGTCCTATTTGCACTGCACCAGAGAAAGAGCACTCCAGAGCTAATCCCTCACAAAGGAAAAACGGGGTTCCTTCTAAGAATCCACCTGAGTACCACCTTAGAAGATACACATGTCCTAGAATAATTACTACCAAGAATCCTTCCAAACTTTTAGCAGCTCCTTTCTTATCCTTAATACCAGATCCAATAACAACTTTCCTCTCTGAATATTAGAAGAGGACTGCTCATTAAAACAAACCCTGGAAAGGACCTCCTGGATTTATAAACACATGCCTTTGGTATACTATCTACTGAACTACACTGTCATTTAGCCTGTGCAGATTTCTCCTAATCCTAGAGAAATTCCAATAAGGTTTACAGAGAAACCAGTTGTCTCTGTAACTCAATTTACAAATCTAGGTACCACTGTTGATACGATAACCCAAATTCTCAATATGCTTTTATATTACTGTGAAAACTCTAAATTTTAAGAAGCTGAACTGGATATACCTTGTATACCTACAAAATGACCATGGAAAAATTTTAAGTACCATTCTTCTACACACCTGACAATGAAGGTGAACGAACAAAAAGAACAATTTTATAACTGGTGTATTTAGGTTGATTTAGGCACTCTTTGTAAAGAAAAAAACAAAACAGAGCCCATGACCTGAATAAGGCCACTCCCAATTGTGGCCTATATTATCATTTAGCCAGAAAGCAAACATTAACAGGGTACTGCTTCCAGCTTTTCAACATCTCAATTATTTTTTAAATGTACTCATATTTGGAAAATATTTGTTGAGTTCTGGGTAATTACGTATTAAAAAGGGCCATGGAATTCAGGTCCTTAGTTTTACAGGCCACTTTGGGTGGCATTTAACCTTCCAACAGGCGCTGTGAAACTGTGGGGGCGGGGCTACTTGAGGAAAGAGTGCCACCTACTGATCATATATATATATAACTGTCGGTGGTTACTTTCTCCTTTGAGGTTTTCGTTACAGAATTAAGAATCAAAATTAGTCTAAATTTGGGTAGCTTTGAGGCTAGCAGATCCTAGGGGGATTTGGGTGGGCATGAGTGGGAGAAGTGTTTCAGAATCACTATATTAATCAAAATAAATTCCTCAAGATTAAATAGGAGTCTTTAACCACAATCCCTCAAAGCTAATTTCATTCACTCTGATCTCAAACTTTAAAAAAAAACTAAGTCTCCCGGTTCCACTTATCTTACTACATATACACTCATTTTCCTTTCCAAAATGATTAATATTCATATACTAAACATACAAGCCTACTCAGAATTTTTCATCGCGATTTTTAGAAAGAGTATTCAGATAGCTTTACAATTCAGAGTATAAAATAGACCTCCTAAGTCTTTCCTAACTTCTGGTATAGTATCAGCATGCCTTGATTTTCCCTGTAAGGGAAGTTTCTAAATATCTAAATTTAATTACTTACTTCCAGGAGCATCTACTTTGGTGAATTGTATTGCAAGAAAATTTAAATACAAACTACGATTTAAGAAATTTCTCTTTGGACTGATTACGAAACAGAGTTTAAATTCATGAGGAATCAAATATACAAAAAGAACACAGAATTCTTGTTCTAACAAAAGTAGGTTTTGTGTTAGGCTTCCACCTGTCCAAGAGGGTTCAATTCAAAAAGTGCTAGAAGGACAACAGCACCACACCACTTCCTAAAGAATTAGATATTCTGGATGTTAATGCAACTTTTTCAAACCTGGAAGTAAAAATAGGTTCACCTATGCTACAGTTTCTCCTACTTCATTCATTCCATATACTGCTACTTTATTTCCTTAATTTTAATTTGATAGGTGTACATATTATGCTGTAATTTCAGATGCCAAATCAGTTGGTTCTACATATTCATATTGCAGAATTCCTAGCTACAAGCTCATGCAAACTAAACATCTACTAATGCTCAAATTGTAAAATTTACTTTTTCATGGGTTGAGTATAAACAGTCCAATATGAGCATATCAGAAATAGAATCCTGTTATGTGATTAAAAGGCTCACCTTTTAAAGCACAGAATGTTCTAAATTATAAGTTTTACTGTTAAAATTCTTTTTGTTAAGACCAACATGAAATCATTTCCTTTAGATAAATCTTTTTCACCAACAGTAATTTCCAAACTGAAGAGGAAAAACTCAAAGGCATACTTATTGGTCATTAAAAGTAAAAGACAATCAGAGTAAAAACAGCTCATTAAAAGAAAATTAATAAATGGAAAAAATAGTGAAATCTGATGAGTTCTATACTTTAATAGTATTGCTCCAAGGCTAATTTCTTAGTTCTGATAAATGTTGTAAGATTTAGGATAAGGGGAAGCTGAGTGAAAGGTAGACAAGAACTCTCTGTACTATTTTTTTTAACTCTTCTATAAATCTAAAATTATCTTCAGATTAAAAAAAAATTGTAGACAAAAAACTAGTAACTTAAAAATAAATATACCTTCAGCTGCCAAAATTTCTTGATATAATTCAAGACTTAATTTTTAAAGACATCATTAGAAATCATAACATACTGTTTACTTAACATTACAGCCACTTTATTGCTCTAGAAAATTAGTTCTTAAAACCATCAGATTATATATATAATGATAATGAGGCTAGCCACACACCCACCCACCCATCCACTCAATCAACTGTATTTCATGAGGCTGCTTTTCTAACTTAGTAGATAAATATTACAAAAATACAAAAAAAGTTGGCTACAGTTGAGCTATCAAGTAGATCTCACATTTCCAGAGATGGGAAAGTTGAATAAACTGAAAACTGTTACTGACAAGTTACTAATGAATTTATCTGAGAAATCCAATTACGTGCAGACAGAAGAAAACTGGTTACAAAAACCATTACATTACTGTGTACTAAAATTTTTGCAGTGTTTTAAACATTCCCAATCATGCAACAGTAATAAAGATCAGAATGAATTTTATAAAGAAGTTGACAGCAGCTCAACAAACAGGATTTAACATATTATACTCCCAATTTTACCTATGCGTTATGAAATTAAAATACACACTGTTCCCCCCCCCCCCCCAAGTCCTCTCCAGCCCCATCCCCAACCAATTATCTTACCTATAAACCTCTCCATCTAACCTTTTAAATCAGATTTCATGGGTAAGTATGTAGTCTACAGGATAATCTTCATTATTATTTCAGAACAGACACCAGGCACAGGCATATGTTCAATCTCCAGTTACATTCCTTTCAAAACACATCTGAACTGCTGCCACTGCCTGTTCAATTCAAGCCTAAGAAACCGAGAGAACTGGCAGTCAAGAGTCTCATCTAGGTAATTCTAGAAACTATATTGATGCTAATATTCTACATGTCCACATTTGTAAAAGTGTTTCCTATTTGAGAAAGGTGACTTTACGGATCTCTGCAAGGAAAGCTGTGGAACTACTGCTTTCCAATGTAAAACAGTTGTGACCCCAGATATTTACCCAGTTGGCTAATAAGCCTAACAGTTCAGCCTTTCTAAAAAATATTCAAAGCCACATTAAGTAATTATGGAAATAAAATTCTGGAAGGTCAGAGCGTAAGATGCATGCAGAATTTCTCTCATAATGGTACATCCAAAATAAACCCTAACAAAGCAGCACAAAATCAATTAGTAACAATTTGAAATTAAATACAGTGGTAAATGCTTCTTTTAAAATCATCAACCAAAATTACTGAATAGCAAAAGAATACTGTCTCAAAATATAATGAATTCATGTATGTTAATATTACCATGATGAAATCATGCCAGATATAAATTCAGGGTACCCATTAGGTTGAAAGAAATTTTAAAGCTACTTTTACAAGAGAAATAAATGTACTTCATGATAAAGGCACAGCAGCATTTAAAAAAATGTTTGATACATTTATCACACAATAGAAACTTCCTTAATCATTAACAACACAGAAGAGTAAAATTTTCTCGGGGAATTTTTTTCAAAGGCTTGATTTAACATGCCAGAAAAATGATTACTTTTCCATTGATATGCATTTATGTAAATTATGTAAATTGGACTGAGGTCAGTTTTACATCTGGAATTAACAACCCCTAGCAGAAGTACCAACTGCTAATAATGCTTATTTATATTATATATAACTTAGCTGGATGTTAGACTACGCAACTGTTGGTGCCAGTCTGCTTATAAAAGCAATACTCTGGAGACAAAGTCTTCTCACAAACAGTGGGCAAGCAGGTTTCATTATCACATGTTCAACAACAATCCTCAGTTCATTGAACAAGGTCCTGCAAGATAAAATAGTTTTCTTTCAGAAACCAAAGGAAAAAGAATACAAAGCAAATGCTGATGAAGGCATTTCCCACAGCCATTAAAGAATCTGAGGTAGGGGCGCCTGGGTGGCTCAGGCTCTGGTCATGATCTCGTGCTGTTCCGTGAGTTCGAGCCCCGCCTCAGGCTCTGTGCTGACAGCTCAGAGCCTAGAGCCTGCTTCCGATTCTGTGTCTCCCTCTCTCTCTGACCCTCCCCCGTTCATGCTCTGTCTCTGTCTCAAAAATAAATAAAACATTAAAAAAAAAAAACTGAGGTAAAAGAATTAACTACAATGTGTAGGAAATACACAAAATAAAATTCTGAAAATCAACATTTGTGTCTTTTGTTTGTGTGTATGGGGGAGGAGGGTTGAGGGAGTTCATTTAACAAAAGCACCTAATAAATGGTGATCTCTGAGGGCTGGGATTAGGAGTGATTTATATCTTCTTAATAGAGTCACATCATCTTCATATTACCTTAGGTAAACTCAACTAGTTCTAAAAAAAAGAGAGCAAGGAAGTGAAAATTATATACCATGGGCAATCCCACCTACCATTTTCCTTAAACTACTGCCTTACACGTAATGCCTCTCAGAGCTTTCCCATCTATAAAATAGGAATATGTACTTCCTGAAGTCAAGTTTGCACTTGAACCCGCAAACTATGACATCATGACCTGAGCTGAAGTTGGACGCTTACCCAACTAAGCCACTCAGGTACCCCCGGCCCTCCTGGTCTTAATTGAAATTTCTGCTTCGTCTCCTCCCACTCTCTGCCATGACTCCTATATCCCAGTTATGTTGTACATTTATTTCCAAAGAGGTTGTGGACTTTAAACTGTGCTTGCTGCCTCCAGAGGACCCCTTATCACATACTGTACACATCACACACGTATTGTACACGCTAGCAGACACAAAATCATGTATGTTGGCTGAACCGTAATTTTTAAGAGATTTTGAATCATCACAAGTAATTCTTGACTATTCATTTTTGAATTTTCACTTATGTGCTGACTCATTCTACATAAAGACAATTGTGTTCTACCTTTCTGTATCTTCAGGGTTATTTTGCTGGTTAGGAAAAAGTAAAAATCATTCTAAAATAGGATGTAACATGCTCTTACACAAAAGCCGGAAGAAAATTTGGAAAGACGCACATTTATCCAAACACCTGCCCTTCTTGTGTCTATCTTTGGGACAGACCCATTACACACAACTCTCCTAGGTTCCCGGGCCAGAAACTTGAGGGCTTCCTTATCTTGGTCTTCTTCCCTAACCCCTAACTTCCTACCTCCTAAATATCTTTCAAATGTATCCCCTTTTTATTTTACCACGGAATTAGTTCAGGCTCTGGACTAATCACAGTCTCCAAATCAGTCCTTTTGTCTTCTTGGGGAGCCTGTAATACATCTTCTGGAATATTTCTAAATCAGATTGTATCATGTTCCCAAACTCTCCCACAATATGAACTTCAAATGCTCTTCCTCTCTTGAAATAAAATCCAAACCTTTCATGCTCTAGTCCCTGTCTTACCCTTCTAGGCACAGATCTTCATGACTCCCCTATACACTTCTTAATTCAAGCAAGATGCCCTCTCAGGCACCCACGTACTAGAACTCAGACTTCAAAAGACCTGACTTCTGTTATCACCTCTTCAGTGAATTCTCATCTGCCTCCCTCAGTTTTCTGAGCTTTCACAGAGCCGTCATCATCACATTGACCTACTCAGCTGTGTAATTCACTCAGCTCCAAGTCTCTACAAAGCAGGTACTTTAATCCTACATAAAGTTGTTATCACCAACACACAATCACTGTCTTCTGAATAAATGACTCAAATAAAACTAGAAGGCACCTTGAAAATACTCTAGTCGAACCTCTCAGATTACAGATGAGGCCTAAAGAGGTCAATGGCTTGTTCTAGTCACATGGCAAGTTCTTTCACTCCTGGCTCTATCTCTGGCATAATCTATACCAAGTCACAGAGCTCCTTTGGAGCAGCACTGACAACAGAAGTGTCAGCGATGATGAAATGTCCATCTGTGCTGTCCAATACAGTGACCATCAGCCACACTGGCTTTCAAGCATGTGAAACTGGTTAATATGACTCAGGAACAGAGTTATAAATTTTATGGGTTTTAATTAATTTGTATTCATACAGTCAGATGTGGCTGGTGGCTGGCCAATCTACAAAGGACTGAAACCACTAACTTGAGAATGAATATCGTAAGTGAATATGGTACAACTGGCAAATATAGTCTCAAAATCCCTAACAAAAAAAAGTGTAGCATAGAAAATATAGTTTTATAGGATGTTTATCAATGTTTATAAGCTCAAATATTTCCCATTACCTTTCTACTGTTTTGTTTTACGTGCTTATGGGAGATCTTTGAAAATGTTTACTAACACATATTTGCGTTACCTGAATCCTCTGCTATCCGTTCCTTTTTTATCCCACGGGACACTTCTAAATCTGTGTGTTAATCCAATTTAAGGCTATGTGGAGAAAATGGGAGATGAAGAGGGTATAAAGAAGCAGAGAAAGATCTGCTGATGAAAAGTGGGTATTAGGGCAGGGAACTCGAAGATAATATCTGAAATGAACACATGAGCCAGAAAGAAAAAGGACAAACACTCATGGAATCAAGTAAAACTGAAGGTTTACTGGTGACTAGGGACTCATTAAGAATCTATGTCTGTGGGCACCTGGGTGGCTCAGTCGGTTAAGCATCCGACTCCTATATCTGCTCAGGTCGTGATCTTGCAGTTGTGATCTCGCACTTATAAGATCAATCTCCACACTGAGCACTGAGCCTGCTTGGGATGGTCTGTCTCCCTCTCTCTACCCACCCTTCCCCAACTCATGCCCTCTCTCTCTCTCTCTCTCAAAATAAAGAAATAAACTTTAAAAAAAAAAAAAAAAGAATCTGTGTCTGAAGTAAGCTCTATTTTAGGAAGTACTGTAAGACACTGTCTAACAGAGCATAAAAGCCCCTCAAAGGACTATCAGAACCACAGAAAAAGGAAAATAAACTATGTATTAAGAACATAACAATCTTCCTGAAACCATTACTACACTATATGTTACCTAGCTTGGATTTAAATAAAATTAAAAAATTAAAAAAATATATATAACAGAATCTAAGCTCTTTTAAAACATTACTTCATTTCACCCCCAGGAACTGTTCTTCTCTACCAATGAAGAAATTAAAATTTAAATAACTTGCCTAAAGTTACACACCTGGAGAATGATGGAGACCAGCATTCAATTTCAGTTCTTTTTACTACGCTTGTGAAAATACAATAGGGATTGTGCTAATACACTCATTGTATTTCTGGCGAATTCTACTACACAATGATTTTATTTTTTAATGTTATTTTTGAGAGAGAGAGGAGAGAGAGAGAGAGAGGAGAGAAAGAGAGAGAGAGCTGGAGTGTGAGTGGGGAGGGACAGAGAGAGAAGGAGACACAGAATCAGAAGCAGGCTCCACGCTCTGAGCTGTCAGCACAGAGCCCGACGTGGGGCTCAAACCCACAAACTGTGAGATCACGCCCTGAGCCAAAGTTGGAGGCTGAGCCACCCAGGCACCCCACACAATAAATTTACTTTAAATTTAAAAACAAAAACTATGTTAACATTAGTCTCTCAGTAACAGATCTAAGAAACTACCGAAGACAGCTATTCATTTCAGATTTACTCTAATTTCTGAGATCGTCATGCATAACTAACTGTATCATTTACATCTCCATTCCTGAACATTACAGTGATTCATTAAAATATTTCCTTGCCTCCTCAATTTTTCCACTCTAAACTATTTTGCACAAAGCTATCAGAAGAATATGATCATGTCCAAACCATCATTCCCATACATCTAAAAGATAAATTCCAAACTTGTTATCCTGAAATCCAAGAAGTTTTATGATATAGCTCCAATATACCTTTTTTTTTTTAATGTTTGTTTATTTTTGAGAGAGACAGAGACAGAATGTGAGTGGGTTAGGGGGAGAGAGGGAGACACAGAATCCGAGGCAGGCTCCAGGCTCTGAGCTGTCAGCACAGAGCCCGATGCGGGGCTCGAACCCATGAGCTGCAAATCATGACCTGAGCCGAAGTCAGACGCTCACCCAACTGAGCCACCTGGGCACCCCTCCCTTTTTTTCTTTTTATACCTTTTTAATCTTAGCTGCAACCACTCACCATTCAGAATCTCCATTATAGTCCAACAGTTCTATTCAATGCCCCTTAAACATGGCTTGTTCTTTCTTGTCTCTGAACTTGTGCTCTTACTCTCTTCCTACCTAAAATGCGTTTACCTATTATGACTATTCAAAGGTTTTAATTCTTCTTTAACACATTAAAATCTCTGTTTTGTGAAACTTTGATGGGCTGTTTTATCTTCTGGCTCATTGATTTCTCCTTACCTTGGACTATACTATTGATATGACAAAGCAAACGTAACAATTCACCATAATGGTTTGTGAACACTGTATCCTGAACTACTATTTCCTTATTATCTGATGCATGCTTTTGCTTCTTCAATTAGGGAAGTTCCTTGAGACTGGGACTCATGTCTTAAACATCTTCAAATTCCTTAAACTTGAATACTATTTTAGTGGAGGTCAAGGTAAATCCGGTCTACTTACCAACCCTACTAAGGCCTGGAACTTAAATTTACCAAAATAACACTTGCTTCTAAACATAAAAGCTAAATAACTCTTAAAAGTTATACATTCTATATTTCACAGTACTCTCAACAAATAAAACATTTAAACTAATCACCAGCTTACCGACAATATGGATTTCTTCGAGAGGAATACCGAAGAGTAAGAAATCTATAGTAGATAAAAGGCTGGAGCAAACTCCCTTGTCCACTGAAATAAACAAATACAAGGATAAGAAATATACATTATCAATTCATATATATACTTTCAAAACTTAAAGGCAATTTAATTGAGGAATGTGTCTTCGTTCATTAAATGGTCAAGATAATATCTATCATGTCTAAATCAAAGTTATTCTTAAAAGGAAATAAAAGAATGGCGCCTGGCTAGCTCAGTCAGTAGAGGATACAACTCTTGATCTTGAAGGTGTGAGTTCAAGCCCCAGGTTGGGCACAGAGCTTACTTAAAAAAAAAAAAAAAAAAAAAAAAGGAAATACAAGAATGTAAATGATTGGTAAAAAGTAAAATGTTATTGTTTAAATTTTTACAAACATGTATTTATGTATTACTTTTAAAAAGTTTAAAAGCTATTAAATCAGAAAATGTATGCTTCCATAATTACCACTAATAATTGATCATCAAACTGTGAAACTTTATGACATAGTAAATGAAAAGTGGTTCATTTTATACAAACAAAACAAAACAAAAAAACCTGTAATTATACAGGTCTCTAGTAAATTTACATAGCCTATTCTAACTATTTTTCTTGGTTAAAAAGCACAATTACAATACCCAAGAGCCATATACTTATTTATGAAATTCTAAATCAAGAATTTTTTTCCCAGGAAAAACTATCTGAATTAAGACATTCACTGCAAATAACTACAAATTAAATGTATCAACAACCTAATGTGGGTAGTTAGGTAGCAAAGCTAAGTATATCATCTTTACTTGATGGAGTTAGGATGCAACTACCTAAAATCTTGATTACGAGAACAATACAGCAACTTTGAAGACTGCAGAGTATAAAACTATACGTATTATTACAATGGTATTTTAAAACTTTTTTTGAGGAAATACATTAAAGATGCTAAACGTGGCTTTTTAAAGTTAATTTTTGTCTTTTCTTCTAAATTGTGACATTACTTTCATAATACAAATTTACGTGATTACAAACCAAGCACTAAACTAAATGTGTTACATCCATTTTCCCCAATAAATCCCGTGACAAATCTTTAACTCTTCAAATTGAAATAAACACATACTATAAAAAATACAGAAAATAAAATTCAATGAAAAACAAATGTTCCATCATCCAAGTTAGCTTCTTCCTCAGAGTTACAGCTCAGTCTCTAAAATATCCTTCCAGAAATTTCCATGCACAAGTGTGTATAATGACAACACTAATACAGTGCTCAGTTTACAATTCACTGAATCCACTTTACTGTAATATGGAAGTGACATTACCATTCCCATTTTAAAGATGAAGAAAGTGAAGCAGAAAAAATATATACATATGCCCTTAAATACACACACCCCAAAATATAAAAAGGGGAACACCCTACACAATTCCTAACAAACTTTTAACTTATTATATCTTGGAGACCATCCCCTTTCATAACACATAAATTTACCTCATTCTTTTTACAGATTCAAGCAGTTCATCTTATGCATTACTACAACGTAACAAACTCTCTACTAACAAATAAATAAAGCTACAAGGACCTTCCTTTTATCTTTCTTTACACGCTATTTGTGTACATGAGGTAAACTCACAGACTTTTTACATTCATTTTTAAATACAAAGCTTGAAGCAATACTGTGAAAAAAGCAACTTAATGAAGCCTTCTAATATTTAGATTGTGCTTCTATCATGAAGGGGTCATCTAAGGAACAATGATTTTAAATTATTTTTAGTTTTATAGCTTGTGTTAAATGCAAGTGACATACTTAGAGCATCACTAGCTTTCCCTACTAGTGACTGAATAAAACCGTATAACCTACTTTAACTTTTTAGAAAAACAAAGTGATTCCTCTAATATTTCTGGTAAATTCTCATCTCTTTTACAACAATCTTGAAAAATTAAAATCATTTTGTTTTAAAATTTAAGCGTTAAAAATTTAAGTTTTAAAAAAAAAGTTTTTTTTTAAATGTTTATTTACTTTTGAGAGAGAGAGAGAGAGACAGTGCAAATGGAGGAGGGGCAGAGAGAGAAGGAGATGCAGAATCCTAAGCAGGTTCCAGGCTCTGAGCTCTCAGCACAGAGCCCGACGCAGGGCTCGAACCCATGGACCACGAGATCATGACCTGAACTGAAGTCAGATGCTTAACTGACTGAGCCACCCAGGCGTCCCAAGTTTGTTTATTTATTTTGAGAGACAGAAAGGGCATGCACATGTGCAAGCACGAGGCAGGGCAGACAGAAAGGAGAGAGAGAATCCCAAGCATGCTCTGTGCTGACACTGGGCTTGATCTCACAAACCATGAGATCATGATGACCTGAGCCAAAATCAAGAGTCAGAAACTTAACTGACTGAGCCACCCAGGCACCCCTAAAATATAAGTTTTTTATATGTGCAAAATCAATGCTCAAAAGGCTAAGTTAACGATTATATCAATTAGAGTCCAAATCCCCAACACTCAATAAGAAGTCTTCCCCTGTGCTATTCCAGACTTTACTTACATTATATTATCTAGCTTGTGACCCTATAACCTGAGCAACATGTGGGATCCTGGAGTTTCCAGAGAAAAACATTACTTAAAAGAACAGATGTATTTATGAAGAAACCTGTAAAACTTTGTTTCTCGCTTATAGATTGCTAAAAAAAACAGACATGCAAAAATCTCACCAGTTAGTTAAAGGCAATGAACACTAAAATGAAGTATCTCATAAACAACAATAAGTTTTTTCAAATTAGTAAGATTATGGAAAACATAATACAGACATCTTAGATGACAATCTGGCATGGTCTAATAAATATAAAATGCACTTAGTGCAGCCTCAACAAAATCATTTCTGGTTTAGAGAAAACACTGGCACAAAAGTATAAGTAGAACAGTAAAAAAGAGGGGCGCCTGGCTGGCTCAGTTGTAGGAGCATGTGACTCTTGATCTCAGCATCATCAATTTGAGCCCCATGTTGGGGGTAGAGATTACTTAAATAAATAAAAATTAAAAAAAAAAAAAGTAAGTTTACTGCATCAATATCTGGAAAAGCAAGTATTTGGAAACAAATGTTTCCCCATTAATAGGGGAAACAGGTAATAAAATGCAGTTTATTAATATGACCAAACACTACGAAGCTATTAAATGGAACAAACCAGAGCTGTATCCATCAACATAAATAGGTCACGAAAAAAGCAAGATGCAGACAAATGAGGCATTATGGCACTTCTGGTGTAAAATAAAAACTAAACCCCACACCCATAATATGCATTTTCTATGTATCTGTAGAAACATTTAAAAGTACTACATGCATATACACATACCAGAAGGAGAGTACAGAACTGCAACAAGGATTCATAGTCAAATGATATTTTAGCATTTATCTATAATGTCCTACTACTAGAGAAACTAAAAATTGAAAAAGCAACAATCCAGGCAGAAATGTAGTTTCATTTTTTCCCCAATTCAAATTATTTTTTTCCCAATTTGGCTTTGAAACTAGTCACTTTTTTCCACAACGAAGAAAAACACATAACAGAGACAGAGAAAAACTTTTGACTTGGTAACCAAAGTTTATGTCATCCAAACTTATCCTCCCATTCATTCATTCATTCATTATTTATTTATTATTGTGATTAGCCGGTGCTCATCACAAGTGCACTCCTCAATTCCCATCTACTTTACCCATTCCCCCACCCATCTCCCCAGAAATGTAGTTTTAAAACTTAAATGCAAGAATCTTGATAGGAAGGGTCAATATCAGTCTGATCTTCTAATTTTTAACAGGACAACTTTCTTTATTCATGCATTACTTGTATAATTAAAATACAAATAAAACACGGAAGTGACATTAGGCTACTATTACTACCAGACTAATTTTTCTGCAATCTTTCTAGAAGAAAAATCATCTAAATAATGGCAGAATGCACTAATCTTAGGCTTCCCAAGACTCTTTCAAAGACAGTGGTTCTTAAATTCATTTTCAAAGTGTTAAGTGGTAAATCACAAGGAATAAGACAAGTTCCTAAGTTTACCATAATGTCTCAGATTCTCTATAATAAAATGAGAAAAATGGTTGCTAATATTAATCTTGAACAGATTTAAGCAGGATAAAATTTGAGTTATTATATTTATTATGATCACTTAGTCATCTGCCTCCCAAAACCAATGTATTTTTATTCTTACCTAAAAAGCATAAAAACTGTAGCAGGCATCAAGAATATTTCATTACAAGCAATGAATTTCAGAATATTCTGTTGATTAGCACTTAGTTTATCCAAGATAGATCTCAGCAAAGGTAAACTATTTGAACCCTTCGCCTAAAACATAAGAAAACAAACATTAGAAATAATGAAACATTTTTTTATGTAAAAAAATTTTTTTAATGTTTATTTTTGAGAGAGAGACACACACACAGAGCATGAGCAGGGGAAGGGCAGAGAAAGAGAGGATACCCAGAATCTGAAGCAGGCTCCAGCTTCTGAGCTGTCAGCACAGAACCCGATGCGAGACTCAAACCCACAAACTGCAAGATCATAACCTGAGCCAAAGTCGGATGCTCAACCGGCCTAGTCACCCATGCACCCCTCACAGCATTTTTGATTATTCAGTTATTTTCTTTCTTCAGATAAACAGTATAGCCAACAAGCAAAACAACTAAAAGAAAATTATTTTGGAAATGGTAATATGAAAGTTTGCAAAATAAGGTAAAAGTTAGTGTATTTTCCTGCATTGCTGTATTTTGTGTATTTGAAAAATTACAAAGACAACTTTAGTAGTAAGTCATTTTCATGCCTTATTTTTTGTAAAAAAGACTAGATTATTGCACACACACAAAAATGGTGGTTATTTCTATCTAACCAGTCTAACAAAATCTGACTACTTAGTAATACAGTTAAGGTATTTGTGACTCCTTAGCTAAATAAAGGCAGAAATTACAGAGCCCAATTACCACTATGACCAAAAACTACAGGAATAAAGAAGACAGCTGGGACGCCTGGAGTGGCTCAGTTGGTTAAGTGTCCGACTTCGGCTAAGGTCATGATCTCACAATTCATCAAGCCCCACATCGGGCTCTGTGCTGACAGCTCAGAGCCTGGAGCCTGGTTCAGATCCCGTGTCTCCCTCTTTTTCTGCCCCTCACACTGTCTCTCTCTCTCTCAAAAATAACAAATAAAAAACATTAAAAAATTTTTTTAGAAAGAAAAAAAGAAAACTGTCAACACAAGGCAAACATTTGTGTATTTTAATTCAAATGTCAGTGCATATGCAGTCAATCTGCCTGGCACACTTAACTTGGGCTTAATGTTCCAATCCAGGAATAAGAAAATATTTTAGGAATATTTTAGTTCTGAATATTAACATAAAAGAAATTCAACACACTCTACTTACCCGGTATGTTAAAATTAAACAATGACAGAAGAGGAGATCTCTGACAACTTACCAAACCTAAAACATAGATTTTTTTTTTTTTTTTTTTTTTTAAACAAAAAGGTCTATTTCAAACTTCAGAAATTCCTCTGGAAACTAGGGGGTAATCTGCAATACTTTACTTACAAAATGCATTTTGTGAAACTTAAATACAAAATTTCAAACTTAAAACTTTCAAATCACTAATAATTTACAAGTTTGTAGGGAATGGAGGAAACTTTTGTGACAAATGCCAAAATGTCTTAGAACTCAAATTCAGGCCAACAGTCTGCAATCCAGAAGTCAAAAAAACACCACAGCTTTACTTACATCAAGGACCTTTTTCGTATATGTGGCAGCATGAAGCAAGGAGAATAACAACACAGGAAAAATACTCACTGAAGAAAACAATTAAGGAAAAAATTTAATGTTTACTCAGTACTTTGGTATTATGCCCAACATAGATCTGAAATGGCATCTGCAAAAATGACTTCAGCGGTGGCTTTTGTTTTACTGATACACTTTGCAACCAAGTGAAGCTTTTAATCTGTAAACAATTTGTTTCTAAAGCTCAGTTTTTTTATGAAAAAAATTAAAGTGATAAAAGTTTCCTTTTCTATTAGATAATAAAATATTGTAAACAATTAAATTGAAATCTAGGCCACCTCAAAGCCTTAAATATGACAGCTTTTAACTCCACAAAGGCCATCCTGGACAAAAGAATTTGCCTTCAAATTCAAAGACAGTCTTCTGTACTGCTTTCCTCATCACAACTGCTTAGGAAAGAGTGTGGGGAACAGTTTAAAGTGTACTTCCCAGGGGTGCCTGGCTGGCTCAGTCTGTAATGCAACTTGATCTCGGGGCGCTAAGTTTGAACCCCACGTTGGGGGTAGAGTTCACGTAAAATAAAAATGAAAAATAAAACTTTAAAAAAGGACTCACCAATTTTCCTCAACTAAAGATCTTGCATTATCTCTTTCCTGTAAGATCCCCATTATCTCTTTCCTACAAGATCCCTATTATTTCAAGATACCGTACCTATGAAGCTTGTACAGCCATGTGTTCTCAACCTGTACTGAATAAAAAGTGTGTATTTGGGGTTGTGTACAGTTAATTCAAAGTCTCATCAGTTTAATTACAAACCTATTTGAGTTCAATTGTTTGGCTTTATGTCATGGATAAATATACAACTTTCATTCAGCTTTTGGAACAATGAAAATTGCTCAAAAGATCCTATTTATTACCCCAATTTCTGCCAGGTCAAGAAAAACGAGAGCAAAAACAGTCAAGTATTTTCCTAAAATGACAGAGACTGTTCATCCATCATGAAGGGCAAAAATACTCAGCCTAAAAGTATCTGCAGTTTCTGGGATGCCTGACTGGCTTAGTACAGCATGTGACTTGATCTCAGGGTCATGAGTTCAAGTCCCACATTGGGGGTAGTTTAACTTTAAAAAAAAAAAAAAAAAAAAAAAAAATCAAAAAAATTTTTAAATTACCCTTATTTAAAAAAATTATTTGCGGGGCGCCTGGGTGGCGCAGTCGGTTAAGCGTCCGACTTCAGCCAAGTCACGATCTCGCGGTCCGTGAGTTCGAGCCCCGCGTCGGGCTCTGGGCTGATGGCTCGGAGCCTGGAGCCTGTTTCCGATTCTGTGTCTCCCTCTCTCTCTGCCCCTCCCCCGTTCATGCTCTGTCTCTCTCTGTCCCAAAAATAAATAAACGTTGGAAAAAAAAAAAATTAAAAAAAAAAAAAATTATTTGCAGTTTCTAGGAAATGAACCATTATATTTTTCTACATTAACTGAAAGCTTGGTGTGATGGGAAATTGTGATTACTGTAACACAAAGAGTACCAAATTCATTCATTATAACTGTAACTCATTAGATCCAAAGGTCCCTAATTTCCAACTGGCAAAGATGACAGTGATCTACACCCAAGGTTTACAAAAATCCTACCTCTCATCTAGTAGTTCTCCAAATTAACATCCTAACCAATTCTTCCCCAACACACACAAGAATTAAGTAAAATGCCAATTTCCTCAGTGGAGATCATGTATATATAGCTTTATACTTTATTTTTTTTTTTTAACGTTTATTTATTTTTGAGACAGAGAGAGACAGAGCATGAACGGGGGAGGGGCAGAGAGAGAGGGAGACACAGAATCGGAAGCAGGCTCCAGGCTCTGAGCCATCAGCCCAGAGCCCGACGGGGGGCTCGAACTCACGGACCGCGAGATCGTGACCTGAGCTGAAGTCAGACGCTTAACCGACTGAGCCACCCAGGCGCCCCAATATAGCTTTATACTTGTTAATCAATCATAGATCACTTTGGAACTGATGAAAGCTACAACTCTCTTCTCTAAGGCCATTGTAAAATCTTGTTGCTTCTTAAATAGTTAAGTTTAAACTCTGACACATATCCTAACTTAAAGCCTGATTCTGCAGAAGCAGTGCAAGTAATGAAAACAGAACCCTGAAGGGAGTCAAGACATGTGGGTTTTAATCATGGCTCTGACACTAACTTCATTTCCTAGGTCAAGTGTCATCAAAGCTACAGATTTTTTTATTTTTTATTTTAAGAGAGAAACAGGCAGTGCATGTGAGCAGGGCAGGGGGAGAGAGAGAATCTTAAGCAGACTCCATGCCCAGTGCAGAGCCCAACACGGGCTCCGTCCCACGACCCTGGGATCATGACTTGAGCCAAAATCAAGAGTCAGGTGCTCAACCGAGCCACCCAGGTGCCTCAAAGCTACAGATTTCTAACAAGTTTTTACTTCTAACATTCTATAATTCACCAATCCTTAGAAGAGATTCATAATCTTAGCTTTCAATGTAACTTTTAAACTATTCAGAAAATAAAAAGGGTGAAAAGTCTACCAGTTAAACCCTAAGTACCTATCATGGCTAGACATCAAGGACAGCATCACCCATGTAAATGCAAAGATCAGAACACAACTTTGTAATATGACTTTGGGCTCATCTTTATTTACTAACATAATACCCAACTACTTTTAAGAATCAGATTAGTATTGGGGCGCCTGGGTGGCGCAGTCGGTTGAACGTCCGACTTCAGCCAGGTCACGATCTCGCGGTCCGTGAGTTCGAGCCCCGCGTCAGGCTCTGGGCTGATGGCTCAGAGCCTGGAGCCTGTTTCCAATTCTGTGTCTCCCTCTCTCTCTGCCCCTCCCCCGTTCATGCTCTGTCTCTCTCTGTCCCAAAAATAAATAAACGTTAAAAAAAAAAAAAAAATTTAAAAAAAAAAAAAAATCAGATTAGTATTGGGGTGCCTGGGTGGCTCAGTTGGTTAAACGTCTGACTTCAGCTCAGGCAATGATCTCGGGGTTCAGGAGCTATCTGTGCTGACAGCTCAGAGCCTGGAGCCTGCTTCGGATTCTTTGTCTCCCTCTTTCTCTGCCCCTCCCCTACTCACCTCTGTCTCTCAAAAATAAATAAACATTGAAAAAAAAAATTTTTTTTAATTCAGATTAGTATTGGGGCACCTGGATGGCTCAGTAAGTTAAGCATCTGACTCGATTTCAGCTTAGTTCATGATCTCACAGTTCATGTGTCTGAGTTCTGCACTGGACTCTGTGGTAACAGCATGGAGTGTACTTAGGATTCTCCCTCTCTCTCTCTCTGCCCTTCCCCCAACTCTTTCGCCTCACAATGAACATTAGTAGATCAAAGGTCCTATGGTAAAGAAACCTACTGAAGGCCGTTTAATCCAGTGCTTCTCAAACATACTAAAGTCCTCCTCCCCAACCCTCCCCCATGTTTTTAGAAAACCACTTATCACCCAACACACTTCTGAAATGTATAAACATACAATTCCAAAGGAGTTCTTTAATCCTCATTAGCTCCAAAGATTATCCATGTGTCCTTATTTTCTCCTCTATCCACAGTAAATACTAGTATTTTTATTGTATTAATTATCCAATTCTCTCTTAAATAGGTTATTTCTTAATGAATTTCCATTTGTTTCTAGCTCACATGGAGTTGAAAGAGCCGAGGATTCTTTTTTATGGCAAGATATATGGGCACTTTCCCAAAGAAGATTGAATCAAATAAAAAAACCTTAAATATTAAAATAAGTCCTCCACAGTCCTGTGCTTTTAATCTGAACTTCACAATATCCATTGCCAACAGAGAGGCTTACAAGAGGCAGGAACAAAGACACAAAATTTAAAATCCCCACACCAGCTCTTCAAATTTAGACTTTACATTTTAGAGTCAGAAATTCTTACACTAAATGTATCTTCATTCAAATTAAGTGCCAACAAACCAAGCAACCCAGGCTTCATGGAACCCCTTACTGTCCAACCTTCCCTACTGCAAAAAATGAGAATCGTCTATATGCTTCATACGCGATTTCCTCATCAAGAAAGCACAAAAAGGATACTTGTAACCGGGTAGGAATTGACAAAGATGAGTGAGTACAACAGGTAGTGGCAGCTGTCTTCCAATAAAGCCTGGGCCAGGAATGCTCTGCTTAACTGGAAATGTGGTAATCTCTGGTGCAGTCTCAGAGCACTAGTAAGAGCATTTGCCAGTAAAGCACGCTGGTAAAAGCTTGCAGCTTCGTGCAACCTGCAAATTACCAGAGGAGAGGTTATCATGAGACTTAACAATTACCATGTCTCTTCCTCCTTTGTGGATTGCATCATCATTGCACAACCCCTAAATCTCTTCCATGTCAATAGAAAAAAATTACTTGAACCTACTATACCTTCTCAGAAGCATCACTTCATATACATACCCAACTGAATTCTATAAAGCATGCGTTCCTCCTATTAAGTTAAAGTGTCAAATAGGCAAAAAATATGAACTCCTCTCATCCCCACACATCCATTTTCTTTCTGATTTTCAACTTGATGTCAACTTTCACAAAGCACACGATATAAAATACTCCTTCAGTTGGTACTACTACTGGGTTATCAGTGCCTAAAGGAGACCTGCATTTTATTTGTCCTTGAAACTTTTGCAGTTTAACAAGTCTTCCACATAAAAGGTAGTCCGTAAAAACCGACTGAACTGAGTATCAAAGGCAGAAATCTGTGTAATACATACCCAAGAAGTGGCAGAACAAACAAGGCAGAGCAGTAAACTGTGAACAATCGAGAAAGCCACATGGCCGTGTCCAGTTTATTGGTCATCATGAATTGCTAAATTTAAAAAGAAAAATATTGTAGTGAACTAAACCTGCAAATTATCTAAGAATGAAGATTACAGTTTTACTCCTATTCAAAATGTCTTAACAGACCTGTAGCAATTATTTAAAATCAAAATGAAAACTCTTAAGGCAGCTGTTTCACATATACGCTCAGTAGCACATCCAAACACCTTATGCCTTTGATGCAGAAGGCACCAAAGTACTTAAATAGAAAAAAAAAATAATTGATATTTTAAAAAATACAGACTAGTTAAGAAACCTTTGAACTGAAATTTAACTACAATTGTCTGTATTCCTTCAACACTTGTAATACTGGCTTCATCTTTTAAAAGAATGCTAAATAAGAACTAATTGCTCTCAAGAGAACCATAGTGTCTGTTCTTAGAAAAATCTCAAATTCAAATAGGTAGGTTTAAGATTTGAGTAAAAAGGCATTACATAAAGCCACTTTGAATTAAATGAACCTTGCAAAAGGAGAAATGTAAAACCATGGTAATAGTCACTCACTACTGAACTTACTGGCCTGTGGATAATTTGCTTACGTATAAAGAAGGGCCTGAGATACTCTGTCCAAAATGTGGCTGTCAAACGTTAAATAGCACCTGCCTCTCCAATTTTATGACTTTCTTCATCCCCTGGAAACCGCCCCATACATCTTACCCTAGTTTCAATGGCCCTAGATTAAACTCCCATATACCACTTTATTCTCCATTTTTTCTCAATCTTTCTTTGCCCTTGCTGCATTTGCCAAAGATGTATCCATTATCACTAATGGAATAACTTAAAATCTGATTTCTCATTAAAAATGTGTCTTGTATTCAAATTCTTAAGTGGCTTTTACATTTTTTTTTGATAGAATCTATGTTAATTTTTACATCAAGGTTCGACACAAACATACACAGATATACAAGTAAACAGAAGCTTCACAAAACATCATCTTTCCTATGTGTGATGGATTTCAGTATTTTGTATTCTATTTAATATTTAAGAAATACTTAGTGTTTCCACTATGCTGATTTCACAATTCATTTACGAATCTTAATGTGGAGTCTAAAGACACTACTCTAAGCAATCTAACTTAATTATCTTTTGAAATACTATATAAAAAGCTTTTGAAAAAAATGCAAGTACATTTTAAAATCCAAAGATGTTTTACTGCATGTCTTTATAACAATATGCAGGTAATTTCAGAAAAATCCCTGTTTTGGGGCACCTGGCTGGCTCAGTCGGTAGTGTCTGACTCTTGATCTCAGGGTCATGAGTTCCAGCCCCACGTTGAGTGTGGAGCCTACGAAAGAAAGAGGGAAGAGAGAGAAAGAGGGAGAGATGGAAAGAAATAAAGAAGAAAAGAAAGATGTCTGTTTTATTCTAACCAAACCTACTACATTGTGACTCCTCTAAATTTAAATGATCACAAGTAGCCAAGTGGAAGAATGAATCTAGCTTACTGTACTCAGTTTCTCCACAAATATTCAGACTGAAACTTAATTTTACAACATGTTCTTTAAAATCTAGGGGCATGGGGCACCTGGGTGGCTCAGTCGGTTAAGCGGCCGACTTCAGCTCAGGTCATGATCTCTCGGTCCGTGAGTTCAAGCCCCGCGTCGGGCTCTGTGCTGACAGCTCAGAGCCTGGAGCCTGTTTCAGATTCTGTGTCTCCCTCTCTCTGACCCTCCCCCATTCATGCTCTGTCTCTCTCTGTCTCAAAAAAAAAAAAAAAAAAAAAAAAAACCTTAAAAAAATAATAAAATAAAATCTAGGGGCGCCTGGGTGGCTCAGTCGGTTGGGTGTCCAACTTCGGCTCAGGTCATGACCTCACAGTTCATGAGTTCAAGCCCCGCATCGGGCTCTGTGCTGACAGCTCAGAGCCTGGAGCCTACCTCGGATTCTACAGCCTACCTCTGTCCCTGTCTCTCTCAAAAATAAACAAACATTAACAAAAAAAATTTTTTAATAAAAAAATAAAATCTATTTGTTTAGGGGCACCTGGCTCAGTCAATGGGGCATGCGACTCTTGATCTCCAGGTTGTGGATTCAAGCCCCTTGTTGAGTATAGAGATTGCTTAAAATCTTTAAAAAAAAAAATAAAACAAAACTGTTTAGGGTGTTTATTCTGTAATAAATCACTGGTCTCTGTGTTTCATTTTGAATACTTTATATATCTCTCTTTTAGTACACAATAAAAAAGGTTTAAAAAAGTATTGGTTTATACTTTAAGAGGCAACAATCTAACCATGTTATAGTCAACAAATCTACTTAGGTGGAAAAACTATTCACACAGTCTCAAAGTATCATGCCACAGAATAGTTTTCAACTACAAAAGAAAAAAAAGTATTTTTACAGTGGAGAATCTGGTGGATACCACTTGAACCAAATAATCAAACTTAGTATTTGCAATGACGGAATAAATCAACATAAAATGCTTCTTGATATGTATAGTGCACTGAAAAAGGCAGACTATCACTTATGTAACAACAATCGTGCCAAAATGTTCAACTTGAATCTAGTGACCAGGGGGAAAAAAAAACCAGACAACTTCAATTTGAGAAGCATTCTGCAGAACAAGTCTGGACTCTTGAAAGTCAAAAATGGCAAGAGGAAGAAGGCAAGGGAACTATTCTGGACTAAAAGAGACTAAAGGCCAGTAAAAGCAATGCATGCTTTTAGATTGAATCCTGGACGAGGAGGAAGACACTTTAACACACAACTGAGGAAATAACACACAAAAAAGGAAAAAGAGACAAGCTCAATTCACACATTCATAGTGTTTAAAATTAGAGAGCAATACAAATAACTATTAAGCAGATCTGCATGCTAAGAATAAAATATTTACAGAAGCCTAATAGCTCTCTGCGTTAAAAAAAAAAAAAAAAAAAGGTACGGATAAAATGACGAAAAGAAAAAAAAAAAAAAAGACCCCTCCCCCCTCACTGCGTAATTTCCATATAATGGCATAAAACGGGCAGAGAGACGTTCTCTCCTAGCACGCCTGTGCAGAATGAGGCCTGTGTCACGGCACCACCTCAGGTGGCATCTTCAACCTTGGAACCTAGGACAATTAGAGACCGAGAGGGGGGAAGAGGCAAGGCGGCCCAATTTCCTTGGCATACAGGTGAGGGTCACCTGCTCCAGGCCAGCCCACTGTCGCTACCAACAGAAAACTTGTAGCGTCCTCCACATCTTCGCTCAAGATCTCTTCTCTCTACGCTACCCCCACCTCACTCACTAAGCCCAGGCCCTTTAAGCGATGAGCTGAAACGCCTAGGAACTGAGCAACACTTCCTGCTCCGTTCTCTTATAAACCAACCCAGAAGACCCTGCTCGCTCACTTACCACTGCGCCCGCCCCTTGGGGGCCGTTCGGGGCCGTTTCTGCCATGGGGAGATTCGCACACGCGCCTCGGACGCTGCAATCGGTAAGGGAAGAAAAGGGATGTAAGCACGGGGCCACGACTCCGATAACCGGTTTCCCTGCACCGTGCAACGAGCCCGCCGCGCCCTAGGGGAACTCCGAACCTCAACAGAAGAAAAGTTTCGCCCGCTCCGGTGCAGCGAACTGCCTTGGGAGCACCCGAAGGGGCCGGAAAATACCTGTACGACACTGCCAAGAGCAAAGCCGGGCTTCTAGAAAAACCGGAGAGAAGGCGGAGCTTCGGAGCAAGACCCAACGGCTCCGATCTAACACCCCCGGCTCCAGGTTCTTGCCGAACCTGGAAGTGCTCCTTTTACTTCCGTGGGGAAGAGGCGGTGACAAAGGGGTGAAACCGATAGCGGTGTCTTGAGGCATGACGGGAAATGTAGTTTTTCTTATTTCAGTTTCGCCTGTCCTGTACTCTAGCTGTGGAAGCTAACAAGGGAGGGTGGCGAAGCAACTTTTCCCGCTTCTCCAGCTCCCAGACGGTCCTCTCTGTCCCTGTCCAAACCCCAAAATCTCTCTGCTCTTTTATGCAGAAGCCGTAGAAATGTCTTCTTTGCCGTTTAACTCCGCAGGCTCGCTAAGCCCTGTGGTCCTAATTATAAAAATTTTCAACAAGTACTTAACGAGACCTGCTATGTGACAGGCCCCAATGCTTGGCATGGAGGGTAAAAAAATGAATATGACACAGATTGTGGGAAAGACAAACCGAAATCACAGCATAGTGCTTGTGTAATATGGACAGAGGCCACAGTGGAGGGTACCTAAATCAGAAAGGGTCTGGGAAGGTTTCCTGGAAAAGGTAATTCTGGCGCTAAATTTTGAAGGACAAGGAGAAGTTGGCTAAACAGGGGAGGGAATTCCAGATAGAGCAACAGAAAGTTCATGAAGCAACAGGACAGAGTCAAGGAACTAGTTCAGTATGACCAGAATGAAGGGATGTATGTGTTGGGGGAGGGGTGGGACAGGGAGAGGTGGATTGTAAAAGATTTGGGATAGAGGGGTAGGCAGATGTGCTAAGGAGAGGATCTGTACTTGACCTTGAAATCCAGGGAATCATGGTACAATTTTAAGCAGAAGAAGTGATATCATGAGATTTAGAACCATCACTCTGGCAATAGGATAGAGGATGATCAGAGGAGCAAACTATAACTCAGGGGATTAGTTGGAATGTTTCACATACTTACAGGAGAAATAGCCAATATCCATGGGCAGTCCGGGTGCTAGGCAGTTAGCTGACAAGTCAAATGGTGCCCTGTTGAAGCCATGTAAACTTGTTTTTCTTTTTTTTTAAGTTTATTTATTTATTTGAGAGAGACAGTGCAAGTGGAAAAGGGGCAGAGAGAGAGGGAGACGGAGAGAGAGAGAGAGAGAGAGAGAGAGAGAGAGAGAGAGAGAGAATCCCAAGCAGGCTCTTCGCTGCCAGCACATAGACAGATGTGGCGCTCGAATCCTTGAAGCTATGAGACCATGACCTGAGCCAAAACCAAGAGTAGGACACTTAACCAGCTGAGGCACCCAGGCCCCTAAACTTCTGTTTTTCTAAGGTCACTTCCCAAGTTCAGGTCCTCATGATCTACAGCCTGGGTTATCTAAAGCACCACCTTCACTGCACTCTTCATATATCATTTACTCCATATTTTTATAGCACTTATCATTCCCTAACAGTGCTTACAAATACTTAGGTACCTATCAGGAGTGTGTGTGTGTGTGTATGTGTGTGTGTGTGTGTGTGTGTGTGTGTCTAAGCTTGGGCTGCCATAACAAAATACTGTATGCTTACACAAAAGAAATTTATTTCTCACAGTTCTGGAGGCTGGAAAGTCCAAGACCAAGGTGCTGGCAGGAAAGTTTCATTCTGAAGCCTTTTTTCTTGACTTGTAAGTGGCTGCCATTTCATTGTGTGCTCACGTGGCCTTTCCCTGGTAAGGAGAGGGAAAGGAGAGAACTCTTGCTTCCCTTTAGTTATTTATTTATCTAATTCTCAAGGTGGTTAACATACAGTATAGTATTGTCTTCAGTAGAACTCAGTGATTCATGACTTACATACAACACCCAGTGCTCTTCCCAACAAGTGCCCTCCTTAATACCCATCACCCATTTAGCCCATTCCCCACCCCCATCAACCTTCAGTTTGTTCTCTATATTTAAGAGTCTCTTATGGTTTGCCTCCCTCTCAGTTTTTATCTTATTTTTCTCATCTGTCAAGTTTCTTAAATTCTACATATGAATGAAATCATATGATATCTGTTTTTCTCTGACTGACTTATTTCGCTTCCGTTTTTAATAAGGCCACCCAGTTTTATTGGTAGGGCCACACCCTTATACCTCATTTACACTTAATTACCTACTAAAGGTGTTATCTCCAAATCTAGTCATATTGGGGTTAAGGTTCAACACATGAATTTTAGTCCATAGCAATATATATGTTTGGGAGCAACTGGGTGGCTTAGTCGGTCAAGCGTTCATCCCTTTCTCTCTCTCCCTCTCCCTCAAAATAAACATTATATATATATTATTTATAAGCATATGTATGTAACATATATACATATATATACATATATATGTATATACACATATATATGTATATAAACATATATAAAACTATATATAAATATTATATATAAATAAACATATATTATATAAACATTAAATATATATTATATATTATATATAAACATTATATATAAATAAACATATATATTCTTTATAAGCATATTTATGTAACATATATACATATATACACATATATATATATACACATATGTATATACATACATACAAACATATATAAAACACATATATATGAATATATGTTTTATTGATTTAAAAACTCCTCTTGGGGCGCCTGGGTGGCGCAGTCGGTTGGGCGTCCAACTTCAGCCAGGTCACGATCTCGCGGTCCGTGAGTTCGAGCCCCGCGTCGGGCTCTGGGCTGATGGCTCGGAGCCTGGAGCCTGTTTCCGATTCTGTGTCTCCCTCTCTCTCTGCCCCTCCCCCGTTCATGCTCTGTCTCTCTCTGTCCCAAAAATAAATAAACGTTGAAAAAAAAAATTAAAAAAAAAAATTAAAAAAAAAACAAACTCCTCTTATGAGGCTCCTGGCTGGTTCATGGGGTAGAGCATATGACTCTCAGTATCAGGGCTTGGGGTCATGAGTTCAAGCCCCACATTGGTCATGGAATCTACTTAAAAAAAAATGCTCTTATTAAAAAAATATTAACCTCAAATGTTCTCTGCTTAAGTTGCATATAACAATTAATTCTCACAAAGCACTTTTGTTGATTTTTTACTGAACTTTTGTATCCAGAGCAACATGTTGTCGCTATTGATGAACCAACATAATTCTGTGAATGTTGTTTGATATTTTTGTTAAGGAATAAAATCAAAGTGAAACAACTAACACATATTGAAACTTCACTCTTTCAACAATGATGTGATCAACTTCTTTTCTGCAGTGAATAATGGTTTGTGAATACTGAAAGAATATTTACTCAATTTTTACTGCTGTTTACAATGTTAACAGCTACAGACATAACACACTTTTAAGTTTCATCCGTATTAACAAGCTCTTCATAACTTTTTTTAAAGTTTATTTATTTTGAGAGAGAGAGAGAGAACACACATATGCACGGGGAGGGGCAGGGAGAGAGAGAAACCCAAGCAGGCTCCATGCACTGTCAGCACAGAGCCCAATTCAAGGACTTGCTCACACAAACCACAAGATCATGAGCTGAGCCGAAACCAAGAGTCGGATTCTTAACAGACTGAGCCACATAGGCACCCCATTCTTGACCATAACTTTTAAGTCTAGACAATCAACAAAATAATAAATAGCCTTGATTTGTCATGCTTGCTGGTGTTTCCATGTTGTAAATGCTGCCACCATGACCTATTTCAAACTATTAGCCTAATGTCACTGAACATGAAACTGGAAAGAGATGTGCACAGCTCATTATCATATAACATTTCCATAATGCAGATACAATAGACATAAATAACCTCAAGGGCATAGATAATGGGAAAGTGTAGTAAAAATAATTACGAGTTTTGAATGTTTATTACCTTTCTTAAAAATATTTTTTGGGGGGCGCCTGGGTGGCGCAGTCGGTTAAGCATCCTACTTCAGCCAGGTCACGATCTCGCGGTCCGCGAGTTCGAGCCCCGCGTCGGGCTCTGGGCTGATGGCTCAGAGCCTGGAGCCTGTTTCCGATTCTGTGTCTCCCTCTCTCTCTGCCCCTCCCCCGTTCATGCTCTGTCTCTCTCTGTCCCAAAAATAAATAAATGTTGAAAAAAAAATTAAAAAAAAATATTTTTGGGGGCACCTGGGTGGCTCAGTCGATTAAGCGTCGGACTTTGGCTCAGGTCATGATCTCGCTGTTTGTGAGTTCAAGCCCCGCGTTGGGCTCTGTGCTGACAGCTCAGAGCCTGGAGCCTGTTTCGGATTCTGTGTCTCCCTCTCTCTCTCTGCCCCTCCCCCATTCATGCTCTGTCTCTCTCTGTCTCAAAAATAAGTAAACGTTAAAAAAAAATTTTTTTTAATATTTTTTAACATTTACTTATTTTTGAGAGATAGAGAGAGACAGAGCCTGAGCAGGGAGGGGCAGAGAGAGAGGCAGACACAGAATCCGAAGCAGGCTCCAGGCTCTGAGCTGTCAGCACAGAGCCTGATGCACGGGGCTCAAATTCACAAACTGCAAGATCATGACCCCAGCCGAGCTGAAGTCGGACCCTTAACCGACTGAGCCCCACCCCCCCCCGGGGGCGCACCTATTACCTTTTTAAAAAGTAATCTCTGGGGCGCCTGGGTGGCTCAGTCGGTTAAGCGGCCGACTTTGGCTCAGGTCACGATCTCGCGGTCCGTGGGTTCGAGCCCCGCCTCGGGTTCTGTGCTGACAGCTCAGAGCCTGGAGCCTGTTTCGGATTCTGTGTCTCCCTCTCTCTGACCCTCCCCCACTCATGCTCTGTCTCTCTCTGTCTCAAAAATAAATAAACGTTAAAAAAAAAAATTAAAAAAAACTAATCTCTACTCCCAAAGTGGAACTTGAACGCACGACTATGAGATCCAGAGTTGCATGCTCTACTGACTAAGCCACCCATGTGCCCCTGTTATCTATTTTTAATATAACTCACTGTAAATTTATACACTTTAACTTTTAATAATGGCTGTGCATGACAACCAGCTCACGAAATTCTGAAAAATTTAACAATCAGGTCTTGCAAGCCAATATGTGCTGGGTCCAGCATACCACTATGTGCCTACTCCAATTCTACTCAATCATACTGCCCAGTGCCACTGTCACCAGTCTCTCCTTTTCCCATCAGAAAATTCCCTCATTGAAACCCCTAAATATATTCCTATTCTATTAGAGAATTTATTTAATCTTCTCTTATAATTCAATGACTTTACATTCTGAAAGGACGTAAGTTTCAAGGAAGCAGACGTGAGAAACTTAACAATGAGGAATAGAAGAAGGTTGAGGACTTTTGGTTAATAGCCTTTTTTTTTTTAAGGTTTTATTTTTAAGTAATCTCCACACCCAACGTGGGGCTCAGACTTACAGCCCTGAGATCAAGAGTGTCATGCTCTACTGACTCAGGGACCCCAATAGTCTTAAA
Source organism: Lynx canadensis (assembly GCF_007474595.2). Classification (NCBI taxonomy): domain Eukaryota; kingdom Metazoa; phylum Chordata; class Mammalia; order Carnivora; family Felidae; genus Lynx; species Lynx canadensis. The sequence continues at coordinate 170,996,205 of NC_044306.2, forward strand.
AATATTCTTAACTAAAATATAGTATACAACTATTCATTTTTAAAATGAAAACATTAATAACTGGTCAGGAAATAATACTAACAATAGTAAGACTCATCAGTGGATGCTGAACCCATTGGGTAAAATGTTGACAGGGGACACATTTCCAAAGCATTATACTAGAGATTTTTTTTAACCAATTACAAGAGGAAAGATGAATCTTTCCCAAGGAGCAACCTGGCAGTTAAAACCTAAGCTAGGAGATTAAATCTAGCATCACAAATATAGTGGGTTATCCTTACACTGTCTCTTGATATGATACAATACAATATTCACAACATTCCCCATAAGAAATTCTTGGCAGAATATTTACTCTGAATCTAATCAAGCCCTTCTAGACCTAACTTTCACTTTATAGGAAATTCAAGGAGACAGAATAACAAGTTAAACAACATTGTAAGACAAAAATAAAATGTGAGACCTTCTACAAAACAACTGGCCTGGCCTCTTCAAAAAGTGAGTATCGGGGCCCCTGGGTGGTTCAGTTGGTTAAGCATCCAACTCTTGATTTCAACTCTTGATTTCAGCTTAGGTCATGATCTCACAATTCATGAGTTAGAGCCCCGCATCGGGCTCTGTGCTGACAGTGTGGAGCTTGCTTGGAATTTTCTCTCCCTTTCTCTCTGCCCCTATCCCACGTGCACTCTCTCTCTTTCTCAAAATAAATAAACTTAAAAAAAAAGAGTATCATTATAAAAGATGGGAGAGCTATTTCAAATTAAAAGAATGTACAAAGTTAAAACAACCAAATGTTAGTTTGTGTAGATTCTAGATTGAAAAACTGTAATAAAAGAAATCTGAGGGACATATAAACATTCGATTATGAGATGGATATTAGATGACATTACATGGTTATTGTTAATTTTTTGAGAGGTATGGGATTTACAAGTAAAGTTCCAGGGTGTCTGCAAATTACATTCAAAAGTTTCAGTGAAAGAGCAGTGTATCTAGGTGATGGACCAATAGAGATCATAAAAGCAAATGTAGCAAAACATCAATAATTATTTAATCTAGATGAAAGACATATGAATGTTTATTATTCTCTGATCTCATCTCTGTGTTAAAATTTTCCATATTAAAATGTTAAGAAAAGGGGCGCCTGGGTGGCGCAGTCGGTTAAGCGTCCGACTTCAGCCAGGTCACGATCTCGCGGTCCGTGAGTTCGAGCCCTGCGTCGGGCTCTGGGCTGATGGCTCAGAGCCTGGAGCCTGTTTCCGATTCTGTGTCTCCCTCTCTCTCTGCCCCTCCCCCGTTCATGCTCTGTCTCTCTCTGTCCCAAAAATAAATAAATGTTGAAAAAAAAAAAATTAAAAAAAAAAAATGTTAAGAAAAGAATGTAGGGAATTCTGTTATAACAATGTAATACCTTCTGAGTTTTAATAAATTACTATATGATTTTTGGCTTATTACGTAAAATTATATTTAATGATCAATTGGAAATTCAGTTTGGTCCTCCAATATTTTTAGAAACAATGAAAAAATCAGCGGGAGCAAAATATGGCACTTTGATATAAAGATTATTCTTTTTTAAATTTTTTAATGTTTATTTATTTTTGAGAGAGAGACAGAACACAAGCACGGGAGGGGCAGGGAGAGAGGGAGACATAGAATCCAAAGCAGGCTCCAGGCTCTGAGCTGTCAGCACAGAGCCCAATGTGGGGCTTGAACCCGCAAACTGTGAGATTGTGACCTGAGCTAAAGTCGGACACTTAAATGACTGAACCACCCAGGCACCCCTGATATAAGGATTATTTTAAGCTGAAGGCCCCTGAGAAGAAGCAGATAAAAAGGAAAGCTCTCTGCATTACTCCTATTGCTTAAAATAGGACATAAATTTATGAAGTTGTTCCCCCTCCTCTCTCTACTGGAAAGGACAAAAGTTACCCTAATCAGCCCAGAGATGGCAACAAGGAATCTACACAACGTACTTTGCTAATTAGCCCTTATCTTTCATTAGATCTCCCATACATTTACCTTCCCCCAATTTGTCACCCTATAAACTCAAAGTCCTCTTCGTTTGGTCACTTCTCTAAAAATTTACTGTTCTTTTGGGAAGATACTCCATAAGCCCAAATTCTAACCACATCTTTGAGTTACTCCTTTCTGGGTATTCCCATTGTGTATGCTTCATTCACATGTTAATAAGCTTCTGTTTCTTTTTCTCTTGTTAATCTGTCTTTTGTCAGTCTAATTTTCATGGGCACCAGCCAATGAACTTAAGATGGGTAAAGGGAAAAAAGAAATTTTTCCTCCTCTGCAAACGTCAGATGAATTGCAAAAGTATTTGTTACAAAGAGTAATTTTTTTCTCAACATCTAACCTGGTATTTCAAATTGTTCCTTTGTTTGGTGCCCTGGAAAAATCAACAGCTATTAAGATTTAGAAGATTGTAAGGGATGTCTTTCAAAATGTGGAGAGAACCAGTGTGACAAGTTCCCAAAAAGATAACTTTTTAGGAAAACAGATACATGGAAGTTTTGCTCTGTTTCATCTCATTAAAAATATTAAAGCCAGTACATCTTTCAGAAAATCTTTCTTGTGGGGCACCTAGCTGGCTCAGTCAGTAAAGCATGTGACTCTTAATCTCAGGATTGTACATTTGAGCCCCATGTTGGGTGTAGAGATTACTTAAAAATAAAATCTTCAGGGGCGCCTGGGTGGCGCAGTCGGTTAAGCGTCCGACTTCAGCCAGGTCACGATATCGCGGTCCGTGAGTTCGAGCCCCGCGTCGGGCTCTGGGCTGATGGCTCAGAGCCTGGAGCCTGTTTCCGATTCTGTGTCTCCCTCTCTCTCTGCCCCTCCCCCGTTCATGCTCTGTCTCTCTCTGTCCCAAAAATAAATAAAACGTTGAAAAAAAAATTAAAAAAAAAGATAAAATAAAATCTTTAAAAAAAAAAAGAAAGAAAATCTTTTTTGTACTTCTAGGGGTACATGTATCACAGAAGTTAATTTTTCGCCGTATTTATTTCAGATTTTTCTGTTTTATCAAACAGTACATACAGTTGAAACCCATCCCCATTCCATTATCCTAACTACCCAGAGCTACCTTTTCACTGAAATCACTGTATTCTTACTGTTCATGTTTTTATACTTTTGTTACATAGATTTATATTACCTCTGTACATGCGCAATAAGCAATATACAGTATAGTTTTCTATCCTTTTACATTTTTCACAGATGGTACCATACTTCATGTATGCTCTTAGAAACTACTTTTTTCAGTCAACAGTGTGTTTAGGATGTAACCATGGTACTACACCTGGGTTTAGTTCATTTATTCTAGCTACATTATGGTATCCTATTTATGAATTACCAAAATGAATGTGTTGGCATCTTCATGAACATTTAGTCTTTTACCTTTAAAATCAATTCTGGGAGCACCTGGGTGGCTCAGTCAGTTAAGCATCTGACTTTGGCTGAGGTCATGATCTCGTAGTTCAGTTCTTGAGTTCGAGGCCCACTTCTAGCTCTGTGCTGACAGCATGGAGCCAGCTTTGGATTCTGTGTGTGTGTGTGTGTGTGTGTGTGTGTGTGTGTGTGTCTCTCTCTCTCAAAAATAAAAAACATTAAAAAAAAGTTTTTTAGTCAATTCTGAAATGAACAACTTTGCATGAGATTTTATCTAGAATAAGTATTTAGAAGCAGAATATGGGGTGCCTGGCTGGCTCAGTCAGTGGAGTATGTGACATTGGGTCTCAGGGTCATATGTGTTTGAATTCCACGGTGGGGACAGAGCTTACACACAAAATAATAATAGGGCACCTGGGTGGCTCAGTCAGATAACTGGCCAACTCTTGATCTCAGCTCAGGTCTTGATCTTGGGGTCATGGGTTCTGGCCCCACTTTGGACTCCATGCTGGGCATAAAGCCTACTTAAAAAATAATAATAATAACAAAAATAAAAATAGACGTGGAATAGTTAGGCCAGAATATCTTCAACTTTGCATATTAAAATAGTTGCAAATTTACTTCCAGTGGTTGCACTTAGAGTATGAGAATATCCCTAATCCCTGCCAACATTTGTTATATTTAGTTCCCACCAAATCTTATGTGTATGAAAATGGTATATCATATTTGTTCTAATGTACATTTTCCTTAGTAGCAGTGAGTTTGAGCACTCTTTCGCAATTTTATTGGCCATTCAGGTTTTCTCTTCAGTTGCCTTTTTCTATTGGATTGTTTGTCTCTGATACCATCTGCTATTATTAGTTTGTTAGAGTTTTTAATTATTTATTTATTTTTATTTTTGTTGGAGAGGAAAGAGGACGCAGAAAGAGAGAGAGACAAGCAGGGTTCACCTGAAGTGGGGCCCAAGCTCACCCAATGTGGGACTTGAACTCAGGAACCATGAGATCATGACCTGAGCTGAAGTCAGATTTTAATGACTGGGCCACTCACGCGCCCTTGTTAGAGTTTTTCAAAAAGTATGTTAAGATGTTAAAATTATGTTTTGATACTAGTCCTTTGATAGTGTTGAAATTTTTTCCTTTGCCTTTGAAAGCTAAATAAAAATAGTAAGTGAATATATGGAGGAAGGATCTGTCCCACAACATTAGACCCCAAGCTTAACCAGAGACTGCCTGGCCATGGCTCCATGAAGCTATTAAATTAAGATAAATGAAAAGGGCACAAACCAAGTTGCTTTCCAGATGGCTCATGGTTTGCTTGCCTGATTTATGAAGGATGATACTCCCCATTAAAACTCTTTTTAGTAGGTTGACTTCATTTTGCTGACTGAACCAACATAATCGTTTTATTCTAATAATCGAGTTCCTTTCATTACATGCTTTTTGCTTCTTGTGCATTCTCAGACAGGCTGAAGGTAGACGAAAATGGAACACAATGGAGGTTCTAGAAATGTTACCAAGAAGAAATCATTTATTTTGAATGGATGAAAATAAGGAGGTAACAACTTATCAGATTGTACTATGATTATTTTTACAAATGATGCTCACTTTTAGTAACTGCTAGATTTTCTTCTACTGCTGTTTCTCCCTAGAGCAGAAGCATCACAAAGACTATATTTTCTCCACTCCTGTGCTATTCTCTTGGGCTTCAAATGAAACTATAGATCCTGAAGTGGATTCCAGGACAGTGTTTCAGGCAACTTAGGGACAGTGTAAAATATACTGAAGTCATAGTGGAAGAAGCTGAAGCTACTGTGCCAAGATATAGGAGTTTCCAGTGGTTAGTGTTGACTATTGAATGCAGTGACATCTATCATTTTCTCCTTTGTAAGGTATCATAAACCATTTTATGTTTTTTTGAATAGTCTATTATTATTATTATTATTATTATTCACATATGACACTCTGTTACTTTCAGGTATACAACATTGATTTGATACTTCTATACATTGGGAAATAATCACCACCATAAGTCTAGTTGTCTGTCACCATACAAATTTACAAATTTGTTTTTCTTATGATGAGAACTTTTAAGATTTACTCTTAGCAACTTTCAAGTATACAATACCAGTGTATTGACTATAGTCACAATTGCTGTGCATTACATGCCCATTGCATATTTATTTTATATCTGGAAGTTTATATTTCTTGATCCCCGTCGCTCATTTTGCTTACCCCCATACCACCTCCCCTTTGGCAACCACCAATCTGTTTTCTTTGTGAGTTTTGTTTTGTTTGTTCATTTGCCTTTTTTGTTTTGTTTTGTTTTTGTTTTTGTTTTAGATTCCATTTAGCAAATACCCACAAGGTACATCCATGTTGATGCAAATGGCAAGATTTCCTTTTTTAATGGCTGAATAGTATTCCTGTGTGTGTGTGTGTGTGTGTGTGTGAGAGAGAGAGAGAGAGAGAGAGAGAGAGAGAGACAGACAGAGAGAGAGAGAGACAGAGACGGAGACAGAGAGAGAGAGAGAGAGAGAGACTTCCTCTTTATCCATTCATCCATTCATGGACACTTATGTTGCTTTTGTATTGTGGCTATTCTAAATAATCCTGCAGTGAGCATAGGGGTGCATATATCTTTTTGAGTTAGTATTTTAGTTTTCCTTGGACATTTTATGTTTTACGTTATATACGGATGATATTTAACACCCCTTCCTTTTCTTTTTTGTTTAACAATTGGAATTTTCCCTGCTGGTGTATATCTTTACTTTCTTCCTTGATCAGTGTGTTTGCTAGTGTTAAATAAAAGAGGTCACTAGACTGAAGGTGATTCTAGTACCTTATCAGCATTAAGTGAGCAATCCAAAACCGAACCCTGTAAATGCCTCAAGGTTAAGAAAACAAAATCTAAGGATAATCAATCGCAAAGAGCCAACTTGACTTTCCAAATAAGGCAAATATTTAAGCTATAGCCAATCAAATGATTTCCTTGCTTTGCTTCTGCCTTTACTCCATAAAAGTCTTTCTCCTAGCTCCTATCGTGGAGCACTTGTTACCACTTCTGGCTTGGTTGACACTGCCTGATTCAAATTGATTTTTGTTCAAATAAGATCTTAACATTTTTAATGTGTCTTAGTTTTATCTTTAATAATAGTGAGATAACTTACCAAATATACATATTTGTCTTAGTCAGGACTCTCTTGACTGTAACAGAAATTAATCCCAAACAGACTTATGGGGAAATGGGGCCAAAGTAATTAACTACTTTGAAAAGACCAGAGGGACCATAATAATCCAAGCTTGATTCTCAGTGGGTTCAGTCTGGTCCCCTAAATTATTTTTTACTTATTCACTTATTTTTTTAAATTTATTTTTAAGTAAGATCTATGCAACCCCAGAGATCAAGAATCGCATGCTCTACCAACTAAGCCAGTCAGGTGCTCCCTCTTTTTTTGTTTAAAGAGCGTGCTTGAATGTGAAGGGTTTTTTATTTTATTTTATTTTAATGTTTGTTTATTTATTTTGAGAGAGAGAGAGGGAGAGAGAGAGAGAATGCATGTGCATGCAAGTGGGGGTGGGGCAGAAAGAGGGAGAGAGAGAGAGAGAGAGAGAGAGAGAGAGAGAGAGAGAGAGAGAATCCCAAGCAGGTTCTGCACTATCAGGACAGAGCCTGATGCAAAACTTGATCCCATGAACTGTGAGATCATGACCTGAGCTGAAATCCAAGAGTGGGATGCCTAAGTGACTGAATCACCCAGGTGCTCCTAATTTATTTATTTATTTTTATTAAAAAAAAAAACTTTTTTAAACATTTATTCATTTTTGAGAGTGAGAAAGACAGAGCATGAATGGGGGAGGGGCAGAGAGAGAGGGAGACAGAATCTGAAGCAGGCTCCAGGCTCTGAGCTGTCAGCACAGAGCCTGATGCAGAGCTCAAACCCACAAACTGTAAGATCATGACCTGAGCCGAAGTCAGACGCTTAACTGACTGAGCCACCCAGGCGCTCCTATTTTATTTTTAAAGTTAGCTCTACCCCCAGTGTGGGGCTTGACCTCAGGACCTCAAGATCAAGAGTCATATGCTCTCCCAGTTGATCTAGCCAGGCACCCCTGGTCTCATAAATTCTTAACCTATCGTTAAGATAGATGGGCCAGGCTTAGGTCATTCACCCACTCTTCTCTGAACGGAGTAGTAAGGGGAGGATGTATGGGATCAGCCTCATCTGAAACTCTATGCCTGTTGCTATGAAAAGAACAAGGTATGGATGCCAGGAAAGCAAAAACAATATAGTTCCATTTCAATCATCCTTTTTTATCCAATGCTTTTTATATTTTTGCTTCTCCCCCTCCCCCAATGTCTGTCAATCAATTTTGACTTGATAAGAGTTACCTCAGGGTGGACATCAATTCCCGTTATCCAGCTTATTTTAATTGAAGGAAGAAAATTTTGCTGTAACACACCCCCAAAGCTGAAGCAGTTGGCTACTAAAAGGCCATTACTCCTTTTGGATAGAAATTGGCTGATGGAGCAAGAATTGATTCTGGAGTTATTGATGATTTGGCTCTCCCCAGTTTTCAGTGGGGGGGGGTTCTACTGAACCATCAAGTCATCAATTTGCTCATTTCTGCTTCCATCAGTGATTAATGATCCTGAGGTTGGATAGGGCATCTTTGCAATTGCTAAGTGCTGAGTCATTCATCTCATTAAGAATACATTCCTACCTTTATTTGCTGCCTGAAAAGTAAGCCCCAGAAGCTCTGCAGATATAGCATGACTATGAGATCTAACTATGCATGAATGTATATGTAAGCGTGTTTTCCTTTGTTTTTGACTGAGCTATTTTTATACTCCATAAATCGTAGATACCTGATAGCAAGGCAACTAGTTTTTGTCTATTTTGTTAGTTTTCTATTGCTGCTTTTCCTTTCCTTTTTTATTATTTTTTAAGTAGGCTCCATGCCCAATGTGGGGCTTGAACTTATGACCCTGAGATCAAGAGTTGTATGCTCTACCAACTGAGCCACCCAGGTGCCCCTCTATTGCTGTTTCTAAAAACTGCCATGAATTTGGCATCTTAAAACAACACAAATTTACTTTCTTACAGTTCTGGAAACTAGAAGTCCCACACAGGTTCCCCTGGGCTAAGATCAAGGTAACTGCAGAGCTCCATTACTTTCTGGAGGCTGTAGGGAGAATTATATTTGCTTGCCTTTTCTATCTTTTAAAGGCCACCCCATTCCTGAGCTCTTGGATCCCTTTCTCTATCTTCTAAATCAGCAATGTTGCATCTTTCTGACCATCCTTCCATAGTCACAGCTCCCTCTGACTCTCTCCTGCTTACCCTCTTCCACGTTTAAAGACCCTTGTGATTACATTGAACCCACCTGGATAATCCAAGATAATCTCTACAATTAGGTCATCTGATTAGCAATCTTAATTCCCTCTGTATCGACTCAATTCCCCTTCACTCCCTAACATATTGAGAGGTTCTGAGGATTAGGCTGGGACATTTTGGAGGTGGGGGAAGTAGGCATTATTCTGCCTTCCACCATCTATAGACATGCAAATAAATTCTGCCAAATGGAGATTGCTTTGACATCTCTACCCACCCACTCCTGTAGCAAAATCCACTTTTCCTTCCATTTCAACATTCCTTTACTCTATAGGAAGTTGTAGATCTTTGACTTCACCTTTGAACCAATTTTAACAGATTTCCCAGTTCTCTCGTTATTTAATGAGCTACGTAACATCTTTGACATGTATTTATCTTATACATCATATGAAATAAATTATTAGCTTATAAATATTTATAGGTCATGATTGTACCTTATTTTGAAAATTTATCAGAGGCTTAGGTACTAGAGATTGAAAAAATAGAAATGTATACACTAGAGATACATCGTAGGGCTTCAGGAAATGATGGTATACCTCAATCTCTTCCATGTTCTTATAGATTTCAACGTGATCAGGAGATAGACTTGGCTGGGACTCCAACAGCTACCGGTTGAAAGTCAGAGATCAGGTTACTTCCTTCTGACATTTGAAACTCAAGTTTGAATCCTAGTCCATTAAAGGGAATTGTCTAAGATCATCTGTTTATTACTCTACCTGGACTTCAGAAGTTTTACAATCTACTTTTTAAAAAGAAAGCTGGGGCTTCTGGGTGGCTCAGTTAGTTGATCGTCCAACTCTTGATTTCGGCTCAGGTCATAATCTCACAGTTCTTGAGATCAAGCCCGGAGTCTGGCTCTGTGCTGACAGCATGGATTCTCTCTCTCCCTCTCTCTCAGCTTAGGATTCTCTCTCTCCCTCTCTCTCTGGCCCTCCCCCCACTCTCTTTCTCAAAATAAATAAATAATAAAAACATTAAAAATTTTTTTAAAAAGTAAAAATTAAAAGGAAAGTTAACAATGAACTAACCCCTACCTCCAGTCATTGACCCACAAATAGTGATTTTGCGAGATGAAGTGAAAATGTTAAGCATTTTTGCTTAAAAGCATAAAGCGTCTGGTTCATCTTCACAGGGAAGTTGGAGTATTCTGGTCTGATACAGCAACCACCCTGGCTCTGTTTCCTTTCCCTTGGAGCACTCAACCAGCTCTGACAGAACAGCTTCCGGTAAACTTGTTACCCTACCTATTGAATCCAGAAGGTCAACATTTCCAGTAGTCTAGAAGAAACAAAGAGAGCGAAGACAAGAAGCTTCCTTATTACAAATCCAAATCCTTTTCATTTGCTATTTCATCACAGAGTAGCTGGCCACTAACTCTATAGATCAAAATTGTGCTATCCAGCTATGCTTTAAATATAATAAAATTTCAGTAAAATAAAAATGTGAATAATAATAAAATAAATAATGGGATTTGGTAGGGATTGCATTGGGTAATATAGACATTTTAACAATATTTCTTCTTCTAGTCCATAAGCCTGGAATGTTTTTCCATTTTTTTTGTGTCCTCTTCAATTTCTTTCATCCGTGCTCTATACTTTTTAGAGTACAGATCTTTTACCTCTTTGGTTAGGTTTATTGGTAGATATCTAATGTGTTTGGTGTAATTATGAATGGGATTGATTCCTTGATTTCTCCTTCTGTTTCTTCATTATCAGTGTATAGAAACGCAATAGATTTCTGTATGTTGATTTTGCACTCTGTGACTTTACTTATTTTGTGTATCAGTTCTAGCAGTTTTTTGGTGGAGTCTTTTGGGTTTTCTTTCTTTCTCTCTCTCTTTTTTTTAATGTTTATTTATTTTCAAGAGAGAGAGAATGAGAGTTCATGTGTTACTGGGGGAAGGCAGAGACAGGGAAACAGGGGGGCTCAAACTCATGAGCCATGAGATCATGACCTGAGACGAAGGCAAATGCTTAACCGACTGAGCCACCCAGGCTCCCCAGAATGTTTTGGGTTTTCTATATAGAGAGTATCCTGTCTTCTGCAAATAGTGAAAGTTTGACTACTTCCTTGCCAGTTTGAATACCTTTTATTTCTTTTTGTTGCCTGATTACTGAGGCCAGGATTTCCAGCACTATGATGAACAGTGGTGAGAGTAGACATCCCTGTCTTGTTCCTGACTGTAGAGGAAAAGTTTTCAGGTTTTCCCCACTGAGGACAACATTAACTGTGGATTTTTCATGTAATGGGATTTGTAAGCTCGTTAGAAGCCTGAAAAAGTCAGTTTTGGGTGCTATGTTTATCCTTTTTTTTTTAAGTTTATTTATTTATTTTGAGAGAGAGAGAGAGTGCACAGGTGTGTGCAAGTGGGCAAGAGATAGAGAGAGAGAGAGAGAGAGAGAGAGAGAGAGAGAGAATCCCAAACAGGCTGCATGCTGTCAGCTCAGAGCTTGACTCAGGGCTTGAATTCACAAACTGTGAGATCATGATCTGAGCTGAACCAAGAATCTGACACTTAACTGACTGAGACACCCAGGCATCCCTATATTTATCCTTTTGATCAAAGTCCTAAAGAGTAATTTTACATTTATTTGTCTGTGGCCTACATATTTTTTTCCTTTTGTGAAGAAAATTATTTGTATTTTATTTTATTTTTAAAAAATTTTTAATGTTTATTTTTGAGAGAGAGAGAGGGACAGAGACAGAGCATGAGCAGAGGAGGGGCAGAGAGAGAGGGAGACACAGAATCTGAAGCAGGCTCTAGGCTCTGAACTGTCAACACAGAGCCCAATGTGGGACTCGAACTCACAAGAACCGTGAGCTCATGACCTAGGCCAAAGTCGGATGTTTAACTCACTGAGCTGCAAAGCACCCCAAAATTATTTATATTTTATATATATTTTTTTAATTTAAATTTTTATTTTTTAACATGTATATCCAAATTAATTAGCATATAGTGCAACAACGATTTCAGGAGTAGATTCCTTTGTACCCCTTACCCATTTAGCCCATCCCCCCTCCCACAACCCCTCCAGTAACCCTCAGGGTGTTCTCCATATTTATGAGTCTCTTCTGTTTTGTCCCCCTCCCTGTTTTTATATTATTTTTGTTTCCCTTCCCTTATGTTCATCTGTTTTGTCTCTTAATGTCCTCATATGAGTGAAGTCATATGATTTTTGTCTTTCTCTGACTGACTAATTTCACTTAGCATAATACCCTCCAGTTCCATCCACATAGTTGCAAATGGCAAGATTTCATTCCTTTTGATTTCTGAGTAATACTCCATTGTATATATATATACCACATCTTCTTTATCCATTCATCCATCGAGGGACATTTGGGCTCTTTCCATACTTTGGCTGTTATTGATAATGCTGCTATAAACATGGGGGTGCATGTGTCCCTTCAAAACAGCACACCTGTATCCCGTGGATAAATGCCTAGTAGTGCAATTGCTGGGTCATAGGGGAAGTTCTATTTTTAGTTTTTTTGAGGAACCTCCATACTATTTTCCAGAGTGGCTGCACCAGCTTGCTTTCCCACCAACAATGAAAAAGAGATCCTCTTTCTCCGCATCCTTGCCAACATCTGTTGTTGCCTGAGTTGTTAATGTTAGCAATTCTGACAGGTGTAAGGTGGTATCTCATTGTGGTTTTGATTTGTGTTTCCCTGATGATGAGTGATGTTGAGCATTTTTTCATGTGTTGATTGGCCATCTGGATGTCTTCTTTGGAGAAGTGTCTATTCATGTCTTTTGCCCATTTCTTTATTGGATTATTTGTTTTTGGGGTGTTGAGTTTGATAAATTCTTTATAGATTTTGTATACTAACCCTTTATCTGATATGTCATTTGCAAATATCTTCTTCCATTCTGTCAGTTGCCTTGTAGTTTTGCTGATTGTTTCCTTCGCTGTGAAGAAGCTTTTTATTTTGATGAGGTCCCAGTAGTTCATTTTTGCTTTTGTTTCCTTTGCCTCTGGAGATGTGTTGAGTAAGAAGTTGCTGCAGCTGGGGTGCCTGGGTGGCGCAGTCGGTTAAGCATCCGACTTCAGCCAGGTCACGATCTCGCGGTCCGTGAGTTCGAGCCCCGCGTCAGGCTCTGGGCTGATGGCTCGGAGCCTGGAGCCTGTTTCCGATTCTGTGTCTCCCTCTCTCTCTGCCCCTCCCCCGTTCATGCTCTGTCTCTCTCTGTCCCAAAAATAAATAAAAAACGTTGAAAAAAAATTAAAAAAAAAAAAAAGTTGCTGCGGCCAAGATCAAAGAGGTTTTTGCCTGCTAGCTCCTCGAGGATTTTGATGGTTTCCTGTCTTACATTGAGGTCTTTCATCCATTTTGAATTTATTTTTGTGTATGGTGTAAGAAAGTGGCCCAGGTTCATTCTTCTGCACGTTGCTGTCCAGTTTTCCCAGCACCACTTGCTGAAGAGACTGTCTTTATTCCATTGGATATTCTTTCCTGCTTTGTCAAAGATTAGTTGGCCATACGTTTGTAGGTCCATTTCTGGGTTCTCTATTCTGTTCCATTGATCCGAGTGTCTGTTTTTGTGCCAGTACCATACTGTCTTGATGATTACAGCTTTGTAGTATAGCTTGAAGTCTGGGATTGTGATGCCTCCTGCTTTGGTTTTCTTTTTCAAGATTGCTTTGGCTGTTCGGGGTCTTTTCTGGTTCCATACAAATTTTAGGATTATGTGTTCTAGCTCTGTGAAGAATGCTGGCGTTATTTTGATAGGGATTGCATTGAATATGTAGATTGCTTTGGGTAGTATTGACATTTTAACAGTATTTGTTCTTCCCATCCAGGAACATGGAATCTTTTTCCATATTTTTGTGTCTTCAATTTTTTCATAAGCTTTCAAAATTATTTGTATTTTGAAGGGTAGATTTCTTACACTTTAATGTTCTTCATTATAAAAATAAAATAATGTTATATTAGAAAATTTGGAAAAACATTTTATTATTTTATTTTTTTAATGTTTATTTATTTTTTGAGAGAAAGAGAAAGCAAGAGAGATCCTGTGTGCATGAGCAGGGGAGGGGCAGAGAGAGTGAAATCCCAAGCAGGCTCCTTGCAGACAGCACAGAGCCTCACTTGGGGCTCAAACTCATGAAGCTGTGAGATCATTACATGAGCTGAAACCAAGAGTCGGACATTCAATCGACCAAGCCACACAGGCGCCCCTGGAAAAACACTTTAAAAATAAGAAAAAAAGTTATTCACAACACAACCATCCAGATTACTATTGGCTTTTATTACTGCCTAAGTTTTTGTTGGATTTTTTTTCTTACATTGTAATAATCTTTCATACATAAAATGTTTATATTGTCTTTTCACTCAATATAATCAGCAATTCCTATGTCATTGTTACATAATTTTTTGGCTACGTAATTTTTCACCAGCTTGATATTCCGTAGTTTAAGTGACATTTGCCTATTTGTTATCTTTATGTCTATGATAAGGTTTGTCTTTTATGGTAGCTTCAAATTTATTTATTCAATTTTTTATTACTGCTTCTTGTTAATTAAGCAATTTATATAAGTTTAGTAAGAACAAAAGTCAGTAGTTATATTAACAACATCAAAATACAGAATTCAGTTCTTTAAATTTCTCCAGTAGAAGCTTAAAAAAAAACCCATAAAACTCAATACAGATCACAAGAAGGCCAGCTAGTTTTAAAGGCAATCAGAAATTTTCCTTTCCATCAAAATCATTGTTATCCATAGTATATAGCAATAAACATTTTGATCACTAACCACAAGCTTAGTAAGAACAACTTGTAAAAGTAGACAGCGAGCATATAATACAAAAATAAAATGGAAGTCAGCGTTAAGCACTATTCTCTTTGGTTTTATTCAGAGCTGTTTTTTCAGTATTTGTTCATTTATTCATTAAATATTGAAGGAGCACTAACTAGGTACTAGACATTGGAGAGAGGATAGTTAATAAGAAATATTTTATAGCATTCATTCTGGGGCTGACTGGATCATCTTCAAATTCTTTTTTTTCTTTTAATGTTCATTTATATTTGAAAGAGGCGGGGGGATAGGGAGAGAGAAAGAGAGAGAATGAGAGCAAGCAGAGGAAGGGCAGAGAGAAAGGGAGACACAGAATCTGAAGCAGGCTCCAAGCTCCGAGCTGTCAGCACAGAGCCCGATGTGGGGCTTGAACTCACAGGCCGTGAGATCATGACCTAAGCCGAAGTCGGACACTTAACCGACTGAGCCATCCAGGCGCCCCAATCATCTTCAAATTCTTTTGCACGCTATAAAATGTTCCCTGGGCTCTGTCTGCTAATGTTGAAGAATCAGAACCGTGTGCTGGGTTATTCAAAAGGCACTGCCCCTCTCTTGGTGCCCATGTCTTCAGTGGTAGCTGGTTAATGTGACTGTGACAACACCCAGGCTTGTTGTCATAAAGGGAGGGATATTTGTGGTCTCTCAGAAAAAGGAAGTCCTGTGGAGAGGGCAGCTTGCTGTGGGAAGCAGCCATTCTGCAGCACCCACAGGAGGAGGAAGCTGGGGATTAAAACAAAAACAAAAACAAAACAACCAAACTCTCTTTTCCTACCTACCTCGGATCTTCTCCCTGATCTAATCTCCAGGGATCCCCACTGGCAAAATCCAAATGGAAGCCGAAGAGCGAGGAAGTTTATCGATGCAGTCCGTAAAGGTCAGATTCCCAGAGCCGGGAACAGAGCAGAGCAGAGCAGTGGATCTGGAGGAACAAACAAAATCTTCAGCACGAATAGTATAAAATGAGTAGTATTGCTGTGCCCATGTTGCAGGTGTGGAAACTGAGGGTACAGAGAGGTTAATTAATGCGCCCATAGACAATAGGGGGACAAAATTGGCATTTACATTAAGCGTTTATGTTTAATTACTATATATACTGCCATTTTTTCTCCATGATATCTCCCAAATAGTGCCACACACAGTAGAGTTCCTCAGGAAATACTTTTTGCAAAGGAAGGAAAAGGAAAAGTGAAGAGAAAACTATTTAGAAAGAATGTAAGTTAGCTCTGTGAAAGAATGTCTTGGGTTAGCAATGTCAACAGAGGTACTTCTAGCAAATTTTCATGAACCTGATAAATCCTTGTTTTTAAGAATTGCTCAGATGTACTCTACCTGAGGTGGTAACTAGACTTAGCATTTTCTTATGTAAAAAAATAGTAAGTCACTATGATGTACACCTGAAACTACTAAACTGTTGTATGTTAATTACACTTCAATTAAAAGTATAATTTTCATTATACTCTGCCTGAAGGTGAGGGGTGTGAATCAGAGAGGTTAGATCCAAGGCCCTACGTCTCCACCATTCTGTCTAGTCAAACTTTTTTGTATTGTGGCAAAAAACACGTAACATAAAATTTACCACTTTAACCATTTCTAAGTGTATGGTTCAGTGACATTAAGTACGTTTACATCGTCCTGTAATCATCTATCTCTAGGAATTTTTCACCTTCCCAAAATGAAACTCTGCATCCATTAAACAGTATGTCTGTACATATTTGGAATAATAATACTGTCTAACTCATAAGCCCTCTCAGGTTGATTAGAGGGAAAGATATTTGGAAAATTTGTAAGATGCATCTGCAGGATATTGGCTTTCAAATATCCATTTGTAGGGTGAAACTAAAGCTAACAAACACGGGGTGCCTGGGTGGCACAGTGGGTTAGGCATCTGACTTTGGCTCAGGTCAAGGTCTCACAGTTTGTGAGTTCAAGCCCCATATCAGGGTGTCAGTGCAGAGCCTGCTTCAGATCTTCTGTCCCCTTCGCTCTCTGCCCCTTCCCAGCTCATGTTCTCTCTCTTTCTCAAAAATAAATAAACATTAAAAACTTAAAAAAAAAACTAACGAACACATAATGTGGGGCGCCTGGCTGCCCCAATCAAGAGAGCATGCGACTCTTGATCTCGGGATTGTAAGTTCAAGCCCCATGTTGGGATTACTTAAAAATGAAATCTTTAGGGGCGCCTGGGTGGCGCAGTCGGTTAGGCGTCCGACTTCAGCCAGGTCACGATCTCGCGGTCCGTGAGTTCAAGCCCCGCGTCAGGCTCTGGGCTGATGGCTCAGAGCCTGGAGCCTGTTTCCAATTCTGTGTCTCCCTCTCTCTCTGCCCCTGCCCCGTTCATGCTCTGTCTCTCTCTGTCCCAAAAATAAATAAATGTTGAAAAAAATTTTAAAAATGAAATCTTTAGAAAATAAACAAGCACATAATGTAAAAAAAACAAAAACAAAAACAAAAAAAAACACAAGCACATAATGTAATCATATTGTTTTTACTGAAGTGCCTTACAGTAGGTTATAAATCAGAGTTGTCCAACAGACATGCAAGCTGTATATGGAATTTAAAATTTTCTACTAAAGTAAAATGTAACACATGAAGTTAATTTTAACATATTTATCTAACCAATATATCCAAAATACTATCATTTCATTGTGTAATCAATATTACAAAATTTTAATCAGATATTTTACGTTCTTTTTTTCATATAAACCTTCAAACTCCGATGTATACTAGAGCACAGCTTAGTTTGTACTAGTCACATTTTAATTGTTCACCAGCTGCATATAATAGTGACTACTAAATGAGATGGCACCTGTCTATACTATCCAACCTGTTTGTTCTTTTTTAAAAAATTTTTTTCGTTTGTTTATTTTTGAGAGACAGAGCATGAGTGGGGGAGGGGAGAGAGAGAGGGAGACACAGAATCCGAAGCAGGCTCCAGGCTCTGAGCTGTCGGCACAGAGCCTGATGCGGAGTTCAAACCCACGAACCGTATGATCATGACCTGAACTGAAGTCAGACGCCTAACTGACTGAGCCACCCAGGAACCCCTAACCTGTTTATTCTCATAGAAACGACCGATTAGTAGCTAGACAGATCCTTAGAACTAGAGATCCTTCTTTGTGAAGTGTAGGTTCAGTACCTTTCAGAAAGGGCTCAGGGGTCACTCAGTTGAGCATCTGACTCTTGATTTCAGCTTGGGTCCTGATCCCAGGATCATGGGATCAAGCCCCACATTGGGCTCCACACTTGGGGTGCTTGAGATTCTCTCCTTTCCCTCTGCACCTCTCCCTTCCTTGTGCTCTCTCTCTTTAAAATAAAAAAATCTTAAGTGTTAAAACATTATGTGTTTTTTTTTTTAATTTTTTTTTTCAACGTTTATTTATTTTGGGGACAGAGAGAGACAGAGCATGAACGGGGGAGGGGCAGAGAGAGAGGGAGACACAGAATCGGAAACAGGCTCCAGGCTCTGAGCCATCAGCCCAGAGCCCGACGCGGGGCTCGAACTCACGGACCGCGAGATCGTGACCTGGCTGAAGTCGGACGCTTAACCGACTGCGCCACCCAGGCGCCCCAAAACATTATGTGTTTTATTTGCAGATTCAAAAGAAATTTCTCTCGGTCTGGTCTTGACCTAGCAGTGATTTTAGTACTATCTCTTTCAGATGCCTAATGTCTTCAGAAGCAGCCCAACAATGTGAAATACTTGATATACGTCCCCGGCAGGGACACACACTACCCCACTAGCTGCACTCCTTCATGTCAGGAAAAACAGTCCAATATATTTCTAGTCTACTACAAAATCTCAGAGGGTTGAAACAACCCAACACAGAAAAAAAGAAAATGAGCTAGGATTCAACCACTTGCTCTCATGAAAAGCATCAATAGTTAATAATGTTTAAAATTCACAGGATGCTAGATAGGGCGCCTGGGTGGCTCAGTCAGTTGAGTGTCCGACTTTGGCTCAGGTCATGATCTCGCGGTTCGTGAGTTTGAGCCCTGCGTTGGGCTCTGTGCTGACAGCTCAGAGCCTGGAGCCTGCTTCGGATTCTGTGTCTCCCTCTCTCTCCCCCTCCCCTGCTTGTGCTCTGTCTCTATCTCTCAAGA
Organism: Lynx canadensis; assembly: GCF_007474595.2. NCBI lineage: Eukaryota > Metazoa > Chordata > Mammalia > Carnivora > Felidae > Lynx > Lynx canadensis. The sequence continues at coordinate 171,014,883 of NC_044306.2, forward strand.
ATAAATAAAATTTTTAAAAGTTTTTAAATTCACAGGATGCTAGAGACAAAAGAGTCCTCAAACATCATCTAGCATAATCCCTTTCCTTTTACAACTGGGACAACTATGGACAAGAGAAGTAGGGTGAGTCAAGCTTTCAGTCTCACAATGTGATGTGACAGTAATCTTACAGCTCATTGTCCAGAAAGTCCTTCCAAGCCATCGGTGCTCCCTGACTCTGTAAGGTGGACACATTCTTTTTATTTTTATTTTTATTTATTAGCTACAACATTGAGTGTGTTTATACCATTACCAAAAAGAACCATGTTACTGAGGAAAAGCATTGTTGCTTAGAGATTAGTGGTTTGATTCTTGAATATGCAACTTTTCTATATGGTAACATAGCAGAGTGATTAAGAGGTCTCAGGATCTCATCTAAACCTAAGTACCTCCCAAAGGCCCCATCTCAAAATACTATCACAGGGTGGGTAGTGTTCAACTTAATGAATTTTGGGGCAGGACAAAATTCAGCCTGTAGCAATCAGGAAAGTCACATGTACCAGATTTTTCTTTCTTCCAAATATTTGTATCTGATGGCATGGTCATGAACAGAGAAGAGAGAACTATATCCACCTGTTCCCTAAACCTCACTCTTGATATATTTGACTAACATGATACCGACTTTTCTTGGGATTTTGCTTAACCATATGCAAGCTTTCCTCTCAAATTGCTAGACCAAAATTTTCTTCTAAGAAATATTTTTAATAATAAATTGGCATTAACGAAGCTATACAAATATCCATGAATTTTTAATAGCAAAGTACTTAGTATTATAGATTGGATTATGTTCCCCACCCCAAAAAAGAGACATGGAAGTCCTAACCTCCCAGTATTTCAGAATGTGACCTTATTTAGAAATAGGGTTGGTGCAGATGTAATTAGTTAGGTAAGGTCATACTGAATGGGAGGACCCCTAATCCAACATGACTGGCCTTGTAAGAAAATGACAGTGCAAAAAACACAAACATAGGGAGAATGCCAGGTAAAGACAGAAGATTGGAAAAATGCATCTGTAAGCCAAGGGACACCAAAGATCTGCCAAACTGCTAGAAGCTAGGAAGAGGTGAAGAAGTATTCTCCTATTTAGAGGAAGCATAGTCTGGCCTGGATTTCAGACTGGCTTCCAGAAGTATGAGGCAGTAAATGCCCGCCGTTTTAAGCCACCTAGTTTGAAATACTTTGTTACGAAAGCCCTGCAATATGAATACAACGGTCTGTCTTCTGAAATTGTTAACAGACTAGTTAGAGGCAGTTTATTTTCTTATTTTAAGTTTGTATTTATCCTTTTTTTTTTTTTCTTTTCCAGATACGGTGAGAAAACAGAAGGTGATCAGAATTGATGCTTCCTTTTTAAAATTCAGAGCTAGCAAAGTGCATCACAGAGAGCAAAAACCAAACCAAGAAGAAAGTAAATACGTTGTTTTATTTAATCCAAGAAAATGAAGAGAATATTTGCTGCATGGAGTGGCATATTGCCAGAGCAGTTGTTGGGGAAACAGCTATTCATACGTCAAAAATGACATTTACAGAATCAACTATCAAATTATTCGCAGAAAACATTTAAAATGAAATTTTTGTTTTCATTTAAGACATTTAAAATGAAATTTAATTCCCAACTCCAATGTCAAAGAAGGTTATGAACATTGTTTACAATATTAATTATGCAGAGTAGGGGGAGGGTTGCAGACTCACAAATGAGTTGCCAGTTTAGATGGAAACCACTCACTCTGAAAAGTCTAAGAGATTTCTTTGAAGTACCACGTGCTTCAAACGCTGGGAGAATACTGGAGACTCATAGAGGTTTCTAAGGCCTTATACTTTACCAGAATCATTTTTGAAGTTAAAACATTTCTTCACATCCTTCCTGTCACGTCATAAAATAGAATATGCCCTCTACTGATGTTTATGAAAATCCAAGAATGCCCAAGTCAAGTTCTTTTGTGTACAAATAGCCTCTCTGTTCAATACTGAAAACAGGCAGGGGGCACCTGGCTGGCTCAGTCGGTGGAGCAGGCAACTCTTGATCTCAGGGTTGGAAATTCGAGCTCCGCGTTGGGTGTAGAGATTACTTAAAAAAAAAAAAAAATTACAAAATACCGAAAACAGGAAGTCCTAAAAGGAGAAGTGATGTACAGAGTAAGGAATACCTAACTGAGGTATGACTTATTGGTTAGCACTCATTTACCAGGAAATGGAAAGGAACGGAGACTATAATGTAACATGCTTCATCCGCAGGGCACTTCTGTGCTCAGCTGTTTGGACCTCTGGCTCTTGACTTTGACTCAGGTCATGATCTCATGGTTCATGGGTTTGAGCCCCACATCGGGCTCTGAGCTAACAGTGCGGAGCCTACTTCAGAATCTCTCTCTCTCCTTCTTTCTCTGCCCCTCCTCCACTTGCATGTGCTCTCTCTCTCTCTCAAAATAAATAAATAAACTTAAAAAAAAAAGCCTCAGGGCACCTGGGTGGCTCAGTCGGTTGGGCGTCCAACTTCGGCTCAGGTCATGATCTCGCTGTCTGTGAGTTCGAGCCCCGCATCGGGCTCTGGGCTGACAGCTCAGAGCCTGGAGCCTGTTTCGGATTCTGTGTCTCCCTCTCTCTCTGACCCTCACCTGCTCATGCTCTGTCTCTGTCTGTCTCAAAAACAAATAAATGTTAAAAAAAAAATTAAAAAAAAATTATCCCCTAAAAATATTCATTAACAAGCATATGTTGCAAAGATATGGTTAATATAATAAATGATATGTAATATACACATATGGTCTCTCTTCTTCACAAATTCTTTTTTTTAATTTTTAAAATGTTTTTATTTATTTTTGAGACAGAGAGAGACAGAGCATGAGCAGGGGAGGGCAGAGAGAAAGGGAGACCCAGAATCTGAAGCAGGCTCTAGGCTCTGAGCTGTCAGCACACAGCCCGATGCGGGGCTCGACCTCACAAACTGTGCGATCATGACCTGAGCCGAAGTCGGACACTTAACCGACTGAGCCACCCAGGTGCCCCTCTTCTTCACAAATTCTAACAGGGTATGATCTTTTCTTCTTGCTGGACAATTTGATCTAGTGTCTGCCATGTGCTGGGAACACATGTGCTTTCAAACAATTCAAAGACCTTACTTTCATGGAGCTTGCGTTACAGTAGAGGGGACAGAAGTAAATATTTGTTGCTCTAAGATATGTTCTATCAAGTTGCTTGAAGACTTCACCTTTGCAACTGAAGTTATGAATTGCATCACATGAGGAAGCGAATTCGATGGTTTCACCCAGTTTGTAAATCTATAGCCATATTTTGGAGTCTGTCCCTTCTGGAATCATGATGGCAATAACAGGGTGGTATTTCCTGCCAGTGTGGTTCAATTGGCAGCTTAACTTAAAAGAAACAGTCATGGATGTTCTTGAGAATTCTTTGTTGTCACACTGAAGTTCTTCCCACCTCCAGCAAATGTAAACACATACTTTTTGTTTTGTGCCTCTTTCGTTCCCACCAGTCCATACCATTCTGCTGATGTAAAGAAATTTTGAGCTTAAAAAAGTACTAAATGGGGGCGCCTGGGTGGCTCAGTAGGTTAAGTGGCCAACTTCGGCTCAGGTCATGATCTCACGGTCAGTGAGTTCAAGCCCCGCGTTGGGCTCTGTGCTGACAGCTCAGAGCCTGGAGCCTGTCTCGGATTCTGTGTCTCCCTCTCTCTGACCCTCTCCTGTTCATGCTCTGTCTCTCTCTGTCTCAAAAATAAATAAACGTTAAAAAAAAATAAAAAAAAAAGTACTAAATGTATATATAAATTCAACAATCAATTTTCCCTTAACTGAACAAAAGAGTCTGGGCCCTTTGTCTACCTTGTACAGTTCCATCAAAGGCCGTGGGAGAAAACACCTTGATTTGAGTCATTTCATACAGGGATCCCCTCATTTTCTGTATATTTCTTCTTACCACTGTTATCATAGGCTCCCAAACTTTGGTCCCTATGCCCTCCCTTCAACCTACAAACATTGTCATCAAATGACTTGGGAAATCAACGTAATAACTGAATTTTCAGTCTACGCAAGATTACTTGGTCTTTACGTAAAGGGAAAGACTCAGTTCTGAAATTCTTTTTTTTTTGCAAATCTATTTCTTTTTTTTAGTAATCTCTACCCCCAGCGTGGGGCTCGACCTCGTGACTCTGAGATCAAGAGTCACATGCTCCTCTGAGCCAGCCAGGGGCCCCATCGGTTCTGAAATTCTTGAGTCATGCCCTTCTTCATCCAACATACCAAAAGTGTCAGGATTCTTAGCTGCGAGAAAGAGAAATCAAATGTGGCTCTTTTAAGGAGAAAAGAAATTGATTAAAGGATACTGAACAGTTCACCTGAAGAACAAGCCTTGGAGGTCACACGGCTAGAACAATGCCCCAGATCATGTCCTGGAGCTGGTCCCATGAAGCCACCACTGCTGCCATACTGGGCCCAGATACCACAACCTTGAACCACCCCCACCTTCCACACAGAACACGGAACACTTGTGCTAAAAGCAGACACCACAGCTCTTCTCCCCCTGCCCCGGGTGTCTGTCATCTGTGCTGTGACACCTTCTGTAGGATTCTCCCCAGGTTCTGCTGCTTTCGGTACCAGCTTCTGGAGTGACAGGCCATCGCATGCCTGGCCTAGCTGTGAGAGAGGCTGCAAAAGTGAGTAACTGACATTTTCAGATTCCAGGGTAGCTGCCTCCTCAAAATGTAGGAGAGGCCTCCAACCAAGCAAGGGGGTTTCTGGGTGGTGGTAAATATCTCCCTCCCTGGCTAGACTGAAAACTGACTTACCGCCCTAGGGAAACAAGCACCTGAGCTAGGAATGGGCTGGAGACATTTGCTCTCTTTATTCCATGGCACAGCAAAAGGAGCCTGAGAGGGTAACTGGTCCCTGCCCTTGACCCTCCAAGCAGCTAAGCACAAGCCATCACCTCAGCTGGGACGTAGAGTGGCCAGTCCCTTGCCTCCTCGTGCTGTGCCCACTGCCCGGAAGGCCTTCTGCCCCTCAGCGATCGGCAGGACCCACACGGCCTGCCTCAAGGGCTGCTTCCTCCAAGAGGCCTGGAAATTACTTTGCAAAGGAGATTCGTTTGTCCCTAACTGCCTCACAGGCACTGCTACTCTCTTGGCTCCCAAGGCCCCCACAGTGCTCTGCTTGTACCTTCTGTGGCACTTGCCGGCCTCGCACTTTTTGGCTTGTAAATGCACCCGGTGGTCCGTGGAAACCCCGGAACCTCCTTCCGGGAGGAGTTAGTGCAGAGGTCAGAGCAGGGGTGGGGGCTTGGAGGCTGGAACAGTATCTGCGTTACACTTCACATGAGACGGAGACTTTGTCAACTTCATTACGAAGATGGGGGTGTTGCTGGAGCTCAGTGTCCTCTCATTTCCTCAGCAATCACCTCTCAGCTCTGTTGCCTTTTCCTTTGCGTGGAAGTTCAGGGCACAGTCTGCGTAGTCAGCCCTCCGTCCCCTCCCAGCTGCGTGGTCTTCCTCGTGCAGCACTTGGCGAGTGACTTCCCACACACTTCTCCGGGTGGTGTGGAGACTGTGTTAATACTTACAAGTCTTCTAGAGGCAGAGGCTTTCCGGGTTCTCCTTTGCATTCGCCTCTGCCCAGCCCCTTTGCTTTGCTTTTCCCAGGGCTTTGCTTATAGGAGAGGCTGGTGGAGTCCGTTGAAGTGCTTTCTAGCCTCCGGAGGGCTTTGCGGGGAGGCTAGCGAGCCAGAGTAGCTCAGAGTGGTAAAATCCCGCCACAGTGATAAAAATCTGTTGGGAGGTGGAGGTCAGGTTGACCGTTTGGGATAATGTCAAGTAAGTGATCCTGGAAGAAGAAGCAAAACGTCCACCTAGTGCATATAACTTACTTAGTCATCCTGATAAGGCATTTTCTGGAGCATGCTTAATTTTGCTGCCATGAAATCCATACCCGCCCATGTTTTCATTTCCAAAACTGGGTGGTCATCATAGACACTTGTCACGTGCATGGGGGTCACCGAGGATCTTGATCAAATGCAGAATTTAATTCCACAGGTCTGGATGGGACACAAGATCCTAACTCCCAGGGGACGCCAATCAATGCTGCACGTCCGTGGACCACACTTTCAGTAGCAAGGATATACAACATGGATGAAGGGTGTGTGTGTGGGGGGGGGATGCATATATCTTTTTCCTTGATCTAAACAGACATCTAGGCCTAGGAAAACCCACTCTGACTTGAATTGCTTTGAGGCACGTGTGGCTGTGGTGTATCCTCTTAGCCTCCCCCACCAGATGACAGTGGAGTGGCCATTTATGACTATATTACTATGTGGGAAGAAAATAAAAAAAATATTTATCTAAACCTTGAGACAAATTAATAACAAGATGAGTAAAAGCACTTCAACAGGTGGGGACAATCTGCAGGTTCAGGTTAGGTGACTATTAAAAGTGGACTAAAAAAGGGTTAAATACTAATTCTTTAAGTCTACCTGAGGAATCATCTGGCATGTTGGCTCAAATGCTGGCTCCTGGGGTCCACCCCAGATACAATGAGTCATGATCTTTGTGGGGGGCCTGAGCATCTGAATGTCACCCAGGAAATTGTTACTCACATTAAAATTCAAGGAGCACAAGTGTAGAACCTTTGAGGTCATTGAAAAGACTTTGTATCATCTGATGATCTCACAATACAATGAATTGATAACGATGTGAGTGATGGTAGCCCCAATCCTTATCTTGCCCTAAAATAGTCTGTGATTTTGACATTGGTTTCCTTACCTAGGTCTTGAAGGAATATTGGAGTTTCTGGAAATGTCATTGGACTCCAGTGACAATCTGGTCCTATTCCAAGTATTTTTTCTTGATATTCAGTAAGTACTACTAGTACATATAAAATATAGCCAGGTCAATGTTATTTCCACAAGCTGTACACATAATGGAGTACCGTGTAATTTCCTACTCTTTATAGCAAATACAGAGTCAGCTAGATGAAGTCAATTTCCACCAAAACCTATGATTTACTTGGCACTATTTCCTCCCCCAAATCCGTGGAAAAATAAGAGCATCTAACAGAGAAGGGAAAATAAATGCATGATACCGCCGGGATGAATACCATCCTTGACTAAGCAACTGTGGAGGGAGAACAATAGCCATTTGGGGGTCTTTTTCAGGCTGAATAAGGTTGTAGTCTCTCCAGCACCCACACCACTGGGCTACAATTGTACGTATAATTGTGTGGTATCTTAAAGGCATTTTCTGTGTAGTTTTTATCGGAGAACAGCAGAAGTTTACCAGAACCAAAAATACTTTTCTTCACATTGTTAAGAGGACTTTCATGCTTTTCATCTATTCTTTAGAAAATCAAAAGCTAATGCCATGTAATCACAATTTCCTGGGATTCTGAAAAACCATTAAAGAGGCACATTGATGCCCTCTGAATGGAAAGACTGTGGCACGTTTTGGATTGGCTCTGTTGTGGAGGCTCTTAACACTCATATGCCCCAATCAGAGTTTTCAAAGGTTTCTTTTGTGTCCAAAACACCCAGACAGTCTGATTTCAACCACTAATGTGCTTCTGGGTGAATGCAGATGATAAGTTTTTTTTTCTTTAGGGGGGGAAAAAAAAGAAACTTAATTAAAGTCTATATTAATTATATCAATACTTCAAGCTTGGCAGTTATTCAAATTTCTTTTTTTGGTATGTGCATAAAATGTAATGTTAAAAAGTTGTACTGCCTACTGGAGTGTTTTCTCTCTCTAGATTTACTACAAACCAACCAAATACCATGTAGAATAAGCTTCATCAGGAGCAGGGATAAGCAGGAAGTTTTCTGGCTCCTTTAATACTTAGTTTAAAGACAAAGTAACATGCCTGTGTTAGTAGATACAATAGACCGTGTTTTGAAACCATCTTATTCTTCTTAGGCCACTGAGGTAGTCTTCTCCTCCTTTCTTTGAAAGTATCTTTCAAGTAATATGATTGTATACAGGGTCCTAAAGCAATTTCCAAGAGCCTCATTGATTCCGGGGAGAATGGTTGTATAGAAACACAATTGGTTTGTGGAGTACTCCCAGGTATGTGCAACAGCCAACATCCTTTAGCAATGCCTGTTGCATACTGAGTGGTGTCAGTATGACAGACATGACAGTGATTAAACAGTGTGACATTGGAAAAGTCCACACTTCTGGGCAAGGGGACATGTTTTCAGTTCTCTGAATAGGAAGTGGCACTTGCTACCAACAAAAGGGGCATCAGACTTCTTGGAAGATCAAGGCCATGAAACCGTCTGTGGAAGAGATAAAGAGCTGTAGCCCCAGCCGCCATGCTCTAGGTGGGTAAGCAAGCCCGTAAGAGCCCAAAGCCAGAAGCAAGTATTTCAACAGGAATAACATGGCTCACATGGAAAAGGAGTGCTTCAGGCCTGAAACACTTGGGAGGGTGCTTAGCCCACAGGATACTAAAGTTGGTTGTACGGATCTCATACGGGAGTTCAGTAATTTTCAATAAATAAATGCATCAAAGATCCCTTTTGAGGTATTACGTATAAAAATGTAGATCTGTTCAACTGACTTAAACAAGAGAAATTGCCTTGAAAGGATGAAACTTCCTGGCCAAATTAAGATGAGGCCTGTTTTGGTCTGGACGTGCTGTATGTGACGTGAGTATGTGTGAAGAATCTAATATGTTATCCTGAACTGGACAGCCAAATGACCAGGTTTTGTTTATGTCGGATCCACCAGGATTGTGTGAAAGAGAAATGAGTGACAAATAAACCAAGAGCTGAGATTTTTGAAAGAAGACTTTGAATCATCTAAGCTCACTGATAAGAGATATTTATTGCACCCCTTAGTGTGTACGATGCTTTGAGAGGTGTCACAGGGGTGAAGGTGGTAGAAAGTGCAGGAAGGGAAAAGGGATGGGTCTGCCACAGGCTGATTTTAATCTCCTACAAAGTCTGCAGTGACAGCACAGTCTGATGAGCGACAATGCTCAGAAGAGAGATCCTGTGGCACCTTGCAGTGTGCCGTGACTCGTTAGCAAGGCCGTTCGGCACAGGTTTAAGAGCATGTTCTCTGGAGCCCGATTACCAGGGTTTAAACTCCAGCTCTGTCACTTCCTAGCCGTGTGGAAGCTCCATTTCTTCACTTGCACGGAAGAGATAACACACATACCTGTCCCATAGGAAAGGAGCTTACCTAAAGCCCTTGGTTTAAGTTATCAAAGTATCATCATGCAACACTACTGAAATTGTCATTTAGCAGTCCATGTATTCCACAACATACTATGTACCAAGGTTTTGCAAATGATTAATCTATGAAAGCTATAACGGGCTGTGAGATAACCTGCTAATTAGAATTCTCAACTCCCCAGTCACTCCAGAAAAATGGAAATTTACCAGAGAAAGATTAAGATCCCATCCTTGTACTCGAGGATGTTCCAAGACTACCTAGAAGAATCTTAGAATTCTGTATTTTATTGCATTTGACATATTATGAATTCAATTCCCACTGTTTATGTGAACATAATTCATATTAACTGAAGGAAAATAGTTCAGACATCTGAAATAGCAAAAGCACTAGTTTTCAAGTGAGCTAACTGTTCTTGTCCACCAGGGGGCAGTCCGTTCATTAAAACCAAGGACAGAAATAAGAACAAATACAATTCGTAATTTAAAAAGAAATCTCCTTTTAAATTAGTTTCAGTTTCAATAAATCTTTTACCAGAGCTACAACCACATAGCAATCCTGGTCCTTGTTCCTTGTCTTTGATAGATGGATCAAGAGACAGGAGAAAGCAAGAGGAAGTATCAGTCATAATCCAGCCTTAAAACCAGGCAGATACATGTGGGGCCAGTGTACCCCAGGAAGTGAAATGGACCAAGGTGGAATTCACTGTACAGAACAGGATTTAAGTGCAAGAAAGCTAGTGATAATTAGTGGGACAACTAAGGCTTTAAGTACACAGTACATACATAATAACCAAGAGTGTTTTTTTTTTAAATATTTATTTTTGAGAGAGAGAATGTGCACACACACACACACACACACACACACGAGTCGGGAGGGGCAGAGAGCGAGGAAGACAGAAAATCCCAAGCAGGCTCTGCCCTGACAGCAGAGGGCCTGATACAGGGCTCAAACCCACAAACTGTGAGATCATGACCTGAGTCAAAGACAGATACTTAACCAACTGAGCCATCTAGGTGCCATCTCCTGCCTCCTCTAAAATGTGGTGAGAGAGGGGCGCCTGGGTGGCTCAGTCGGTTGAGTGTCCAACTTCGGCTCAGGTCATGATCTCGCGGTCCGTGGGTTCGAGCCCCGCGTTGGGCTCTGTGCTGACAGCTCAGAGCCTGGAGCCTGCTTCTGCTTCTGTGTCTCCCTCTCTCTCTGCCCCTAACCCACTCGCATTCTGCCCCTGTCTCTGTCTCTGTCAAAGATAAATAAACATATAAAAAATAAAATAAAATAAAATAAAAAATAAAATGTGGTGAGAGAAAGAGTAGCTGTAAAAGCAGAACAACTCTCAGCTTCTTGGTTAAGAAATACGTCTCTAAATTCAGAATTACTGCTACACAATTTGGCGAGTCTGAAGGACTTCACATTCAGATAAATGGTCCTGTTTCATATACCCCAAATTGGTATTTAGACTTACAGTAGATGTGCACCACTGCCAGAATATAGAAACCATATTTAGTGACAGAATGAAATAAAACATTGTAAACTTTGAAACTTCTCTGGACTTTAGATCCTAGCTGCAAGTCCAGGAATCACACTTTGTGTAACAAGCAATTAAGGGACAGTTGGGTTCAAGCATGCGATGCTTTGCCATTTACCAGGAGCTAGTCAGGTATAACAACAGAAAGATCAATGATCTCAGTGTTAAAAGAGTCAAATGCAAATTCTAGTATCTCTACTTTCCAGTTACGTAGCCTTGGGAAATATGTATGTAAGAGAGTTTTGGAAAACTGTGAATGGCTAATAATTTAGGGCATAAGGAAGAAATAAAGTCAAATCAGACGTGTATGTATTTCTACCATGTGCAACATAATCATACCACATATTCATAAAGCTTTTCCAATTACAAAGCACTTTACAATGCACTGTCTCCCCATAAGACTTTCTTCAGATGGGATCTTGGAAGACATAAATGAGATAGTTCACACAAAGTACTCGGAGGTTGTTGCGCTCCAGGGACAGAGACAATGAATGGTACCTGTTACTATTATAACTTCATTCTCCAACAATCTTGTGCAGTAGAGGTCACCATCTTCCCATTGCTGGATTTCGAAAATCTGAGGTCCAGGAGAGATAAAGTGATTTCTCCAAGGTCACAAAACTGAAATGTCAGAACCTGGATTTGAGCAGCTCACACATCTTTTCTCCTCTTTTAGTGCATGCTCCTAGACACTATTCACAATAAACATGAATGGTACCATAAAGAGGGTTTGGGTTGGTTTTTTTTTTTTTTTTTTTTTTTTTTTTGAAGAATAAGACAAAGTGAGAGCCCAAGTCAGATGATTCACCACTGGCCTTCCCACCCTCCTGGTCCTGGCCTTGTGGCTTCATATACCCCAAGTACTCTGTCAATGCATCAGCATAGAGCAGAGGTTCTTTTTCTTCTTCTTCCAGCTTTATTGAGATATAATTGACATATAACACTGTGTAAGTTTAAGGTGCGAGCAGAGGTTTTTATTCTATTTTTTTTTAAGTAGGCTCCACACCCAACGTGGGGCTTGAACTCACCACCCCAAGATCAAGAGTCACACGCCAGCTCCAAGGACTGAGCCAGCCAGGCACCCCGATGAGCAGATATTTTTAACCTTTGCTGCACGCCAGAATGCCTGGTGAGTTGTAAAAAGTACTGAGGCACAGATTGGAAACCAGTCAAATTAAATCAGGGTGTCACATAAGAGATTTCTTCCTCTTCTCTATCCATGGTGAGAATGTGTGAAGCTGGAACTCAAAGCCAATTCCTCCAACTGTTGATGCTCCCACATGCAAAAACTCTCAGTCTCAAGAGGTGAGGCCACGGTTACAACTGGGCACTGACTGCACAAGTAAAGACTTTAAATTAAAAGGTGGAAGATGGTCAAAGAGGTGGATGGTTAGGAAAGTGTGAAGAGTGTAGGAGGCAAGTTACCTGGGGAGGGGTCAAACTGCAGAGAACCAATACGCATGCACGTGCTGGCTCACTTTTCCAGACACGGGGGCACTATTCCAGCACCAAGCACCCCTTTGAGGGAATGCCAAGAAAGACCGGGCCCACAGAGCACTGCCTGGCTACATTGTGTCCCCGAAGAACAAAATCAATCAGCATGGCAGGCAGCTCTCAGATAAAATTTCCTTGATGATAATTACCATTGGACAGAGATATGTGCCTCTGAGGCCGAGAATGGTTTTGTAAAAAATTTTTTTGTACTTAATAAGGGTGTAATATGGAATGAGGAATAAATCTAAATTAGAATGTCTTGTAGAATCCATTAACTAAAACATTTTACTAGTCAAGCTAATGGATATCCCCTTAGCTCTAAATTCACCTACGAGAAAATGACATGTCACTAATGTCAAGTAATCCTGAGAAGTGAAGATCGGCTTCTCTAGATGATCATAACATATGGAGGTCCCTTTTCATGATCTTCCAGCAACAATTTCCCAAGCCCCTTCCTTCTCCCTCGTGCCCAAATGCAACGGTCACCTCACCTATGGGCAGTGGGATCCGAACCACTGCCTAGAGAGTGGGATTGGAAACCCAGGTCAGAATTGACAAGGCAAGTCTGGATAGTGAGAGGTAAATCTTCCAGATGTTCTGGCCACCAATGCTGGAGCCATTACTGCTTCTTCTCAGGGCTGACATTGGAGATAGAATCTCCCTCCTCAACAGACTTCCTCTCCCAGATTTGGTAACAAGTTCTCAGATTTTTTGCAAGGGCTAAAGTACAAGTTATTTTTCATCCCCTTGCAAAACCCCAAGAAAATTCCACTCTGTAAACTCCTGGATACATTTTCTTGAGCTTTGCCAGACCTCAGATGCATCAGTCCTTTTTTCTGGTTGGTGTGTAGCTCCAGCTTGGCTTCTGGGATCTGAAACCTTCTCTGTCCTGGGTGAACCATTGCCTTTTACGTAGAATGCTGCCTTGTATGGAATCAGCCCAAGAAATCTTAAAGAAAAAAAAAAAAAAGATGGGCATTGCATTCCCATTTTGGGGGATAAAGACAAAAAGAACAAAAGTTTTTGGCAGACAACAATGGATCCTGTCAGTTAGAGTAGGTGAAGCTAAAGAAAGTGAATGCTTTTACTCAGGAAGATGGAACACGGCGAGGGAGGGAACCG